>NC_030833.1:6837500-7155833 GCF_001704415.2 Capra hircus | reverse complement strand
CTCTTCTGGGGCCCTTGCGCTTTCTTTTCTTTCTCAAATAGTGTGGGTTTTCATGAAGTCTCTGCTTATTTATCCCTCCATAATAGTGCTCTTTCAGCATCAACCATCTCTTCAAAGAGGGGCTTTCCAGGTGGCACTAGTGGTTAAAGAACCTGTCTGCCAATGCAGAGGACATAAGAAGACTCGGGTTCGATCCTTGGGTCGGGAAGATCCTCTGGGGTAGGAAATGGCAACCCACTCCAGTGTTCCTGCCTGGAGAATCCCAAGGACAGAGGAGCCTGGTGGGCTACAGTCCATGCCACTTTCACTTTCCTCACTCTGAAGCCCCCCAAATTGACATCTGTTATTTTCATATCCAGACCTGTAGTTTGAATTTTCAACTAAATAGCCAACTTGGATGTTTACCTTCTACTCAAAATCTTTATTGTTATATATATTATCTCTCACCCAAACTAACTTCCCTACTAGGACTTTGTATTTCCCTCACCCCTCTGTTATAGTAGCATCATTTCTCAATTATCTGCGAAGGAAATATTAGAGTCAAATATATATTTTTTCTTTTCTTTAATTGCTTTTTCATTTACTTATACAATTTTTTTAATGAGCTCTTCTTTTGAAACTTTTCTCAGCAGAAAAGCATTAGGAAAGTCACAAAAGACAATAGCAATTTTTAAAACCTCTAAATCAATAAGCCTATAAACTTATAAAGCAGCGTATACAGCATGACCCCAATTTTGTTTTAGGTATATGTTTGTGTCTCTCTCCTCTGTCAGTCTAACCTGTCTACAAATGTGCATAAAAATGGACTGAAAGGGACTTCCCTGCTGGTCCAATGGTTAAGAATCTGCCTTGCAACACAAGGGATGTGGGTTTGATTCCTGGTCTGGGAACTAAGATCCCACAGACCATGGCGTAACTCAGCCCAGATGCCACAACTAAGACTTGAGACAGCAAGATGAATAAATAAAATAAATATTTTTAAAAAGTAGACTGAAAGAATGTTTGGAAAATGTCGACAGTAATAGTAACTAATAGTAACTAAGTCTCTCAGTAATGGGATTATGAGGGAATTTTACTTTCTTTTTTATGTTTCATTTCCTTTTTTATTTTTTGGACTTTTGATGCATAGGATAGGATTAATTTTAAGAAGAGAGGCAAAAAGCAAACGAGAAAAGGAAAGATATAAGCATCTGAATGCAGAGTTCCAAAGAACAGCAAGAAGAGATAAGAAAGCCTTCTTCAGCGATCAATGCAAAGAAATAGAGGAAAACAACAGAATGGGAAAGACTACAGATCTCTTCAAGAAAATTAGAGATACCAAAGGAACATTTCATGCAAAGATGGGATCGATAAAGGACAGAAATGGTATGGACCTAACAGAAGCAGAAGATATTAAGAAGAGGTGGCAAGAATACATGGAAGAACGGTACAAAAAAGATATTCACGACCCAGATAATCATGATGATGTGATCACTAATCTAGAGCCAGACATCTTGAAATGTGAAGTTAAGTGGGCTTTAGAAAGCATCACTACAAACAAAGCTAGTGCAGGTGATGGAATTCCAGTTGAGCTCTTTCAAATCCTAAAAGATGATGCTGTGAAAGTGCTGCACTCTATGCCAGAAAATTTGGAAAACTCAGCAGTGGCCACAGGACTGGAAAAGGCCAGTTTTCATTTCAATCCCAAAGAAAGGCAATGTAAAAGAATGTTCAAACTACTGCACAATTGCACTCATCTCACATGCTAGTAAAGTAATGCTCAAAATTCTCCAAGCCAGGCTTCAGCAGTACGTGAACCATGAACTCCCTGATGTTCAAGCTGGTTTTAGAAAAGGCAGAGGAACCAGAGATCAAATTGCCAGCATCTGCTGGATCATGGAAAAAGCAAGACAGTTCCAGAAAAACATCTATTTCTGCTTTCTTGACTATGCCAAAGCCTTTGACTGTGTGGATCACAATAAACTGTGGAAAATTCTGAAAGAGATGGGAATACCAGACCACCTAACCTGCCTCTTGAGAAATCTGTACGCAGGTCAGGAAGCAACAGTTAGAACTGGACATGGACCAACAGACTGGTTCCAAATAGGAAAAGGAGTACGTCAAGGCTGTATATTGTCACCCTGCTTATTTAACTTATATGCAGAGTACATCATGAGAAATGCTGGGCTGGAAGAAACACAAGCTGGAATCAAGATTGCCGGGAGAAATATCAATAACTTCAGATATGCAGATGACACCACCCTTATGGCAGAAAGTGAAGAGGAGCTAAAAAACCTCTTGATGAAAGTGAAAGAGGAGAGTGAAAAAGTTGGCTTAAAGCTCAACATTCAGAAAACAAAGATCATGGCATCTGGTCCCATCACTTCATGGGAAATAGATGGGGAAACAGTAGAAACAGTGTCAGACTTCATTTTTTTGGGGGCTCCAAAATAACTGCAGATGGTGACTGCAGCCATGAAATTAATAGACGCTTACTCCTTGGAAGAAAAGTTATGACCAACCTAGATAGGATATTCAAAAGCAGAGATATTACTTTGCCGACTAAGGTCCATCTAGTCAAGGCTATGGTTTTTCCTGTGGTCATGTATAGATGTGAGAGTTGGACTGTGAAGAAGGCTGAGCGCTGAAGAATTGATGGTTTTGAACTGTGGTGTTGGAGAAGACTCTTGAGAGTCCCTTGGATGGCAAGGAGATCCAGCCAGTCCATTCTGAAGGAGATCAACCCTGGGATTTCTTTAGAAGGAATGATGCTGAAGCTGAAGCTCCAGTACTTTGGCCACCTCATGCGAAGAGTTGATTCATTGGAAAAGACTCTGATGCTGGGAGGGATTGGGGGCAGGAGGAGAAGGGGACCACTGAGGATGAGATGGCTGGATGGCATCACGGACTCGATGCACGTGAGTCTGAGTGAACTCTGGGAGATGGTGATGGACAGGGAGGCCTGGTGTGCTGCGATTCATGGGGTCACAAAGAGTCGGACACGACTGAGCGACTAAATTGAACTGAACTAAGGTACACACTCAAAATTAGTCCCTCTTATTTGCCCTTTGTTTGCTTATTTGATGACTGCAGTCAGCATCTATGCCCACCATCTAATCCAAACTGTCAGACAATAACATAAGCTTACATTTCCTGTGTGCTGGGTCCCTAACCCCAATATCTCCTGGGTCCTATGAGCAAGGCCTAAGGGATCCCACTGGTTCCACATCGTGTCCAATGGGATGTCAGGCTTCTTAATTTTTGCCAATCAAATGGGAATAAAATAGCATTTTATTGTTGTCTTGGCTTGCACTTCCTCAGTACTAACAAAACTGAATAATTCGTTGTGTATTTATAGATTGTATCTTTTCTCTCCTCTGTGAATTTATGGGCTTATGGCTTTTCCATTTTTCAAATAGTTAGTTTGTTTTTGTCATATTGATTTGTAGGAATAAGACAAGGCTGCCCACTAATGCCACTGCTATTCAATACTTTCCTGGAGGTCCCTGTCAAAGAATAATAAAGACATGAAAAATAAAGACATTATGGCTGGAAAGGAAGAAATATATGACTTTCGTTATTTGTAGATAACATTACTGAGTACATAGAACATCCAAAATAATCTACACGGTTTTAGAATTAAAGGTGACTTTAGCAAGGCAATTGAATATGAAATCAAAAGACAAATGTCAGTGGCATTTCTATACACCAGCAATAAAATTAGAAAAGGTAATATTAAGAAGGTCATCATTGTAATAGCAAGACAATACTATAGAATAACTACAATTAAACCCATAAAAGATACAAGATGAAAACTTAAAATTATGAAATTCTTCAGTGAGACACATTTAGAAGATCTAAAGAAACTGAGAGAAATTTTACATTTGGGAATAGAATTTTCACCCACCCACCCCCCAGTTAGCACAACACTCTCCCGTGTTTTCTGTGAAACTTGAGAAACGTATTCTATTTATGTGGAACAGCAAGAACACCAGGAGTATTAATAGTTAGGTTTTTTCAGAAGAGAAGAGAGAGTAAGGTACACTCACCCTAACAGATCTCAAGTCTTATTTTACACATATGGTCATTGAGATAGAGGCATCGGGGCAGGGAAAGGCAAACTGTGAGTGGAAGTGAACAGAAAACAAGAACAGACGTGGGGCTTTGAAATACAGCAGAGGTGCCATGAGGACTCATGGGAAGAAAGAGACGACTCAGTAAATGAAGCTAAGAAACTGTTTATCCACATGAAACATCAAATGGGTCTCTATAAACTCCAAAAGAATTAAAGTCTTAACTGTCATAAGTGAAACTTCTAAAATACAGGTGAATATCATTCTGATCTTGAGCCACGACAGACTTCTTTAATAAAACCCAAACAAGCTAATCACAACACAAAAGATGGCTAAATTTGGCCAAATGAAAATGAAAGGCTTCTTTTTCTTTTTTTTTTTTTCTTAATAAAAAACACTTTAAAAAGTGAAATAGCCAACAAACTGAAAAATACCTGTGAAAAAGATAATATGTGTCAAGAAATATGAAAAACTCCTATAAGTTCTTTAAAAAAGATAATAAACCCAATAGAAACAAGTTTTTACATTTTCATAGCAAAAAGCTTCTACTTGTGTAAATAAAAATACATAGTTTAATGATAATTTTAAAAAGTCTTATCTATGGTCATACGCTTTCTCTCCATTTGGTTATTCTTTCATGTCTCTCATTGGAGAAGGAAATGGCAACCCACTCCAGTGTTCTTGCCTGGAGAATCCCAGGGATGGGGGAGCCTAGTGGGCTGGCGTCTCTGGGGTCGCACAGAGTCAGACACGACTGAAGCAACTTAGCAGCAGCAGCCATGTCTCTCATTAAAAGACTTTTTAACGTTTTTCATGTTTCGATCTTGTATATTTATGGGAGATTTCCTGTTAAAGATATAAAAGGAAAAGAGACCTAATGTTAAAACAATTAATATTGAAATAGTCCTTATGACCTAATAAGAAAAGTACTCAACAAAGCAGAATAACAGGTGAAGGGTAAGAACCTGATGAAAGAAAAATACAAATGGAGAATAAATATAAAATGTTTTGTGCTACTAACAATCAAATAAAATAATGAAATAACACTTCCACTTCCAAAGATTCCAAGGATGATTATGGCCAGACAAGTAAGACAGTCATTCTCATCTACTGAAGCTGGGTGTGTGGAATAATTCAATATTTCTGGGAAGCAATTTGTTAGTATGCATCAGGAGCCTTTAAAACGTTCACACTTTTTAACCAAGTAAGCCAATTTAAAAACTCAAGCTAGGAATAGTTAGAGATATGGTCAAAATTTATAAATAACAATGTTTACTATACTATGGTATCACTGATTCAATGGACATGAATCTGGGCAAGCTCTGGGAGGTGGAAGACAGGGAAGCCCAGCATGCTGCAGCCCGTGGGGTCACAGAGTTGGATACTACTTAGTGACTGAACAACAATATACAGCAACGCTATCCTATTACTTGTAATAGCACAAGGCTGGAAACAAAAATACAAAAAGTGAAATAAAACGAATTCCATTCATTGGATGGACTGTTATACAAACTTACATTTTCTTCATGCTGAAACAAGCTCATAAAGTCATGTAACAAGAAAACAATCACATGATACCAATTTTTACCTGTAAGATTAAAGATCACTAATACTAAGTGATGAGAAGGATATAATGAAACAGGCAGTATCAATTTGGGTATACATTCTACGGCATAGCTTTTTTGGTGGGAAATCTGGCAGCACTAATTAGCACTAATTAGATTTTAAATGTATAATTCCAGCAATTTTACTTCTGAAAAATTTTCTATAAATATATTTGTATAAGAGTACAGAGACTTTTAAAAAATGATTACACCAGACCGTAATTTGAAACACTCTAAATGCTTATCAGTAGATGACTCGTTAAATAAATTGAGGAATGGCTACCCCCTCCAGTATTCTGGCCTGGAGAATTCCACAGACTGAGGAACCTCGTGGGCTACATACAGTCCATGGAGTAGTGTCTGACAAAGAGTCGGACACCTCATGGCAACTAACACTTTCACTTTCAAGATAATGATCAAAGAATCAATAATTGAAAATGAAAAATAGAATATTGTTCACGTGTATACCCGTGGTGGATTCATGTTGATGTATGGCAAAATCAATACAATATTGCAACCTAAAAAAAAAAGAATATTGTTCAAAAATATTATTTGCAAATATCTTTTAGTTTTTGCTCCATTATAAAGTATTTCAGAATAAAAACATGACAATGTATTAACTGCATGATCTATGTAAAAAGTACACCTGACATTATACTTAAAGAGCTGTTGTATGTATAATATTGTCAAATATGTATAAATTTGTTTTAACTTAAATGTAGAGTTTAAGATACTTACAAATTTTTTTCTGGTTCTCTGCTTGCACTATTTTAATCAACTGAACTGCCCTTATCTGACTGAATGAGAGCGCTTCCATAAAGCACTTCCCACCACCCCCCACCTGGCATAAAGCTGGAAACTAGAAATTCCAGTGAGGACTCCTCAATGTCTTAAATAATATTTTGTTATTAAAAACGTCAATTCAATGTTTTAAATTGACAGCAATGTATAAAATGCACAATTCTGTGCAATCTATTAGAATCATCACTGTATGATGTACCCCCAAGTACATACAGAATGAAATCTAAATCCTCGGTGTGGCATTCAAGGGTTATCTCTGATCTGATCAACATCTGCGTGTCACTCCCTGTCACTTCATTCTTCTCCCCTTCATCTCCCTTGAATCACACATGAATTATATTTCCTAATTATGCAACATGTACCTTTTTTAGTGAGCTCTTTCCTCTGATTATCCATCTAGAGACTCCTACTTATCCTTTAAAGCCCAGCCCAAATATCCCATTCCAGGGGAGTCTTTCCCCAATCCCTCCTTTATTCTAATAGCTCTGTGTGCCTGGTCTTTGACAGCACATGTCAGATTGCTTTGGTTTCAGTGGAACCCACAGGAACTTAGCTTCCGGTGTCCAGGACATTTACAATCTTTCGCCACATTTTACTTTACTGCTTTACCATAGGTTTGTTCCAGTTCTAACACTTGGAGAGGCTTAGTGACATTGTTGAAAAATATGAATGAATCAATGGATACTCATGACTTTTGATACTTCTTACTCAACCACTTGTAGACAAAAAGAGTGACTATAAAATATAAATACTGGAGTGGGTAGCCTTTTCCTTCTCCAGGAGATCTTCCCAACCCAGGGATCGAACCCAGGTCTCCCACATTGCAGGGGATTCTTCACCAGCTGAGCCACTAGGGAAGCCCAAGAACACTGGAGTGGGTAGTGTATCCCTTCTCTAGCGGATCTTCTCAACCCAGGAATAGAACCAGGGTCTCCTGCATTGCAGGAGGATTCTTTACCAACTGAGCTATGAGGGAAGCCCCAAATATAAATAACTTAAAAGCATATTTTGTCTTGAACTACATCACTCACTCTCCTAAATGCTCAGTAATCTCTTTTGTATTCATAAGCCCATCCCTGTTCTAAAAACTGTCTTAAAAATAGGAATGAAACTCAAATTGTTGAAAGATAAGCAGTCTTACTAAATATGATAGCTTCAGCATTTTACAGATTCATCAGTGAAACTTCTTAATGGAGACAACATGTGCTCCTCAGTTTCCTCAGCTGCAAAATGGGGCAATAATAGAACTGGCATCTGAGGGTCTCGGGAAGTTTCGAGAGATCATTTACATAAAGTATCCGAACACAGCAGAGCAGAGACCCAAGAAATGAACTGCTTACACTTTTTGTTAAATTGAATTTGAAAACACTTAAAAACTGTATAGCTGTAGAGACCGGAGCCCACTACATGTATAACCTAGGACCCAGGAGTCCCACTCCTAGGTATTTACCTGATAGAAAAGGTCACACAGGTGCATCAAAAGACACGACAAGAATGTTGACAGCATCTGTATTCATCATCGTCCCAAACTGGAAACAATCCAAATGTCAGCATTAGAATAGGTGAATGCACTGTGTTACAGTCACACAATAGAATACTATCCAGCCAGGAGAACACTAAAGAGCTGCAACGTGAAAAACGTGGTTGAATCTCATCAGCACAATGTCAGGGAAAGAAGTCAGACGGGAAAGAGCAAGTGCAGCGTATCCAGGTGATCCAGACTTGATCAAGCAAGCCATCCTGCAGTGAGAGAAATCAGGAGCAGTCAGCCTTGGGGGGCAGACACTGGGGGGGATCTGAAGGGGCTCTGGGATGCTGTGACGGTCTAGATCTTGAGCCAGATGCTCAAATGTGCCCACCTTGTCAAACTTCATAAAGCTATTTATGACCCGTGTGCTTTTCTGTATGATGTCACACTTCAGTAAGAAAAGACAAAGACAAAAGACAGGGCTTCCCTAGTGGCTCAGTGGTTGAGAACCTGCCTGCCAATGCAGGAGACATGGGTTTGATCCTTGATCAGGGAAGACCCTACTTGCTGGGGGGCAGCTAAGCCCTTGCCTCACACTTCTGAGGCTGTGCTCTTGAGCCAGTGTTCAGCAATGAGAAGCCATGGCAACTAGGGAGTAGCCCTCTCTGGCCACAAGTAGAGAAAAGCCCTCTCCAGCAACGAAGACCCAACAGAGCCAAATAAATAAAAATTAAAAAAAATAACTTAAAAGACAAAAGACAAAACTGGTTGGGTGATTGGAAGGATAGATTTGACACATACCGTGATTAGGAATTTATGATGTTCGAACATGTAGCAGAGATGCAGGGAAGCAGTTAAGGGAACCATCAAGAACATATCCCCAAGTCTCTGTGTGAATCTAGGGATGAAAACAAAACTGCCGACAGTAATGACTTATTTTCTGTTGTCTTCTTTTCTGGATGACACAGCAAAGACGCTGTCACCAGATGAGCTGGGAGAGTAGTCATCTGGAAAAATAAATAATAATCTAAACTTCGCACTGTCCATCAGGATAAATTCTAAATGAATTGAAGATTTATACGCAAAATAGAAAACTGTAAGTTTACTGCAAGAGAAATGGGAATTCGTTTTTAATCTTGGAGTGGACAAGGCTTTTCTAACCACGACAAAAGAAAGAGAACACTGATAAATGGGACAGTTCAACAGTGAAAGTCTTCTACAGCAAAACAGCCACAACCACACCGCATATAAAAAAGAGAGCACACAAAAAACTTACAAAGTAAAGCCAACAGACAAATAAAAACTGGACAGAGAAATCGTCATTCATGCCATAGGAAGAAGACAAAGAGCACCTAAAAATTGGTAAGGAAAAAAACCCCAAACTAAAATCTCAGTTGAAAAATAGGCAAGCGATATGAACAAATAGAAAAAGAAATACAAGTTTTTCTTAAACATATGAAAAGATGCTTATCTTCTCTCAAAATAAGAGGAGGGCAAATACAAATGGAGTGCTATTTTTCACTTATTTCTGTTGTGGTTGCTGTTCAATCCCTAAATCATGTCTGACTCTTTTTGACCCTATGGCCTGCAGCATGCCAGGCTCGTCTCTCCTCCAATGTCTCCCAGAGTTTGCTCAAATTTATGTCCATTAAGTCGGTGGTGATGATATCCAATCATCTCATCCTCTGTTATCCGCTTCTCCTCCTGCCCTCAATCTTTCTCAGCATCAAGGTCTTTTCCAAGGAGTCAGTTCTTTGCATCAGGTGGCCAAAGTATTGGAGCTTCAGCTTTAGCATCAGTCCTTCCAATGAATATTCAGGGTTGATTTCCTTTAGGATTGACTGGTTTGATTTCCTTGCAGTCCAAGGGACTCTCAAGAGTCTTCTCGAGCACCACAATTCAAAAGCATCAGTTCTTTGGTGCTCAGCCTTCTTTATGGTCCAACGTTTGAGAAGCACTTGCAGGAGGCAGCCGGCAGGGTAAAAAGAAATTAAGATGCATGTGGCCAGTGGACCAGCTTGATCAGTGGCTCTCCTTTAATTAAAGAGAACGTGAGGTGAAGTCCTCGTCTGCAAGTTACAGACTTTGAGAAATTGTCTCAATAAAGGAGAACTTCATTTGGCCTTAGGTAAAAGCCAATCAATAAATTAGTTGGCTGAGGGCAGAGACGTGAAGAGAGAGAAAATAAGGGTCAGGCGAGGGGTCTGTGCAAAAACAGGGTGGTGGGTGAAGAATTAAGGCGTGGGGCAGGGTGGGGGTGGTGGGGGTGGTGGGCACAAAGCAATTTACAAAAGGGAACAAAATAAAAAAGGGTTAGGGTTAGGGTTAGAAAAGCCGCTCCATCTCCAGTGTGCATTTTTCTGTGATGTATAAACTAGCCGATGCTCGTTAGCGGTGCTTAGCCTTGGGGGAGGCAGACCGTTAGGGAAGGACCCTCCCAACTCCATAACCTATTCCGCGCATGTAATTGTTTTCATTAGGGCGGAGGAGAGCCATCAGCAGCCACCGTTTTCGAGGTGTCCCTGGCCCTGTTTTTTTTTCTGCTCTGAGCGGCTGCTGATACCTGGTTCTGAGGGGTGTCCTGGCCGAGTCCGGACGGACCCCACCGCACAGGCGGGGCGGGGAGCGATGCGCTCCATCACCTGGCCGCGGGCGGGCGGGCGAGCAGTCGCCGCGAGGGCTCCCCGCTGGCCTTGTAAAGCCTGAGTCATGGTGACAGGCTTCTTTCCATCACCGTTTATGCCGCGCCTTCCTGGCTGCATTACCATTACTTAGCATCCTTCCGCCGGCCGTCCATAGAGCACTTCCCCGGGTTTGCTGGTTATTTCTCACCCTCCTGAGGTTCGCGGTTTTCATTCGCTGTCTTGAGGGGAGGAGAGGACCCTGTCTCAGGCTGCTGCCCCCTCAAGCCCTCCTGGGCAGGGTGCGGGGGTGGGGGTGTGTGTGCCTGGCTTCCCTCAGAAGGGCCCTCCCACCTTTGGAGGTGGCACCTGTCAGGTGAGTGCTGCAGGGCTTGAAGGATGGGGCCTGACCTCTGGCCCTCTCTTCCCCATTATTCCAGTTTATAACCGTGGGCAAATCTTTCAGGCTCTTTTGTGTGTCTTGAGCTACAAAAGAGAAAAATGATGGTGGCCACTTTGTTCCCCATAGCCATGTAAGGCCAGATCTTTTGTTTCCCCTAAAATAAGAAGTTGGAAAGACCAAATATGATAATCAAGAAGAAAATTCACCATGCTCCAAAGAAGGGCTCCTTTCGGGGCTCTTTTGCTCACCTGCTTCCTTTGCTGAAAGGCCAGCCTCTGGGGAAGTGTCCCTCCCCCCCACTCTCCAATGGTTCCCGCTTCACACAAAGTCAAAATGGGAGTGGCCTGGGGCTCGCAGAGGCCCGCCCTCGCTCCCTCTCTCACAGCACCCACTCCTCTCTCTGGCTCCAGCCACACCCACCTCCTTGTGCTTCCCAAGCCCACCTGCAGGACCCCTCCTTGTAGGCACCTGCACCTTCGTCTCAGCACTTGCTGATTCTCAAAGCTGCATGGTCCCTCCCCTCCTGGGCTTGGCTCAGGCGTCACCCTCTCCAGGAGGCCCTCTCTGACCACTCTTGGCACCTCTGCCCTATTTCCTCCATTGCGCTTACACCAGCTGATTACTGGTACTTAGTGTCCCCTCCACGGGTTTGCTCGTGTCTGTCTCCCCAGACCAGACGGGGAGCCCCTTGAGGGTGAGGAGTTTGCTTTTTCTTCCCTTTAGCATCTTCATATGTTCATTGGTGCCTAGCACATGGTAGACAATAATTATTCACTTACTGAATAAATGAATATAGCTTGATTGTAGCAATTAATAATAATAACAAACTAGTATCAAGCATTTGTATTTGTTGTCATTGATTTGCTCAGTCGTGTCTGACTCTTTGTGACCCCATGGACTGCAGCACGCCAGGCTTCCCTGTCCCTTAGTATCTCCCAGAGCTTGCTCAAACTCATATCCATCGAGTCAGTGATGCCATCCAGCCATCTCACCCTCTGCTGCCCGCTTCTCCTCCTGCCCTCAATCTTTCCCAGCATCAGCGCCCTTTCCAGTGAGTCGGCTCTATCATGTGGCCAAAGTATTGGAGCTCCAGTGTCAGCATCAGTCTTTCCAATGAATATTCAGGACTGATCTCCTTTAGGATTGACCGATTTGATGTCCCTGCTGTCCAAGGGACTCTCACGGGTCTTCTCCAGCACCAGAGTTCAAAAGCATCAGTTCTTGGGTGCTCACTCTTTATGATCCAGCTCTCACATCTGTACTTGACTACTGGAAAAACCATAGCTTTGATTACACGAAACTTTGTTGGCAAAATGATGCCTCTGCTTTTTAATAGACTGTCTAGGTTTGTCATCGCTTTTCTTCCAAGAAGCAAGTGTCTTTTAATTTCACGGCTGCAGTCACTGTCTGCAGTGATTCTGGAGTCCAAGACAACAAGGTCTGTCTCTGTTTCCATTGTTTCCCCATATTTGCCATGAAGTGATTGGACCGGATGCCATGATCTTAGTTTTTTGAGCCTTGAGGTTTAAGCCAGCTTTTTCACTCTCCTCTTTCACCTTCATCAAGAGGCTGGACAATTTGCAAATGCAAAGCCCTGTAGTCTTCATGTATTTTCATGTATTGCAGGCATATTTTTCAGTCACAGATTCGATTGTGGAAAGGTGATGACTTTGTGTATCCTGGGAGTTCCTAGGTCCACCTGAGGACAGAATATTCCAGCTTGTCAATGAAAAGGCACTCAGCCTTTTCCCGTGTCCCCTCCCACCTCCATGGCTGACTCCTCGGAACTGGCCTCTGACCTGTCGTGTCCTCTCAGGCTGGGCTGGGCGGGGAAGCAGCGGTCTCTTGAGGTGCCTCACTCCCACTCAGATCTCCTGAGGTGCTCGGCCTGGGCTTATGGGAAGGGGCCCACCCGCAGCCTCGCCCTGGAGCCCCTGGCTGGGCTCAGGCCTTCTTTTGCCCTCACTCAGGCATGAGTGATGCCCCTCTGATGCCTCCTGCTGTTTCCTCTGATGCCCTGAGGAAGCATAGGCTGGTCCCCTCTGCCTATGGTGTCTGTAGTCATTATTCACCTGTGATTCTCTTTAAGGCTGTTTCTTCTCAGAGTTCCAATAGGGAGATAACTTTGGATCTTCTGACCCATAGGGGGCCTCTCAGATGCCAATCTGGGCATCAGGAGAGAAGATAACGTCTGGACCCAGCCTCTCAAAGCAACCATCCAGAAGGGAAGAGATGTTGAATTGTATTTTGAAACTGTATCAGCATTCAAATGTACTGCTGAAATAGTTTACCCAAACATTTCTACCTGCATACAAGCCTGTGACCATAGAGTCCTATTGTGGAGACAAAACAGAGGCCTCCCAGGAAGGAAGGACACTGCCAATGAAGCCCGTATTTTGGTTCCAAAACTTGGGTTTTTTTCTGTGTCAGCTTGCCTCTTTGAGCTCAAACTGGGCTCCCTGGTAAATATTTGATAACCTGTTGCCCTCACTGGGGCTTCCCAGGTGGCGCTAGTGGTAAAGAACCCACCTGAACCCTGCGTGGGGAAGACCCCCGGAGGAGGGCATGGCAGCCCACTCCAGTATTCTTGCCTGGAGAATCCCATGAACAGAGGAGCCTGGTGGGCCACAGTCCACGGGGTTGCAAAGAGTCAGACACAACTGAAGCTACAGACCATATCTGATTAAATTCTGTGTCTTAAATCTAACAGACCTGATAGGTATGGATTGAATACAAATTTCCACGCCCCAAAGGCAGCTCCCCTTGGAGGGCTTATTATAAATCACCCCTTGTCTGGTGTTTGCTCCCCCTTTTCCATCTCTGTAGTGTATCTTGCTGTATAATTTTAGAAGGTATATTTTCTTGCCCAATGCTAGGTTAATGGTGCTTTATGACATTTTAGAGTAATAAAAGTCTTATTAGTTTTTTCTTTAATAAATGTAAAACAGATAATAAAATTACTCTTGCAAATAAATGTTTCACAGACAAAAATCACGAGGCTCTTTGGTTCCCAAGGTGGATTTTCAAAACTGCTGAAGATATACAGTCATCCAATTACTTCAGAGGACTACTTCTTTTTAGGCTAAGTAAATTATATGTGTTTGTGTCTACAAGGATTTTAAAGACATGATTTTGTTTTTTTTTTTTCATCTTTGTTGAGCAAATTTCATTGACTAATCTCAATGTTTATTCTACTCACAAGACCGTCTGTTGGTGAGGGGTTGGGTTAGAAGTTCTCTTTAATTGCCTGAAAAATCTTACTGCATTTCTCCGGTTGTTAAATAGACATATTTATTCTGGTAGTAGCATGCTTAACACATTTGAAAGGTGCCAAAATTTGGTTTTCCAATAGATGAAATAGACTAATTTCTAATTTTAAGGGGTAGTGACAAATTAAGGCCACTTTTAACAGTCAATTGTGTTGTAAAAGCACAAAAACTGGCAGATGCAGTATCAAAAGTAAATGTTTAATTTCCTGGGTTTTCTCTGTCTCTCTCCCCTCTTTATTCATTCAATCCTTTGACCATTCATTGAACAAGTATTCATTGAGCAGCTGCTATGTACCAAGGGCTGCCCAGGTACCCACTGGGTGCTGGAAGACAAGTCTTCTGCTTATACAGTGTCTGCTGTCAAGGAGCCAGTGGTGGAGGAGGAAGTGGAGGCATGGGAGGCTTCCCCAAGGAGGAGACCCTCGAGGGGGCCTTTGAGAAGATGATCACGTGAGAGAGGGCTAAGGGTGAGAACCTTGCTCCAGCTTCTTAAAATGCTCCTTACTGGAGGAGGAAACGGCTACCCACTCCAGTACTCTTGCCTGGAAAATCCCATGGACGGAGGGGCCCTGTAGGCTACAGTCCATGGGGTTGCAAAGAGTCGGACAAGACTGAGCAACTTCACTTTCTTTCTCTCTTTCTTTTTCCCTCATATCACTAGACCCCGGGATTTGGGTGATCCCATGTGGTTTTGTCTCTCCATGATCATACCTTCTACATCATCCCTTTGATAAACTCTCTTAAGATAAAATAATTAAAACCGGCCTTTTGTTCCCTACCAAGCCCCCAACCCATACAAAGGCTCGGGAAGTTGTTTGATTGCTTTGTCCAGGCTGCAAGCCAAGATCCGAGCATGTGCTTGGGTCTGGGTAAGGTGAGGGATGGGGGTGGGTTCCCTGGGCTCTCCCAGATGGAGCTGGATGGAATGGAATGCTGGACAAGAACCCAGGGATAAGAAGCAGAGAGAAGGAGGAGACGGTGAGCAAGGGTGAGTCTCAGTTCCACATGACTCCAGAGGGAGGCCGTGAGAAGGCCTGAGAGCCCAAGTCAGGGGCTGGTGCCTGGCAAGGAGCTGCAGGTGAGCTGAAGATGAGGCCTTTCCAGCCCCCGGAGCCCTGAACGGGATGTAGACACCAGCATCATTCTTCTGAGCCCTCTGTGCAGACTTGACCAATGCTAAAGCTGACAGATGAGGGGATCTGCACCCCTTCCACCCAAGAGAACATAGTAGTGGGATTTTTTCCTAAAGGACCAGAATAATTGGAAACACCTGAATGTTCAACCACTGGGGACAGGTTTAGTTTGTTTAGTGAAATATTATCTAGGCCCCACAGATATAGTTATGAAGATAACAAGTAAACGTGGAAAATGCTTCAGTATACGTTTAAAAATAAATAAAAATGATTTGTCCACTATGCTTACAGCTCCGTAAAAATGAATGCATGTTGATAAGAATTTGAAGGGAATATGTAAAAGATAAAAACAACTTTGAGGTTGGGGTGACTGTATTCAGTAAGATCATGCAGGTACTTATAAATAACAAACTCTGACATCTCAGTGTCTTAAAGTTTTAGAAGTGAATCTTTGCTCACAGCAAGTTCAATACAGGTACTCAGAGCCCAGGGGTCCTTCCAGCTCATGTCTTTGTGACAGCATAGCGAGGAGGTGGCTGTCTGCAAGACAGGAAGAGAGTCTTCAGGAGAAACCAACCCGTTGGTACCTTGATCTTGTACTTCCAGCTTCTAGAATTATAAGAAAAGAAATCTGTGTTTTCTAAACCACCCAGTCTGTTATATTTTGTCACAGTAGCCCAAGCAGACTAATATACGGCCCCTCCTCCACCAACTTCTTAGCAAAACTCTTTGTCCCTTTAAAGCTCAGGTAGGATGCCTCCTCTGGGAATCCCATCCCTCCCTCAAGCTTCACTGAATGTCTCTCTCTTGGGCTTTCCCAGTGTCCTGATGCTACTCTGCCCACACTGCTTGTGAAACCTTATTGAGAAGGTGAGTCCACATCAGGAAGGACCATGTCTTATACCTCCATTCACCTGACCAGCATCTGCCACACAGTGAATACTCAAATCTATGGTAAATGAATGAAGGAACAAAGTTTTCTAAACTAACAACAGTAGAATAAGTACTTAACCATTTTGACTGGTTAAGTAAGACTGGCCAGTGGCAGGCTTTGAGCTGTGTGGCAGAGTGAGAGATGTTTCTGTCCAAAGGCTGTCTGGAAGGACTTTATTCATGCTTGACTGTGCTGAGCTTAATAGTACAAAAGGGCAAGTATGAATGTATTGAATGAGAAGTAGGCCCTTCCCCTTAGCATGGTGTTTCATCTGGCATAGGCTCAGAGGCTGGCAGGATTTGGAAATCTAATTGTTTTTCTGTAATTTTTGATATTGAGCCAGTGGTGACTTTCTTGGCTAAACTGAAAACATCAAGTTTCCTAAAACAATAAATACCGCAGCATTTTATCATTCTGGAAGGCTCTGTTCTCTCCTCCCTCCTCAATTAGGTAGGCTATCTAAAATCTGTCTTTAAGATCTCTTCAAGTCCCCTCTGTTCTCTGAAACCTGCCTTGCCCACTGCAACCTCAAGAGCAGAGCTCTCACTGTTGACTTCAGGTCCATGAATCATACTTTCTTCTTGAAGTCACCATAGGATGGTGGCATTCAAGAGCCCCTGGGTTAAGGTGATGCCAACAAAAAGAAAAGAAAGCAGACTAAGGAACTCTGAAATGCATCTCCTCTATAAAAGCAATGAGAACAGTAGGAGAAATGGTAAAGATCAATTTTTTTTTTAGAATTCTAGAAATTAACCAAAGTCTTGCAGTAACCCAAGGAGCATTTATTCAAGGAAAATGGCTGAGTCTCAGCATGGAAAGCAAGACTTATGGCAATTTTATTTGCCTTATTCCCATTGTTCCTTCCTCAGCTCTATAGTAACCTTGAAAACCAACATCTTGTAATCACAATGAAAACCAGCATCTTGGCAGCCACTGGAAGGGGCAAAACAGGGTTGCAGCTCCTTCAAAGCCCCATTACCAGAGGCTTGTCACTGTGTGACCACTCTAGTGATTTCCTGGAAGACATCCCTCATATTTGTATGTATGTGCTCTGACTCAGAGCTCTCCCTATATGAACAGCCTTTTCCTTGGTGGCATTTGTCAGAAACAATTAGAGGTAACTGTTTAACATTCTAGCTTCCTAAGGTGGTAGATAATATTTGGGCAAACAATATACAAACCAAAAAGTTTAAAGAGAAAAATGGAAAATGAGATATACATAGGGATCTTGGAGAAAAGCTAACATCATGTTAGGAATCTAAAAGGCCATGTAGATGTTTAGGGATGTGAACATGCCCTGTGCTATGTATATGATCAGAAAGACCTAAGGAGGCCCCAAGTTCTCAACTTTGGCTAACTCTAAAGTTTTGTACAAGCAGGAAATGATGGCTAAGATGGAGCTGAGATCTGGTTGAGTGCTCACGAGTGCCCAACATATCTATAGAGACTCCCAGCCAAGACTGGAAGACTAACTGGTTCCAGGCATTTAAGGAAATCTCTGTCCAATCATTAGCTGACCACTGAGACACTGAGCAGAGATTTTAGTGGCCACATACACAAAGAATAAGACTTTGCAGAATTGGTTCAGAAAAGTCTTTAAGAAACCAACACCAATTACAACAAACAGCAACAGAAACTCTGGGGAAGGCGGAGACTCTGATTTCCAGAGTTGCCACATTGTATTATTTTAAACATCTAGTTTTCAGCAAAACAAAACCACAAAAATAGAACAAACCTTAAGACTTGCAAATAAACAAAAAATTACAGTAAAGTCCATACACAGGGAAGAAAAAGTCAGCAGAAATTGTTTCTGAGGAAGTCCAAACACTGAATTTACTACATAAGGATTTTAAATCATTTATTTAAAATATGTTCAAAAACTAAAGGAAATCGTATATAAAAAACTAAATGAAAGTATGAGAATGATACCTAACCACATTGAGAATATCAATAAGAGAATAGACATTAAGAGGGGAAAAGCCAAATAGAAATTCTAGATTTGAAAAGTATAATGATTGAAATGAAGAATTTACTCAGTTCAATTCAGTTGCTCAGTCATGACCATCTCTTGGTGACCCCATGGACTGCAGCACACCAGGCCTCCCTGTCCATCACCAACTCCCAGAGCCTACTCAGACTCATGTCCATTCTGTTGGCAATGCCATCCAACCATCTTATCCTCTGTCATCCCATTCTCCTCCTGTCCTTAGTCTTTCCCAACATGAGGGTCTTTTCCAATGAGTCGGGTCTTCACATCAGGTGTCCAAAGTATTGGAATTTCAGCTTCAGCATCAGTCCTTTCAATGAGTATTCAGGATTGATTTCCTTTAGGATTGATTGGTTGGATCTCCTTGCAGTCCAAGGGACTCTCAAGAGTCTTCTCTAACACCACAGTTCAAAAGTATCAATTCTTCGGTGCTCAGCTTTCTTTATAGTCCAACTCTCACATCCATACATGACTACTGGAAAAACTATAGCTTTAACTAGGTGACCCGATGGACAATACAGTCCATGGAATTCTCCAGGCCAGAATACTGGAGTGGGTAACCTTTCCCTTCTCCGCAGGATCTTCCCAACCCAGGGATCGAACACAGGTCTCCCACATTGCAGGCAGATTCTTTACCAGCTGAACCACCAGGGAAGCCCAAGAAGACCAGAGTGGGTAGCCTATCCCTTCTCCAGTGGGTCTTCTCGACCCAGGAACTGAACTGGAATCTCCAGCACTGCAGGTTGATTCTTTACCAACTGAGCTATGGGGGAATCTCTTGAAGAATTTACTACAGGAACTGAATCACAGATTTGAGCAAGCATAAACAGACCTGTGGAACTCCATGAAACATACTGAAATATACATCCTCAGCATCCCAGAAGGAAAGGAAAGAGAGAAAGGAGCAGGAAGAATATTTGAAGAAATAATGGCCAAAAACTTCCCAAATTTGATGAAATATATTCATCTGTGCACTCAAGATCAACAAATTTAAAACAGAATAAACTCAGAGATTCACACCTAAATACATCACAATCCAATTGTTGAAAGACAAAGAAAGACTCTTGAATGCAGCAAGAAAGAGCTCATCACTCAGTAAGATTGAGAGATCCTCAGTAAGATTAATCTAAGTTCTCATCAGAAACTAGGGAGGCCAGAAGACAGTGCGATGACAGCATTCAAAGTGCCGAAAGGAAGATGGCCAAGTGAGAATTAAATTCAGAAACTTATCCTCTGAAAGTGAAACTAAAATATTTTCAGAAAAAACAGTAATTTCATTGCTAACAGGCCTGCCCTACAAGAAATATTAAAGGGAGTCCTTAAGGCTGAAATGAAAGGACACAGAGCAGCAACTTGAATCCATATGAAGAAATAAGGAATACCAGCTAAAGGTATTTACATAGGTAAGTATAAAGGATGATATTAATGTATTTTTATTTGTAATTCTTCCTTTCTATCTAATTTAAGAGACAAGAAGGCAATACTTGCAAATTTCTGTTAAATGACATACAATGTATAAAAATGTAATTTGTATGTCAGTAACAGCAGAAGGGATGAGGGAGATAATGGAAATGTATAGGAATATAGTTTTGGTATAATAGTAAAACTAAGTTGGTATTACTCTGAACTGTATTGTTATAAATTAAGATGTTAATTGTGATCTCTAGGTCCACCCCTAAGAAAATAGTTATATTTAAAAAAAGAGATGACAATGGAATTAAAGTGGTACATGAAAAAATAGTTAACACAAAAAAGCAATAATAGATGAACAGAGGAACAAAAAAGACAGAAAGTATAGAAAGCAAACAGAAAAACCGTACACATAAATCTTATCCTACCAGTAATTTAATGTAAGTGGATTAAAATTTCAATTAAAGGGCAGATATTGATCAAATTGATTTTTTAAATGATTCAATTACATGCTGTCCATGAGAGATATGTTTTAGATTCAACTACAAAAATAGGTTGAAAATCAAGGAATAGAAAAGACAGATCATGCAAATATTAAAAAAAAAAAAGAACTGGAGTGGCTACATTAACATCAGACAAATAGATTTTAAGACAAAAATTATTAATAGAGAAGGATATTTTGTAATGATAAAAGATATCAAAAGTATATAGCAATAATAAATATTTATGCATCTAAAACATTTACAAAATGCATAAAGCAAAAACTGACAGGACTGAAGGAAGAAACAGACAACTCAACAATAATAGCTGGACACTTCAACACCTGACTTTTGATAATAAAGACAACCACAGAGAAGATGAACAAGGAAATGGAAGACTTGTGGAAACAAGTCTCAGTAAGTTTCAAGGGTTGAAGACACACACAGTATGTCCTCCAACCCAAATAGGATGAAATTAGAAATCAATAACAGAAGAAATTTGGGAAATTCACAAATATGTGGAAATTAAACAACATATTCTTAAATAACCAATGGACCAAAGAAGAAATCATAAGCGGAATTAGAAAACTCTTTGAATGAATGAAAATGAAAGCACAACATACTAAGACTTATGGGACACAGCAAAAACAGTGCTTAGATGAAAATGTATAGCTTCAAATAATTATAGTAAAAAAAGAATACCCTGAATCAATAAAGTTCCACCTTAGCAAACTAGAAAAAGAAGAGCAAACTAAATTCAAAGCTAGCAGAAGGAGGGATATAATAAAGATTCAAGGTGAAATAAATGAGACAGAGAATATAAAAATAGAGAAAATCAATGAAAAGCAACAAGATTAAAAAAAATGAAAACTCTTTAAACTTATCAGGAAAAAAGACAGCAGGATTACTAAAAGCAGGATTGGAAGAGGGAGTGTTACTGCTAAATACAAAGAATGAAGATGTAGTATTAATACTATGAATAACTGTACGGCAACAAATTGGAACTGACTCATTGGAAAAGACCCTGATGCTGGGAAATATTGAGGGCAGGAGAAGGGGACCACAGAGGATGAGATGGTTGGATGGCATCATTGACTCAATGGACATGAGTTTGGGTAAGCTCCAGGAATTGGTGATGGACAGGGAAGCCTCGCGTACTGCAGTCCATGGGGTCACGAAGAGTCAGACATTACTGAGTGACTGAACTGAACTAAACTGAACAAATTAGATAAATATAGACAAATTCCTCTAAAAGATAGAAATTACCAAAACTGACTTGAGAAGAAATAGCAAATTTGAATAAAAGTAAAGAGATTGAATTAGCAATCAAAAAGCTTGCTCAAAGTAAAGTCCAGGACCAGATGGTTTCAACTGATAATTTCTACCAAACCTTAAAGAAGAATTAGCATCAATTCTTCACTAAACCTTCCAAACAAAGGAGAAGAGGGACTACTGCCCAAGTCATTCTAGATGTCAATATTGCCCTAATATCAAAACAAGACGAAGACATCAGAAGAAAGCACACCAGTGTCCTCTATGAATATAGGTACAAAAGTCTCCAATAAAATACTAGGAAACTGAATCCAGCAACATATGAAAAGGATTATATTTCATGTCTAAGTGGAGTTTATCCTAGGAAGGCAAGGTTGGTTCGACCTGTAAAAATCAGTGGAACATACTACCTTAATGGAATAATGGACAGATCCCACTATTTATCTCAATAGATGGAGAGACTTTGCGTCCATATCTGATCTCAGCCACTTGCAGTTTGTTGTATTAAGCAAATGCCTTGGCAGCTCCCAGCCTTAGTTTCCTGAGTGGTAAGGAATTAAATCAGTTAATGGAACCATCAGTTAATGGTATATCCTAGTAATTTTCTTACTTGAGAATGTGGGAGATTCCAATGCAGTAGACAGGGGGTAGGCTCAGATATGTGTAGGTGCATTTGATTAAGAAGCTTTAACTAAAAAGAAAATACATGTGATAGTGTAAAAAATTATAAAAACACATATGATAAAAGTCCTCTCCCTGTGGCATAGAGGTTTGCATTTTTTGTGGCAGGTACATTTTCCCTTCCCTCTTGGGTGTGTGCCATGGGTTGCGGCTGGGAGCCACATTTGCTGAGACTGATACTTACTGTATACATGCATGCATGGTGAGTTGTGTCCAGCTCTTTTGTAACTTCATGGATTGTAGCTTGCCAGGCTCCTGTCCATAGGATTTCCCAGGCAAGAATACTGGAGTGGGCTGCCATGTCCTCCTCCAGGAGATCTTCCTGAGCCAGGGATCGAACTCATATTTCCTGCACTGGCAAGTGGATTGTTGATCATTGAGCCATCTGGGAAGCCTAACCCTGTTTAACAGGTGTGAAACATCCCAGCGCATAGTAGGTGCTCAATGAATTTTATTTCTTCTTCTCTGGATACATATATTGTGCCTCTGGTGGGATTTTTATGGCGTTCATTATTATTCCCATTGTTGTGGACTGAATGGTTTGTCTTCTGAACTAGTTTATAAGCTCTTTCAGAGAAGAGGCCCATGTCTTCTGTCACTTTTATGCTCGCCAAAGGGTCATGCAGATAACAGGTATGTAGACTCGCTTTTCAATAATATGTTGTTGAGACCATAGGACAATTGATAAGCTAAATGAAACCATTTTGCAGTGTCGTTTGGAAATGTTATAATCTTGCTATGATGCACTAGACACACTATTTTCTTTTCCCTGGTGGCACTTGATTTATCACAATGGTAGTGCTTGGACCCTGCAGAGTACTACTACTACCCTGAACAGCATAGCACTGAGCAAATAGTAGGTGCTTAAACAACTGTTGGATTTACTGAATAGTGGTGCAATATGGACTCATTGATGAGACAACAAAGAAAAACACAGAGCCTGTTCAAGACATGAAAGATGGTAGTGTCAGGATAAGCAATGAGTTCTTACCTATATCAAATGTGCAAAGCAGCTTTTTGGAGACAAAAACAAAAGGTTGTTTTGAAGGCAATCAATTTTGTTTAATTTTAACACGGCCATGTTTATGCCAAATGATTAGCATTTTCTCGTTAGCTTAGCAACTGTGATACGGCTAAAATATTTGGCAAAATGTTGATTTCAGAAGTCAGATGTTGTGCCAACCTTGCTAAATGATCTAGATATAATTTTTAAACCACCCAACCACTTCACAATTTTTTAAATGGGCCATAATAGCTCTTCATCAGAAGAATATTTTCCTTGGTGGAAAGAAAGATATTTAAAATACTGAAAATAATGTTGAAAATTAGGAAAAAAAGAAATGCATTTGAGGCATTTGTAAGGTAGAGATATTGGATATTAAAGAAAAACCACCCCCTGGAGGATTCTACCGCTGTGGTTTTCCTAAGGCCAGAAGCCAGGAATGAGGTCCCGGTTTCTTGCTCTCCTAGACCGTGTTCCGTGATGGTGAGTAAAAACGAAGAGCCTGTACTGCTCACATTAAAATTCATTTTTATTTTGATTTTGTCTTTTCATGTCAATTAGAGACTCTTTGTTAAAATGATTACATAATTTTCGCAGAACTACGTTATTGCAGACTGGAGGATATAAAGCCTCTTAAATGTGACTAATGTACTCACAAATTCCTGCCCAGAGCACAATTTCTCAAGGGGGCCTTCTGCATACCATCTTTTTAAAGTGCAGCGGAGAGAGAGATGTAAATACCCAAGAGATACAAGCGAGGCTTTTGGCTGAGATGGGGGATAAACTCCTTGTTCAAACAGCCGACAGAGGTTCCAAGAACTAAAGCATCCTTTGCTTTGGAACTCATCTCCTCGCTCTGCTCCTGTCTTGTGATAAGGTTACATTGAATGGGGCTGGCATCCTTCAAGGTTACTGTTCCAGAAAATATTTGCAAATAATTTGACGTGCTGTCAGCTAGCAGGCTGCAGTGAATTCTTATAATTCAACATACTAATGTGGGTTTTCATGCCTTAAGCTATAACTAAGTTGGATATGCAAAAGTTTCTGTAATGTTTATTTAATAATAATATTTAAAAAATAAATCTTGATTATTTCATCGCGCTTGGATGGCAGTCTTCCACTCTGATGGTTGCCTGTGACCTCGGGCAGTTTCTTCCTTCCTTTGTCTCATTTGATATCACTAAAGAAACAAGCTTGTTTTTCTTTTCAGGCTTTGGGAAGTAGCACTCTGATGCTTCTGCCTACAAGCTCCCAATCAAGTCTCTGCTTGTGAAATGACTGAACTCAATTCAAGCTGAATATTCCCACCGGGATGGCGCCTCCCTAAACATAGGGCCCAGAGCTGGGCCACAAGGAGCGGAAGCAGGCACCCCTGGACCTGGAGCCCTAGGCTCATAACATCAGTGCTCCTGGACTCTAGGAGAAGTACTCTAGGAGAACACGGAAGAGAATCACTGATCGGCTTGTGGATTAGGTGACCCTGAGTCATCTCCTTGCAGAGATTCATCTCCTTGCAGAGATGAATATAAGCTTTCATCAGGTGGAGTCACAGAAGCCAGGCTGTGGGCAGAAACACCCCTCTGCACAAGGATAGGGAGGCAGAAAGAGTGTGGCTCTCATGAAAGTGTCCACGTGTTATTCGCTCAGTCGTGTCTGACTCTTTGTGACCCTATGGACTGGGACCCACCAGGCTCCTCTGTCCATGGAATTCTTCAGGCAAGAATATTGGAGTGGATAGCCTTTCCCTTCTCCAGGGGATGTGGCCCTAATAGGCACAACAAATTGTAGTGACTATTTTTCTACCAAGCATCTGCAATGAGGTCATTTAAACTATGAATCAGCTGAGTATATATGCATGGCCCGAGGTATACCTTGCAGGAGACCTCTGGGAACTTTCTGAAGCTGGGCGCAGCCAAGGCCAGTGGGTTCGGGAAGGGCTTCTGTCTGAGTGGGGGGCGCTCTTCCAAGGGCCCATGGCTGCAGGCCCTTCTTGTGGGGTTGCTGTCACTGGTCCTAAAGCAGTCTGGCATCTGACAGTGAAAAGACAACTAAAGTGATGCTTATGCCCAGCTGATTCACGCATGCCCCAAAGTGCCCCACATGCTCATCAGGGGTGGAGTGGGGGATGCTGCATGGTGGCAGAGGCAGGAGAGGCAGAAGTGGGGAAGCACTTTGCGACTTCACATTGTCCCCAGGGCTCTTCCTGGAGCCAGGGTGGGTCCTGATTTTGGGGAACTTGGCCTGTGTGCAAAGGCGACTAGTGCAAGGGGCACAGTCCAGAAGTAGCAGGCTAATATCCTCCCTCTCCGTGGCAGGAGGTGTGGCTTCTCAAGCTGCTGGGTCTATTTTCTTAAAAGATAACTTTATCAAAATAAAGTTTATACACTGTTTTGTCGTTGTTGTTCAGTCATTCAGTCGTGGTCTGACTCTTTGCAACCCCGGCAGCACACCAGGCTTCCCTGTCCTTCACCATCTGCCGGAGTTTGCTCAAACTCACGTCCATGGCATCGATGATACTATCCAGCCATCTCATCCTCTGTCATCCCCTTCTCCTCCTGCCTTCAATCTTTCCCAACATCAGGGTCTTTTCCAATGAGTGGGCTTTTCACATCAGGTGGTACAATATGCCCATTTAAAGTGCACAATTCAGTGGTTTTACAGTAAATTCACAGAGTTGTGTACTCAACCACTACAATCCATTTTAGATTACTTTCATCACCTCCAAAAGAAACCTGTCACTCCCTGTCCCATCCCTCTCCATTTCTCCTTTATCCCAGCCTTAGGCAACTACTAGTCTACTTTGTTCTCTCCAGAGTTTCCCGTTCTAGATATTTCCTTTAAGGGGCATCATAATATGTGGTCTTTGGGTTGGCTTCTGTCACTTGGCACTATGTTTCTAGGTTCATTCTTGTTGTAGCGATAAGCTTTCTAAGCATCTGATGCGTAATAGGGGCTAAGACATATGTGTTAAGTGAAACAAAGCGCAAGTTATAGTAGCTGTGGGGCAGCCATAGTCTTGGACTTGCCGTGTGAAGACCGGGATTTCTTCCCAGCTCAGGTCAGCCACATGCCTCCTTAGGAGCCTGGGCTCTCATTGCACCTCACTTTGGTGCTCATTTGTACAACTGGGAAAGCCAACTCTGGTTAACAGAGACTTGAATGACTCAGACAATGAAAATTATCTTTGAAAATCTTAATGTCATATCTGCATTTAGGAAAATATTTTGAACAAAAGTAAAGGTTAAACTAGACTTGAAAAATATTTATGTTGCTTTTTGAGCATGCACAGTTTGGCGGGGGGGAGGCTGGGGGGGGAGAACTTACTCATTACAATCATACTCTACTAAGCAGAAATATATCTACAGCTATGATTTCTTGTTATATTTTAAGTAAGTAGACTGGCTTTTTTTCTCAAGTAAAGTCATAATTGTATTTATTTTAAATTTATATCCTGTCTGCTTCAAAAAGAAATTTGAGGCAGCCAGGAAAATCATAAGCTATAAAATAAGCAAGCTCCATTTTATACTAATAAAATAAAAGTTAGGATCTCATCAGTGAAACAACTTCTCTTTGTGCTGTACTGCGTGCAAATATTTGGATTACTAAAGTGAATTTATGAAGCAATTACTTTTAATGCTATAAGAGGAAATTAAGTACTCATTGATTCTTGATTTATAAGCTAAAGCTAAAGATCATGAAAAAGCAAATATAACTTAATTAAATGTCCCTTGGCTTTGCTACTCTTGAGGTCTTCACTCATAAAGTTAGTAAAACAAACCATTCCTAGAACATAAATGTATATTGGTTCTTCCAGTTGGGAAGGCAAATAATTTACCGGTTAAATATATTCAGCAAAGTTAACCCAAGTGAGAGATTTTCCCAGTGTCCTCTGGGGCTTGAAGAGATAAAAGCTATTGTTGTAGTTTAAAGGAAGCTATTGTCCTGGGAATGATAGGCACTCACTTGCTGTAAAAAGGAGTAAACAAAGGGCATCTCATTTTTTTTCCTATTAGAAAATATATATTAATATGCTCACAAAATAAACTATAGATCCGTGAAAGAAATAGAGCTTTATAGTCTATTCATTGGCTACACACTTGTGGTTATTCATTGCTGACAGTGAACACATTAACCTGGGATAATTTAATTGAATCGTCGAGTAATGTTGCTATTTTTCTACTCTGAAGTGTAAATGATTTTTAAAAATTGGGTTCTAAAATGTAACACTTCAAGTGATGTATACAGCAAATCAAAGAGCCAGTGCAAGTCCCCTTTTGTGCTTCATGAGTTATTGATTAGAACAGAAAGGAAAAAGAAGGGAAAAACACAGCAGCAAAAGGGTGTTCAATGGAAATAAGACCCACTGGCCAAAGAGGGCTCAGCGTGAGGAAGCTTCTGTTACATACATGGGTTCTTTACCACTAGCATCAACAGGGAAGCCCCGAGATGAGTGGAGTCAAAGTTTTGTCTTCCTGTCTAGTTGAAAAAAGGGAAGATTTATTCAAATCATTGCTAAATGAGCATGAACATTAAGAGTTTCAAAGTTTCTCATGGGAAATAAAGGTTTTAATAAATTCTCTGCTTCACTGGGATAGATTGGAATCTCATCCTCAATGGTACATGAAGCTGGTTTGATGATGAAAGTTGGAAGAGAATTGTTTTTTTTTAGATTCTAGTCAAGAAGCGTTAGGATAACAGTTATGAAAAATGGAATACGCTGACTCCAAGAAGATGAACTTGCCACTAGCAGGGCCTAGACTTTAGAGGTATTTTTTTAAGGAAGTATTCATGGGCCAGCAGACTTTCTTTTGGGTTGATCTTCTGATTAGGCAAACATTTATGTGTCGTGGTCAGTTGGCATTAGGGGCCTTCTGAAGTGATGGAGAAGTCTTCCTCCTCTTTTCCACCCTGTGACTAAGACCATGACCTTGGCTGCATTATGCTCTGATCACAGATACCAGCTGGTCCAGATTTTCATATTGGGTGCACTAAGAAATGCACTAAGAATAAGGAAATCAAAGAGAAAACATATCAGTTTGCTAGGGCTGCCATAACTACAAACTGGGTTGCTTAAACAACAGAGATGAATTTCCTCACAGTTCTGGGGGCTGGAAGCCTGAGATCAAGGTGTCTTCAGGGTTGATTTCTTCTGATGCCTCTCTCCTTGGCTTTCAGGTGGCCATGTCCTCCAGTGTCTTCACACGCTCCTCCCTCATGTGTGTCTGCACCTTAATCTCTTCTTTTAAGGAGATCAGCCACATTGGATTAGGGCCAATTTATCCCAAGGACCCCATTTTAACTTTTACTTCTTTAAAAACTATCTTCAAATACAGTCATATTTTTAGGTCCACAACATATGAATTTGGGTGGATACAACCCAACCCATAACAGAAGAGAAAGCTGGGATAGATACGTGTCTGTGTTAGTTGTTCAGTCATGTCTGACTCTATGCGACCCCATGGACTGTAGCCCATCAGACTCTTTTGTCCATGGAATTCTCCAGGCAAGAATACTTGCATGGGTTTCTATTTCCTTCTCTAGGGGATCTTCCCGACCCAGGAACTGAACCCAGGTCTCCTGCATTGCAGGTGGATTCATTACCGTCACCACCATCTGAGCCATCAGGGTAGACACACAGTCAAGGCAATAATAAAGAACTAAAGGGGTAACTATAGTCTTTCTTACATTTTTTTCGGTCCAGCTACTAAAGGCTGGCCCAACAACTCTGAGAAATAAGAAACCTGATTTGCAGCATTTGCTGATTTCCATGGTGCTGATTTCCATGGATTTTCCATACTCCCAACATGGCCTGTTTTCAATGTAGCGAAATGACTTCACTGAATGTGGATGTGAGAGGGAAGCTGCAAAGTCAGCTCTCCCGAGCCATATAAGCTGGCCCCAGAAAGCCATTGATTTCAGGGGCCAAGAGAGAAAAGTAAAGGGGGATAAATGGAAGCATGGTTTTGGTAATCTGAAAGCTCTTCCTATAACGGTTCATAATGGGAGGAGGTTTAAAAATGTTGATTAAAATAAATTTTCTGTAATTTTTGTTTTGCTCTTATTTTCATGTTAAAGGTAAGAATTTGATAGAAGTAAAGAGAATAAGGACTGGGTGAAAAGAAATAAGAAAAAGAATGTTTAAATAGCTCCCATTTCTGGTAATGTGGCAGACTGGGAATTCTGAGCTACTCACCCATACATGCACACACCCCCTTTTAAGAGTATCGGTGATGAGAAAAATAGGACATTGAAGTAGGTTGATTTCTTCTTGAGAGCATTTGATGAGCAGGATAACGTTGAATTTTGATGTTCATGGCTCCATGCATACAGGAGACAAATCTCAAAACCAGTGTATGCTGGGAGTATAAAGGGAGAACCCATGCTGCTACCGTAAGGCAATAGCTGGCGTAACTGAGGGTGATTTTGCCTACCTGGGTGCATTTGGTGATGTCTGGAGACATTTTTGATTGCTATAGCTGGTGAGTTGATACTGGCACCTACTGGGCAGAGGCTAAGGATGCTGCAAAACACTCTGCAATGCACAGAACAACCTCCCACAACAAAGAATCATCTGGTCCAAAATGTCAATAGTGATGAGGCTGAGAAACCCAGCTCCGAAGGCTTACATCATCAGTATATCACTTTTACGTGGAATTTAAAAAATGGTACAAATGAACCTATTTGTAAAACAGAAATAGTCACTGATGTAGAAAACAAACTTACGGTTAATAAGAAGAAGATGGGGGAGAGATAAATTGGGAGATTGGGATTGATATATACACACTGCAGCAATGAAATTAAAAGACACTTACTCCTTGGAAGGAAAGTTATGACCAACTTAGATAGCACATTAAAAGCAGAGACATTACTTTGCCAACAAAGGTCCATCTAGTCAAGGCTAGGGTTTTTCCAGTGGTCATGTATAAATGTGAGAGTTGGACTATAAAGAAAGCTAAGTGTAGAAGAATTGATGCTTTTGAACTGTGGTGTTGGAGAAGACTCTTGAGAGTCCCTTGAACTACAAGGAGATCCAACCAGTACATCCTAAAGATCAGTTCTGGGTGTTCATTGGAAGGACTGATCTTGAAGCTGAAATTCCAATACTTTGGCCACCTGATCCAAAGAGCTGACTCATTTGAAAAGACCCTGATGGTGGGAGAGATTGAAGGCAGGAGGAGAAGGAGATGATAGAGGATGAGATGGTTGGATGGCATCACCAACTCGATGGACATGGGTTTGGGTGGACTCCGGGAGTGGGTGATGGACAGGGAGCCCTGGCATGCTGCAATTCATGGGGTTGCAAAGAGTCGGACACGACTGAGTGATTGAATGGAACTGATGATATATAAAATAGATAAATAATAAGAACTTACTATATTGCACAGGGAACCCTACTCAATACTCTGTAATGACCTATATGGGAATAGAATCTAAAAAAGAGTGGATATATATCCAATTGATTTAGTTAGCCGTACAGCAGAAACTAACAACATTGTAAATCAACTATGCTTCAATAAAAATTAATTTTTAAAATGAGCGTACCATTCAAATTTCCCGCTAGCAGTGTGTGAGAGGTCCAGTTGTTTCACATGATCACTGATACTTAAAATAATCAGTATTTTTAATTTAAATAATTAAAAAAATTTTATTGGAGTATGATTGATTTCAAATTGCCAACATCCATTGGATCATAGAAAAAAGCAAGAGAATTCCAGAAAAACATCTACTTCTGCTTCAATGACTATACTAAAGCCTTTGACTGTGTGGGTCACATCAAACTGGAACATTCTTAAAGAGATAAGAATACCAGACCACCTTAGCTACCTCTTGAGAAACCTGTATGCAGGTCAAGAAGCAACAGTTAGAACCAGACATGGAACAATGGACTGGTTCCAAATTGGGAAAGGAGTACATCAAGGCTGTATATTGTCACCCTGCTCATTTAATTTATATCCAGAGTACATCATGTGAAATAACAGGCTGGGTGAAGCACAAGCTGGAATCAAGATTTCCAGGAGAAATACCAACAACCTCAGATATACAGATGATATCACCCTTATGGCAGACAGTGAAGAGGAACTAAAGAACCTCTTGATGAAGGGGAAAGAGGAGAGTGAAGAATCTGGCTTAAAACTCAACATTCAAAAAATGAAGATCATGGCATCCAGTCCCATCACTTCATGGCAAATAGACGGGGAGGCAAGGGAAACAGTGACGGAATTTATTTTGGGGGGCTTCAGAATCACTGCAGATGGTGACTACAGCCATGAAATTAGAAGATGCTTGCCCCTTGGAAGAAAAGCTATGACCAACCCAGACAGCATATTAAAAAGCAGAGACAGTACTTTGTCGACAAAACGTCTGTCTAGTCAAAGCTATGGTTTTTCCAGTAGTCATGTATGGATGTGAGAGCTGGACCATAAAAAAAGCTGAGCGCTGAAGAATTGATGGTTTTGAACTGTGGTGTTGGAGAAGACTCTTGAGAGTCCCTTGGACTGCAAGGAGATCAAACCTGTCAATCCTAAGGAAAATCAACCCTGAATATTCATTGGAGTGCCGATGCTGAAGCTGAAGCTCCAGTACTTTGGCCACCTGATGTGAAGAGCTGGCTCATTAGAAAAGACCCTGATACTGGGAAAGACTGAAGGCAGGAAGAGAAGGGGATGACAGAGGATGAGATGGTTGGATGGCATCACCGACTCTATGGACATGAGTTTGAGCAAGTTCTGGGAGTTAGTGGTAGACAGGGAAACCTGGCGTGCTGCAGTCCATGGGGTTGCAGAAAGTTGGACATGACTGAGTGGCTGAACTGACTGCCTGATGGTTGATTTCAGTCTTTCTAATTTTAGCATTCTAGTGGATATATGGTGGCATCTTACTGGCGTTTCAATTCTCATTCTCCTAGTGAATAATGACGTGGAGCATCATGTCATACATTTTTTTTTGCCATTCACATGTCTTCTTTGGTGAAGAACCACTTAACTCTTTTGCCTGTTAGACAAAAAACTGGATAGAGTTTCACCTTTTTTAAAAGAGTTAAATAGAAATTAAACCACCTCTCCCACTCCCCGCAGTTGCTAGCAAACCTATGTTTTTGAAGCATGGGGCTGGCATGGCGTGCCTCCATGAGAATTCATAAGCACAAGCTGCCCCCTCCAGATTTGCCTCTCACTCAAATTCATTCCAACTGATGCTGATTTCTCTCATTTACTTCAGGCTATTTAAAGTGGTTACAGGACTGTTGTCCTCCCAGAAGCAAACCACCTAGGCAAATCCACCTTCTACCTGGGCCTCAAATAACCCATACATATACATTTTGGAGAAATAAACACACATAGTAAAAGACGTGAGAAAGTAATGTATCAATAGTGAATGCCAGCAGATAGAGAGAGGAAACCCAGCTCCCCAAAGACTTCAGTTGTTGAAATTAACACAGGGGATGCAAAATAAAAATACATGTTTAAAGAAAAAAAATGAGTGAAAGAAAATGTGATTAACGAATAAGAGATTATGATGCTCAAGCAGATATGAAAGAAGTAGAACTTTCAAAATGAAAAGCAGAATGATTGCTATTAAAAAGCTCAAGGGAAAGCAATTAGACACAGCTGATGAAAGTTAGTGAAACAAAAGGTAGATCTAAAAACCTTCCCACAGGGAAGCACAGAGAGATTAAGATATGGGACAGAAGACTGATACAGAGATATGGAGGTTGGAATGAGAAGGTCCAGCACAGGTCTGATCAGGGTTTCTGAACAAGACAAGAGAAACTAATGCAGGGGCAATATTTGGAGAGATGATGGCCAGTCATTTCCCATGAGTTGTGAAAGATGCCAGTCCACGTTTGAGGAACACGAGTGAATCCCAAGCAAGACGAATAACAGGAAGTTCTACATACAGACCTATTACAGTGTGAAACAGAGAAAATCTTTAAAAAATCCAGAATGAAATTACCTTCAAAAACATGATAATTAGTTTGACCACTGACTTCTTAATAGGAAGAACAAAAGCCAAAATATGGTGGAATGGTATTATCAGCACCTAAAGAAAAAATAACTATCAACCTAGAGTAATGTACCCAGTAAAATATCTTTCAAGAAAACAGGGAGACTCTGCAGTCTCTTAGTAGAACTCCAAGTAAAGAAAATTCTAAAAGATGGACTTTAGGCAGAAGGAAAGTGGTCTAGATGGAAGTGCTGAGATGTAAGGAAGAACAAAGGGCGAAGAAAGCATCTGAAGCTTACCAAGCACAGACTGAATAAAACAATGTTAATAATTCCCCTGGGCTGAAAAAAGATAAATAACAACACTTACAAAACAGCACTACTGTCTGGAGGGGGTGATCAGAATTAAAGAGTTATTAGGTCTTGTACTGTTTGAGGGGGAAGTATAGATAGTCATCAATTGTATATTTTAGTACAATAAGTGTGGATGTTACTATCTCTAGGGTAATGATTAAAATAAGAAAATGAGATTTATACTTTGTAAGCTAAGAAGGAAAAGGGGAGAGGCCAGGGATTAAAAGTTTAAAAACAAACAAAACTAAAACATATTTTGCTCAGGGATACAAATGCACAGTGGAATTATTGAAAGTGAGAATGATAAACAGAGAGCTCAGGGTCACGGTTACTTGGCAGGCAATGGGAGGAATTCGGAGATCTGGGAGGGACATACATGGGCTGACTTCAATCATAAGCTGAAATTTTTTTTTTCTTAAACTGAGTGATGGGTACCTGATCACTGAATTGCTGTTACTTACATCTTAAATGTATTTTAATTCATAATTTTTTTGGTATCTTTTCAAATTTGATTACAAAAACCAGATTTTCAAAAGGAAAAAAAATAACTCCTAAACACTTTCCATTTTTGTAAACACTAATAACTCTCAGGAGTTGAGAGACTTGTATAAATGTTCAAATTCCTCCCCTAGGCCCTTTGTGGGCAGATACCATCCCTCCAGCTCCATTGGTACCTCACTTAGCACATTGCACATAGGTGTTCAACACATGCTGTCGTCTCCGAGTTTATATAAGAGATATAGCTATCAGTAGGATGACTGTACTTGGAAGTTTAAGGAACACTTTGTTCAAATTGTTTAAATAAACATTTTCATAGCAAAGCTTAGTGCCTTTCATCTCTCTAGGGAGTGTCTTGATTTGGGTTCCCCTAGAAGCAGATACTAAGCTAAGGATTGAAGGGATAGATGGTTTGTCTGGGAGGTATTCCCAGGACATACTGACAGGGGCATGGTGAAGGAAGACAGAAAGGGCAGGGAGCCACAGAGGAGGGATTATGGAGCCATCACTGGGTGGGCTCAGCCCTTCTGAGTGTGCTCGGTTGCTCAGTCATGTCTGACTCTTTGAGGCCCTTTGGACTGTAACCCATCAGGCTCTTCCGTCCATGGGGTTTTTCAAGCAAGAACCCTGGAGTGGGTTGTCATGTCCCTCCTCCAGGGGATCTTCCCGACCCAGGGATCAAACCCAGCTCTCCTGTATGTCCCGTGTTGCAGGTGGGATCTTTATGTGGCCTCGTAGAAAGGGAGCAACATGCTTCAGAACGAACCCAACCGTGGGACTTGGCAGCCAGGTAGTTCTTACCATCGTCCATGTCTCCAGGCAAAGCTGCTTCCCAAACATTCCCTCTTCCAAACACTGAAGCTCTTGGCAGAGAGTCCCAGTGTTTGCAGGAAGCCTTCTCTGGCATAGCACAGCACCAGGTAATTTACTCTTTTAGGACTTCCCTGGTGGCTTATATGGTAAAGAATCCACCTGCAGTGCAGGAGACTCAAGTTTGATTCCTGGGTCAGGAAGATTCCTTGGAGGAGGAAATGGCAACCAACTCCAGTATTCTTGCCTGGAAAATTCCATGCACAGAGGAGCCTGGTGGGCTACAGTCCACAGGGTCACAAAGAGTCGGACATGGCTGAGCATAGCACAGCACCAGGTCCTTCAGCTTGTAGAGGTGAAAAGTGCAGAGGCATGGGCGGGACGCCCACTGCATCTGCGAGAGCACCAGAGGACCTTTGGGTAGAAAGCTGGGACCCGAGAGCCCAGGTGTAGGAGTGGGAGAATTTACCTTTGAGAAACCAAGTTAGAGAAAAGCTTTGAGATAGTAAAAGGGATTGGAAAAAGGAGGACAACTGCCGTAAGTAAATGGTCTCGGTGGCAGGAAATGACTAGAGGTGCTTGGACACAGCTTGGACAGTGAGGGCTCTGACAGTAATTGGGGCTTGTCTGAACACAGAGACAGAGAATTAGTGGTGTTACAAGGGTGGGCATTTCACATAATGGCCAGGGTAAAGCGATAAATAGTAAGCACTGGTATTTCCATGAAGAAAGGTGAACCTTTTCATGCAGGGCAGGTATGAGATGATTTAAGCCTGCCTATCTTTCCTAAGGGTGAATCAGTGGATGTGGTTTCATCTCCACAGGACGCAGATAATGTATTGAGACATACTGTACAGGGTAGGCAAAGATACAGCCAGCAGAATTTTGAAAAGCAGATTTTAGTACAAATATCCAAGAAGAATTCAAGGAAAAAGTCATTGACCAAGGCAATAGTTAGGAGGGTATTGAATGGACATTTCTCAGTTGCCTTTCCAGAATGTGTTCCCCCCAGTATTATCCTGACTCCCTCCCTCTCTTGAGGAATTTATCAGTTTTCCATCATTAGCCATGCATCTTAAGGTGAGAATGACTCAGTTTCAGTCTTGGGATGAGCCCCAAAAGAAAATAGATGCTCCACAAAAGTAGAAGGAGGGAGAGAAGCCAGATCTTGGTAGCTTGCTGAGCAAGGACTCTCCGTCCAATGCACACAGGAGCAAGGGCTATAGTGCCTGCTTTTGCAGAAAGAAAGCATTTTGTTGCCAGGTTGGGCAGCAAGGAGATGGGTGACCAGGTTCCAAACCTGTCTCTATATCCAGGGCTCAGGGTGAAATATAAGGAGTGAGAAGCAGAAGCTGATTGGCTAGCCTTAAATCAACCCTGGATATTCACTGAAAGGACTGATGTTGAAACTGAAGCTTCAATATTTTGGCCACCTGATGCAAAGGGCCAGCTCAAATGGAAAACACCCTGATGCTGGGAAAAATTAAAGGCAAGAGAAGAAGGGAGTGAAAGAGGATGAGCTGGTTGTATGGCATCACCGACTCAGTGGACAAGAGTTTGAGCAAACTCTGGGAGATAGTGAAAGACAGGGAAGCCTGGCGTGGTGCAGTTCATTGGGTCACAAAGAGTTGGACACAACTGAGCAACTGAACAACAAATCAGTTCATATAAGTTACTCTGGGTGCGGGAAGCCAGCTTTTCCATATTGAATGACCTCTCTTGTAAAGGGCTCTGGCAGCAACATTGCTATTCTTTGAGTTCCCATCCTAGAGGCATGGGATCCTGTCTCTGTTAAATAACTCAAGGTTTGATTAATCAACAACCTGTGTCAAGGGAGCAAATCTGGTTTAAGTTGGCCAATGTTTTAGGTGCTGTTTTAGCATCACTGGGGCTGCTAATTCAGGCCCCACTTCTTTGATTTGTTAGTAACAAGAACTAGTGTATTCCATTCATTGTTTAAACAAGTTTAGTTGGGTTTTCTATCACTTACAATGTGAAGAGATTTTACTAACTCAAAGAGGATAGTATACAAGATAAACTTGTCATAATCTTTATCAACTAAATAAAGCCTAATTATTGAACTGTATAAAGAAAACTCAAGAAAGCAGGAGAGACAAAATTGCAGTGAAGACTTTGAGAGTCCTCTTTAGGGGTGAACTAGGAAACAAAGACAAGCATGTTTAAATCTGAACACTATAATTAATAAGACAGGTCTAATAGATGTATTGACTTTACCCAGGATACCTGTGCAGCTGCCAATGGTACCTTTACAGAGTTTCCACAGACTCCAACAAAATTTGATGTGTTTCCCCAAAGAAGAAAAAGTGCCACAGTCTCTGCTAAATATTCTGGGAGGTCATAACAAAAGTGGACAAAAGACAAACCTCCCAAGCCTCTAAACCAAACGAATGTCCTCCTTTCTAACCCATTTTTTAAGTCGAAAAGGAAATAAAATGAATAACTATAGGATATCTGGGAAATGGCTACAATAAAAACGTGACTTTAAAACCTTTGAGATATAGCTGAAGTTGGACTCTAATGGCATTTTCCATTAAGCACTTTGTTAAAAAAAAAAACATAACTCAAGTATCCAAGTAATAAAAAGAATCTGTGTTTTCTGCTCAGTTTTGCTGTGAATCTGAAAGTGCTCTAAAAAAATAAAATCTGTTAAATAAAGATTTCATAAATCTTAGGAAGTAAAAAACTGAGACAAAATTAAATATTGATAAATTATGAGATGGTATCACTAATAAATAAACCCAAGAGGTAGTTCTTGAGAGGCGGTGATCAGTGCATTGTATTAATCTACTAACTAGCTTAGTCAAGAACTAAAAGAGAAAGCCTAAATATACAAAACTAGGAATCACACAGGGAAATGAAGCATGGAGACTGATGAACTTTGAAGATTTTAAGATAGTACTTTGCTTAATTTATGCTGATTCACTTAAATATAAGAATGAAAGAAATGATTTCCAAGGAAAATACCCAAGTCCACAATCAATGGAAAGGTAACTAGAAAATCTAAATGGGCTGATAACCAAGGAAAGAGGAAGTAGTTTTAAGAAGTCTTGACCTACAAAGGTTCCAGAGGGTTTCACAGGTGATTTATTTAGACTTTCAAAGAACAGATAATTTCCATGCTTTGTGAGCTCTTTCTGGTCATAGGAAAACCAATAAAATCTGGTTAGAAAGCCAGAATTTGTGAACAAAAGCAGGCAACAAACCAAAAGGCCTACTGACAGACAAACGGCAGGACAATTTCCCTCAATGCCCAGGTGAAAATCAGGGTCCTCTATCGAAATACAGTCTGCTGCTTCTGCTCAGTCGTGTCCGACTCTTTGGGACCCCATAGACTGCAGCCCACCAGGCTCCTCTATTCATGGAATTTTCCAGGCAAGAATACTGGAGTGGGTTGCTATTTATTCTGTAGGGATCTTCCTGACCAAGGGATTGAACCTGAGTCTCTTGCAACTCCTTCATTGGCAGATGGATTTTTTTTTTTTTTACCACTAGTTCTATGGAATATTAAAGGAATTATGACCAAGAGGAGTTCTTTGTGGAAAAGTAAAGATGGTTTAATATTATGAGATCTAATAATATATTCCACCATATATTAGCAATAGATACCAAAAATTCTTTTGATACATTTTGATAGCTATCCCTTACTTTTAAAAGCCCATAGTAAAATAGAAATAAATGATTACTTCCTAGATATAATGTTATGTGTGTGTGTGGCGTCTGCATATCATAATGCAAGACAGTAGCCAATATCCTGCTTACTAATAGAATATGAGAAGTAACGCCCATTAAAGTCAGTAAAAGATGAGTGCTAGTTACTATGACTGTTATTCGAGAGTTATCACTAAATTCCCATGCAACAAACTTTTGACAGTTTGTACTAACACCAACTGAACAAGAAAGTGCCTGTTAAGCTACACTGCTGTCTACACTATGTGTTATCACCCTTTTAAATCTTTGTCAACTTGATGTACAAAATAATATTTTATAGTTTTAATGATCATTTCCTTCAGTGTCAGTAAGCTGAATTTTTACAAGTTCAAGAGCCATTTTTACTTTTGTGAATAACCTACTCAATTGTCTTTCTGATATTCTGTTTTATATTGTTACATATGCAAATTAACATTATTAACCCTTTGTCATAGGGCTTACAAGTATTTTCTCTGTCTTTAACCTTGTTCATGTTTTTGACATGAAATTTAAGCGTTTTTATATAATAAAATACTCAATCATTTCTCTAAAGTTTTCTGTCCTTGGTGTTTACATTGAGAAAGGATCTCTTCCAAGAGCATGAAAATATTCTCCACTGTTTTTTTCTAACAACTTTATAGTTATAGTTACAATTCTTCATTGAACCGTTGGACTAAAAAATCACTAAGGATGTTGACTGCAGCCATGAAATTAAGACACTTGCTCCTTGGAAGAAAAGCTACGAAAAACCTAGACAGCATATTAAGAAGCAGAGATATCACTTTGCCAACAAAGATCCATATGGTCAAAGCTATGGTTTTTCCAGTAGTAATGTACAGATGTGAGAGCTGGAACTTAAAGAAGGCTGAGCACTGGAGAATTGATGTTTTCGAATTGTTGAACTGGAGAAGACTCTTGAGAATCCCTTCGACAGCAATGAGATCAAACCAGTCAATCCTAAAGGAAATCAATCCTGAATATTCATTGGAAGGACTGATGCTGAAGCTGAAGCTTCAATACTTTGGCCACTTGATGTGAAGAGCCAACTCATTGGAAAAGACCCTGATGCTGGGAAAGATCGAAGGCAGGGAGAGAAGGGGGAGGACAGAGGACGAGATGGTTGGATGACATCACCGACTCAATGGACATGAGTTTGAGCAGACTCCAGGAGATGGTGAAGGACAGGGAAGCCTGATGTGCTGCAGTTCATGGGATCTCAAAGAGTTGGACACAACTTAGTGCCTGAACAGCAACAACAATTTTACATTGAACCCTTTGAACCACCTGTAATTCATTTGGGCCTCCCTGGTGGATCAGTGGTAAAGAATCCCCCTGCCAATGCAGGAGATGCAGGTTCAATCCCTGGGTCTGGAAGATCCCCTAGAGAAGGAAATGGCAACCCACTCTAGTATTCTTGCCTGGGAAACCCCTTGGACAGAGGACCCTGGTGGGTTACAGTTCCTGTGGTCACAAAAGAGTCAGACTCACCTTAGCGACGAAACAACAACAAACAAGGAGAGTAAGGTTTCAAATAGTTAGCAAATTTCCCCGTCTCCACCTAGTAATTCACCCTTCACTCCTTGATTCCGGGCCTTGTCCTTAAACACTGTTTTCTTTTGTAACCTCAGGTTTTCTTGTGCGCGTTTCGCGTGTCTGTCTATTGCTGTGTCAGTACATATTGCTTTGCCGCTGCTGAGTCGCTTCAGTCGTGTCCGACTCTGTGCGACCCCACAGACGGCAGCCCACCAGGCTCCCCGTCCCTGGGATTCTCCAGGCAAGAACACTGGAGTGGGCTGCCATTTCTTTCTCCAATGCATGAAAGTGAAAAGTGAAAGGGAAGTTGCTCAGTCGTGTCCGACTCTTCACGACCCCATGGACTGCAGCCCACCAGCCTCCTCCGTCCATGGGATTTTCCAGGCAAGAGTACTGGAGTGGGGTGCCACTGCCTTCTCCAACATATTGCTTTAGAAACCAGCATTACTGACTCTAATACTTGCCAGAGCAAGTGCTCCATTATTTTTGTATTTCAGATTTTTCTTGTTATTCTCATAAGCTATTCTTTTAGATGAGCCCTAAAATGATTTTTTTCAAGTTCCAAAAATAAAGTTCTGTCGGCATTATGACTGAGACTCTATTGAATTCTAGTTAGATTTAGAAAGAAGTACTGAGTATTTTTACCGAAGAGTAAAATATGTTTCTCCATGTTAAAAATCATTTTTATGTTCCTCAGTGGAGTTGTATATAGTTATTCATGTATATCCTATGCATTCTTCACTAACGTTATTCTTAGGTGTATTATATTTTTGAGACTAGTGTAAATTTTCCATTATATTTCTTTAAATCATGCTTTGAAAATGGTTATTGACTATATATTAAAAGCTATCAGTATAATAATTTTAATTGGTAACTGACATGGTGTTATAAATAGTATAATATTATAAAAAAATTACTATATTTTCTAAAAACATAATAGTAAATAGAGTGGCATTGCTTTACAGTTTTGCAAATCTCTTTAATGTTTGGCTTAATGCAAGATGACTTACCTGCTTCTGCATTCAATGTATTGTATTATGACACAGCATGTAGCCTCTGGAAAACTCTGTACTACACACTAGTAAAAGAGTGAGAGCGAAAGAAAGCAGATAATATCTTTATATTATTATAATATTCTCAGGGACCTCCAGAGGCCCCCCCCCCCCAAACACACTCTGAGAACCACTGCTCATAACCACTACTATTAATATTGTTTCACTGGCAATAGAACATCATTTTTAGAAGAATTCCACTGTTAGGGCTCCCCTGTGGCTCAGAGGTTAAAGCATCTGCCTGGAATGCGGGAGACCTGGGTTTGATCCCTGGGTTGGGAAGATCCCCCGGAGAAGGAAATGGCAACCCACTCCAGTACTCTTGCCTGGAGAATCCCATGGAGGGAGGGGCCTGGTAGGCTACAGTCCATGGGGTCGCAAAGAGTCGGACACGACTGAGCAAATTCACTTTACTTTACTTACTGTTTGTTGAATGTTTAATTCTGTGCTAGATCCTGTCTTGAAGTCTTCAGAACAGTCCTTCAGGGTAGCATTATTACCTCCTCCCCCCAGTTTAGAGATGAGCAAACTAAGACACAGAGACTCAGCCATTTTTCCAAAATCTTACATGGGACGATAATGGTACTAGAATTCAAACCCAAGTCTCCCTGACTTCAACGCTCAAACCCTTTGCATCTTCCCTGTCTCTCAACATTTTTCATTAAAAACACTGTTAAGGTGAATCAAATGAGAGCCATTCTTTGATCTCCTCCCTGAGTGCTCTGTTTAAATGCAACATGGTATTACGGTACTTGGTGAGGCCAGGATCCAAGCTGACCTAAGTCTTTCCCTGGCCACCGTCCACAGGACAACCGAAGCTCCTCCATGTGCTTCGCTGCCATTATCTTTGATGAATGGCCCAGAACACACGTTTAGCATATTGCATCACACGCTTTGGTGTTAAGGACGATTATTCTGTAATAAATGAAAGGATCACATCCTCTCATGAAGAATAGGCAGAAGTGGTAGATCAATTTCTTAAAAAGATTTTCTCCTTATGACTGTCAAGGGGTTAGATCTAGGATAGTGTAGCACACAGATAATAAAGGTGAAATACAGGATACTTTGCAGATAACTACTATCCAGTTTCTTTTTTCTGACAGTTATGGAAGGAAAGGAAAACCACAGATGTCTGATAAGACCTAGAGACATCCTTTCATTATGTGTCTTAAGAGACAGGAATAAGTGAGACTATACGAGAAAGAGACACAGGGGAAAATTAGGAGGATGAAGAAAAAAACTGAAACAGTCCTATATAGTATGGGTGCTTTCTGATTCCTGCACATCTGCAAATAATATTTGAGATTTATTTCTTCTCTCTGGGGATTCCTTGCTGGGCTAAAGTTGATGTCTGGAGCTATGTATAGCTTCTGTGAAAGGATCCCTTGGCAAATTAAATTCTATGGTTTTGTCTTCATTCATAATACATACTTTATACATCTCTGCAAATAACCATTGGAATTTAAACTAGAAAGCGACAAAATAGTCCTGGTGGTGGGTCTAAACAAAATTGGAACATTTGAGTATTCTGAAGTCATCCCTGATCATCTTTTTCTTTTAACTCTAGACTTATCTTTTCCCATTGAAATGGTTTTCTCACTTTTAGAATGATCAACAGTGAAGAATGAAAACAAAAGATGCTATACCACAATTTCTCAAAATAAGCCTCTAGGCTAACATCATCCATATGAAAATAGGAAGAAAATCACCATAAAAGTTTAAAAGGAGAGGAAAGGAAAAAAGAAAAATACAAACTCATCTGCACTTCCTGCCTGTACTGGCCTGCCCTCGACAACATAGTAAAAGTCCTTTACAAATGACCACAAGTCACTGTGGGCAGATTCAACTTTTTCATGGCGTTATGTCAAGACCTAAAGTTAAGGTTCTCATACACACAATTCCCGATCTCAAAGAACTCCAAACCCCTTCACCCCAGTCAAGCAGGGTAAGTATGACATTCCTTACAGTCAAGATCACTAAGATAGAAACATGCCACACTACAGTATTGGAGGTGGGGCTCACCAGTGCTTATGACTGATGAACTGACTCAGCCTTTCAAGTCAGCTTGAGAACTGGGAATGTTCTAGATACACTGTGAAAGTGAAAGAGAAAGTCGCTCAGTCGTGTCCGACTCTTTGAGACCCTGTGGACTATTCAGTCCATGGAATTCTCCAGGCCAGAATACTGGACTGGGTAGCCGTTCCCTTCTCCAGGGGATCTTCCCAACCCAGGGATTGAACCCAGGTCTCCCACATTGCAGGTGGATTCTTTACCAGCTAAAAGTGAAAGTGAAGTAGCTCAGTCATGTCTGACTCTTTATGACCACATGGACTGTAGCCTACCAGGCTCCTTCATTTATGGGATTTTCCAGGCAAGAGTACTAGAGTGGGTTGCCATTTCCTTCTCCGGGGTATTGTCCCAACCCAGGGATTGAAACCCGGTCTCCTGCATTGCAGGCAGACACTTCACTGTCTGAGCCACCAGGGAAGCCTGTTTACCAGGCTTACCAGCTGAGCCACCAGGGAAGTCTGGATACACTTTAAGTTCAGGTAAAACTTTGTTCTTTTCCCATATTTATTTGTAAGTGATCAGTTAACTGAAAGAGAAGAGCATAGTTTACAAAGAAATTCTGAAACAGAAAACACGAAAATAAATATATAAACATAAATGTAACAGTAAATGGAAAGAAAAAGGGAAAACAATTATCCATAATCTCACCATTCTAACACTACTATTTGTAGCACTTCAATTTTTTTTCTCTTCTGGTCTTTTTTCCTATGTGCTTATGTATGTATACACTCTTTCTTTTTAAAAAAATAGCCATATTCATATTGTGATATAATTTGTATCTGCTTTTTAAAAAAATTTAGTATCACTAGCATTCACCAAGTTCTTACATAATTTTAATAATTCATTTAGTGGATGTACCATAATTGATTATTCCCTTATGACTATAAACGCATGTTGTGTCTAAATTTTGTGTGTGTATGCAAAATATCTTCATGCATACTGATTTCCCTTTTTCTCTTTCTCTTTTCTGGTTTTTCATCTTTGTTTTCTTTCATCTCCGATTCCCACTTCCCCATTTCTTACTTTCCTTGCTGAGCACCAAGTTTGCAGTCCATCCACATTGCTATGGCATTTTTTCTGGACGCGGTAAACATCCCTTTGTGCGTGATCACGCCACTCTGTGTGAGCTGTCTGCTGTCCAGGCTGGGACCCTGCGTTACCTTCAGCTCCCCTCCACCACCTGTAACCCTGTTCCTCCCATGTCCCTTTTAGGAACATACTTGTACACGTCCCCGTTTGAGAACTTCTTGGGGAAGTATAAACAGGATGAGATTGCTGGATAATAGGGGTTGTAATAGTAACACTGACTAAGAACAGCTGAGGTTGTTTTCAGAATGGTTGTAACTTTTTATGTTCTTACTAGTAGTCCATGGAAATTTCATATCTCCATATCTTTCCCAACACTTCAAGTCATCTCACTTTCTAATTTTTGCCAACCTCATAGATGTAAAGTGATATCTCTTTGCTGGTTTAACTGCCACGTTCTGATTTTTAGTAAATTTGAGTTTCTTTAAATTGTCCTGCTAGCCTTTTAGGATTCCTCTTCTGTGAATTGACTTTCCATGTCTTTCCCCTCTTTTTCTACTGGGGCTGTCCTTTTCTTTAGATTTGCTGGACATCCTTTGCTATACCAGATATCTTTTGTTGGTTTTAGACACTGCAAATAAATTCCATGCTTTTCTTTCATGGACCAGAAACTCTTACTTTTGATGTAATTAAATTCATACATCTTATGCTTTATGATTTGTGCTACTGAAGCTTCATTATGAAAGTCATTTCCTTCTCTTGGATCATAAATACACTGATCATAAAATACTTTATTGAATGGACTTTATGATTTCATATTTACAATTATGTTTGATTTGCCTGTAGTTTGCCTTTGAATATGGTGATGGGTGGGAATTTGATTTTTTTTCTCCTATCATTTACTTTGTGCTTAATTTGATTTTATTTTTTCCATATTATTAAAGGGGAAACATAGATCATTAAGATTAGACTATCCTTCCTTTCTAAAACAAGTATTTAAAGTTATAGATTTCTCTCTAACCACTACTTTAACGTCAACCCCAAAAGTTTGACATGTTGCATTTTCATTATCATTCAGTTCAAAATTTTTCTAATTTTTCCTGTGATTGTTTCTTTGTCTCATAGGTTATTTAGAAGTGTATTGTTTAATTTCAAAATATTGAAGCATTTTATATTTGCAAACAGTGCAACTGACAAGAGCTTAATTTCCAAAATATACAAATAGCTCATATAACTCAATAAACCAAACAACCCAATTGAAAAATAGGCAGAAGACCTAAACTGACATTTCTCCAAAGGAGAAATACAAATGGCCAACAGGCGCATGAAAGATGCTCAACATTGCTAATTATTAAAGAAACGAGGTAACCACCTCACACTAGTCGGAATAGCCATTATTAAAAATTCTACAAGTAAATGCTGGAGAGGATGTGGAGAGGAGATAACCCTCCTACACTGCTGGTGGGAATGTAAGTTGGGAAACCCACTATGAAAAACGTATATAAGTTCCTCAGAAAACTGAAAATAGAATCACCATATGTTCCAGCAATCCCACTCCTGAGTATATATCCAGATGAAATCCTAATTCACAAAGATGCACACACCCCTATGTTCATAGCAGCAACTATTCACAAAATCCCAGATGTGGAGACAACCTAGATGTCCACCAAGAGACAAACGGATGAGGAAGATGCGGTGAGTGAGCATCATACACAGTGGAGCACTGGGGCTGCCCAGGTGGTGCCAGCGGCAAAGAGCCTGCCTGCCACTGCAGGAGACGGAGGAGACTTACGTTCAGTTCCTGGGTTGGGAAGATCCCCTGCAGGAGGGCACGGCAACACACCCCAGTATTCTTGCCTGGAGAATCCCATGGACAGAGGAGCCTGGTGGTCTACAGTCCACGAGGTCACAAAGAGTCTGTCATGACCTAGTGACTGAACAACAGCAACAAGCTTATAGAGAATGCAGTTCTCTTGGTGTCTGACTTTGTCTATTGGTCCATCAATTACTAAGAATGGAGTGTTAAAATCATCAGCTGCTACTTCTCCCTGCAGTTACTTTTTAATGTGTTCTCATGCTCTGTGATCGGGTGACTACACATTTAACATTGTTAGCTCTTCTCAATTAGTGAACCTGTTTTCATTAAAAACCTCCTTCTTGATCTCCTGTAGTACTCTTCGTCTTTAATTTTATGTTAATAGAGCCACATTAGTTTCTCCATAATTTATGATATATAGTTAAGATTCAATATCTTTTTCTATCCTTTTACTTTTAACCTTATAATTCCTTGAGAGCCTTTATATTTAAGGTGAAACTCTTGTAAACATCAAATAGGCCTTCCTTTTTTTTTTAATCCAATGGAATTAAACTAAATAAAGTGTCCTGAGAATAGAGAATACATTTTGCCAAGATGTTATGGACATCAATTTGAGCAAATCTGGGAGATGGTGGAAGACAGAGGAGCCTGGCATGCTGCATTCCATGGGGTTGCCAAGAGTTGTACATAACTTAGCAGCTGAACAACAACAACAGCTACACCAAGACGGGCCCAGGAAACTAGTAGAAAAGCAAGAGTTGTTTTAGTAATCGGGAAAGTGCCTGGTTAATAGGAAAGAAAGAACATTTTAAATCCAATTATCTGGGTGGCCTGAATTTCTAAGCTATTTCTTAACCTCTAGTTTTATGCTTTCTTGACAGTCCTGATCCTAGAATGTATTACAAGAGGGAGGAAGGCACTTAATTTCAACCTCTTAGGGGAAAAAACAGCAAGCCAAACAATCAAGTAAGAAATTTTTGATTATTTCTCTTTAGAACTCTGCCTGTTACTGGAGATGTGCTTGCTGGATAATTAAGTACTCTAGCGATAATCAGGGGAGTTAAAATGCTGGAGCAGAAAGACGGGATTTCATTATTTTCCAATAACCTGGAGTCTTTAGGCTGTGGTGCCCCTACAGTCAATATTTTTATCTCTGTGAGGGCAGTGTACATTCATTTTGGTACACATCTAGCATTTCCAAAGAGGCCATTGTCTCACACAAACAGAGTCAGCCCAGTGCTCTGTTATTATAATGAATTCTCCTCCAAGAGGCATAAAGTGCTCAGAAAACGGCAAACTCCCGTTTTAACCAGCAAGATTGCCAGCAGTTTTAATGAATGTTTTTTAAAGAAGAAAAAAAATCACCCTGACAACAAACAGTTGTGTTTATCATCTCTGCCACGAAATAGTAAGGATCTGACTGCTGTCCAGGTAATCAATGTCCATGAATTACTAATAATAGTTATAAGACTGAGTGAGTCTCTCAGGCTCAGCAACTCAACAGTTGTGTGTAAGCTATAATTTGTATTAAAAATAGTCATCTCATGATACAAATCCTGGGACCATACTAACTGCTAACTTCTATGTAAAAGATATAGTTTGTTATTTATACAATGTGTGCTTGCTATAAGGCACCTAATTGCACAATTAAGGCTTACTGCAGAATTCTTATATGTCAAACATTTTAATTTAACCTCCAAATTTAGTTTTTCAGCTCTCAACCTACCATGGAAATCATGTTTTTAAAATTTGCAATTGTAACATAGTACAGACTGACCTTTTTGCTAAATAATTAGAATAGTGATTTTAAATTCAGATTTCAAGAAACACATTGGATCCTAAACTGAAGTGCTGTTTACAAAACCCTCCCTGAATTGAAGTTCACTTCATGAAATAGGTTCTATGCCTTACTGCCTTTGAAATCTGGAAGAGGAAGACTTTGTTGTTTTTATTGTCTTCTGACTATATATTTGCATGCCTCTGACTTTGATTCACTTTGCTCTCTGAATGTGAAAAGTGAAAAGGCCATATCAATGTGACACTTGCTGGGACAGTGGCCGAGGTCCCTCTTGGCAGCTGAAAATCTAGATCATGAATCTCGATGGAGAAAGATGTCACTCCATAAATATGTAAGATGTCCTTAAGCCGAGAGATCGATCATGCTGGCCTTGTTTGTCAGCTGCTGAGGAGCAAAGCTGTTCTCCTGAGATGCTGGGTCCCAGCAGAAGCTCCCTTCAGAAAGAAGCTGGCCTGAGGATTGCTTTCTTTCTGATTGTGCTTCTCAGAGAATGTCCACCAATATGGAGAACAGAGAAGCATTATTTAAACTGCAAAGAGGAAACCCCAGTAATCAACATCATCCACAACTCTAATCTTTTATGGGTTAGGCTGAGAAATTTGGATGGAAGATCAATTTAGGTATGATTTCTGTTTAGGTGTGAGCTGTTGCTTTATCTTGACAAGTGTGGACTTTCACCTTTTGCCGTTAGATATGAATACACATCACACTATTCCTGTGGTTCTCAAGGCAAGAATACGGAAGTGGTTTGCCATTCCCTTCTTCAGTGGACCACGTTCTGTCCGAACTCTCCAGTGATAGACAGGGAAGCCTGGCGTGCTGCAGTCCACGGGGTTGCAAAGAGTCGGACACAACTGAGAGACTGAACTGAACCGAACTGAACTGAATGAATACATATCAGAGGTCAGGGCTGAAAATTTGGGCTTGAAATAATTCCCCCGTTAGTCCCACGTAATGCCTGCCTTCCAAACATTTAGGCATTTTGAGATAACATACAAAATGTGCAGCATAAATTTTTAAACTTTTCCTTCTATGAAAATGATAACACATAATACCACATAAATACAATTTATGGTTCTCTGGGAAAACAGGAGGAATCGAATTATTCATGAAGTTGGATTTCACATGGTTATCAATGGGCTGTATGAAACTAACTGACAGGTAAAAAAATACCTTCACCACCAAGAAGATAATGTGACCTTAAGTTCCTTTCTGCTCCACGCACTGCTGTATTTGAGCATGTTTTCTGAACTCTAAAATAGAAAGGCCATGAGAATATACAGTGCCAATAGCTCAGTCATATTTAGGGAAATGATATTTTGCTACCGTATGCATTTGTGAATGTGTAGGGGAATATTTATCAGGGAGGTGTGGGTGAGGTGAGGGGAGTCTTTTGGGAAATGAAATTGTACAAGTTGAAAGAAAAATTAAAAAGACCAACCAGTCATCTGTATTCTAAAGAAAGGTTGGATATATCTTTGCTTTTTACTAATGAATGTTGGATGCAACAGTTGTAACTTAGACACAGTCACAGCAAAATTTTTTTTTGTCTGTTTTTATTTCAAAGTCTTAAAATGCTAATGCAGAGTGGGTTGAGTGAAACTGTGTAGGCCAGTTTCCCTCGAGGCAGGAATTTCTTAGAGAGCAAACATTCTGACAAATAGTTATCGAGAAGTCTCGGGAACCTTCTGTGAGTCCCGCTGTTGAGTCCTGCACTTCTCTGGCAGGGAGCAGCCTGCAAAATCACTGCTGGGAGAACGCCCTCATCTGCGGTGGAAGGGTCCCTCTCGGTGACACATGTTCTTTCACGTCCCCACATCCTCCTTATGACGGAGAGCAGCTCTTCACCCAAGCGTCCTTCAACCTTGGGAGAGGGGATTCTAGCACCTTCAAACCTCCCCTCCTCCAGGCTGAAGAGTGTTTCACAGTCTTTCCTTTAGAAAACACAGGAAAGGAAGCAAAACCAGCTTTCTCCCATGTTGGAGTCATTGTTCCCTTGGAAAGTCAGGGGCAAGCTGGCTCCTTTTCTCTTCCTAAAGCGAACAGATGCAGGCATTTGTCCTTAAATGTGGATGGAGACCTCACAGGTTGTGGGAGTGCAGGTTGAGAACTGATGGGTCTCGTGGAGTGTGTTCCAGGAGTCACAGAGAATGTCCGAGAGTGGCGGACACACTGGGTGTGGAGGGGTAAGAGGGGGTGACATGCTGAGAGAGTTCTGGGCAGGGGGAGGCATGGGGATGTTTGTTTTTATTTTGATTCTTTTCCAATGAAACCACTGACACCAGGGTGCTTTGTTTGAAAAACTGAATGCAGATGAATTCTGGTGCATTACGGGTGTGGACGGGCTTCCCAGGTGGCTCAGTGGGTAAAGAATTTGCCTGCAATGCAAGAGATATGGGTTCAATCCCTGGGCTGGGAAGACCCCCCTGGAGGAAGGCATAGCAACCCACTCTGGTATTTTTGCCTGGAGAGTCCCATGGACAGAGGAGCCTGGCAGGCTACAGTCCATGGGGTCCTAAAGAGTCAGACACGACTGAAGCAACTGAGCACGCTCACAAGGGTGTGAATACGTCAAGGATCTGATTATGAAGGCAGACTGGTGTTAGTGTCCTCTTTTCCTGGGGACCACTGGCTCAGCCAGCATCACACACTATCCTGGGGGGAGGCCCCGGTGACTGGGAGCCCCCTCCCTTCCCGTCACCATCCTGTTGGATGGCCATTGTTACTGGAAGAGCAGTCAGTCTCTCCTCAGTACAGCACCTTTTACTTCAGCATTAACCACAATGGTGCAGCAGCCTCAGAAAAAGGAGTAAGAAACTTCATTCTCCTTTTACAGACAGGGAAACCAAGCCCCCAGGAAGATAAATGACTCGCTCAGGGTCATGGAGGTGAATGTGTCCAGGACCCAGCTGGCCAGACTCCCCGTGACCCCACCCAGCTCTTTCATCTACACAAACGCAACTCCCATCTATTAGCTTAGTGAGCTGGACAATAATCTTAGTAAAATAGGATGAGGGACTTCCCTGTGTGGTCCAGTGGTTAAGAATCCACCGTCCAGTGCAGGGGGCTCAGGTTCCATCCTTGGTCAGGGAACTAAGATCCCCTGTGCCTTGGGGCCACGGAGCCTACTGCTGCAACTACTGAGCCTGTGTGTCCTGGAGCCTGCATGCGACACTGAAGATCCTGAGGGCCATGACTAAGACACAAGGAGCCAAATAAATAAATAGCTAAAAAAAATAAAGTGAAAGATGTCCCATCCTTGCCTTCCCAAGCCTCACTCATTTCAGACTGTGTCTTCACGGAAGGGGGTTTGAATCCCCAGGAGTGAATCCTGTACTGCTGGTCCCAAGGACTCAGGGGAGACCAGAGGGGAAGAGCAGCCTTTGAAAGGTGGGGGGACTCGTGGAAGGAGGTAAGCTGTCCCCTGCAAGGAGGGGACTTGATCAACCCTCAGCTTTAGGAGAAAATCCCTGAGATTTTGTTCAGGGGCCAGACAACATCTGACAGTAAACAAAATCTTTAAGAAAGCACATCTTGCCTTGGCCTCATCCAGGAAATGTTGAGGATGACAACCAGCCCCTGAGCTCCACAGAGACACACACACACACACACACACACACACACACACACACTCGCACACGCGAGCAGATGCATTAGGTTGGCGGCCAGCTGTGTGTAGCTAATCTCTGCTTCTGGGTGTCTGATGCCAGTGTCTGTTTGACTCCAGCAATGCCTGCTCCATATTGATGCTCTTCACTTCCTTTTCTGACCTTGAAAATGCATGGACATATTTTTCTCTGAACCACTGTTCTGAGCTTCAGAAGTAAAGCCCACTCGCGGCAAGGAGGGAGCGCTGGTTGTTCAGACTTGTTGCTGGCAAGCTCTGTAGTAAATCAAGTCCCCTGCATCCCCCCGATTTGAGACAGAATGCGCATCCCAGAGAGGCTCTTAGGCTGGCCAGAGAGCAGAAGTAAGTGCCCTTCTGTGCGTCTGTTCAGGCTCTCCAAACAGCTCGAGGACACATGACCAGGAGGCCAAGCAGGGTGTGTGTGCCAGGCGAGCAGAAACCAAACCGTTAGGTTCTGTTGCAGAGGCTCTGAAGGGACCCTGTGTTTTGTTTGCTGTGGGCTTGCCCTGCCTCACCCTACACGATGCTGGACACTGTGATTGCTGAGAGTGGACTCCTCCTAGAAAAGCTGATAGAAGTGGGTCGTAGGTGGGCCCCAGTGCAGGACCCCACTCACTGCCAGCATGTGGCCTGGGGCAAGTCTCACGGGAGGGGAGGACTGCCCACTGTCCAAAAGTGCCAGCTTCTGCACTGCTGTGCACCCTGCTTCCTCGCCCCAGGTTTCTGTGGGAGAAGAGAGCTGAGCCTTGGAGGACCAGATGGCTGATTTTATGCGTCACCTTGACTGGGCCACTGCATGCCCAGAAGAGATATCATTGTGTGAAGGTGTTTCTGGGTGAGATTAGCACTTGCACTGGTGGACTCAGTAAAGCAGGTTGCCCTTCCCATGTGGGTGGGCATCTGCCAATCCATTGAGCGCTTCCTGGCTCACTGACTGAACCAGGATATCCATCTTCTCCTGGTCATGCACTGGAATTTCCACCATTGGCTCCTCTGGTCCTCAGTGTTTGGGGCTCAGACCGGAACTAAAGAAAGCTGAGCGCTGGAGAATTGATGCTTTTGAACTGTGGTGTTGGAGAAGACTCTTGAGGGTCCCTTGGACTGCGGAGATCCAACCAGGCCATCCTGAAGGAGATCAGTCCTGGGTGTTCATTGGAAGGACTGATGCTGAAGCTGAAACTCCAATATTTTGGCCACCTGATGCGAAGAGCTGACTCATCTGACAAGACCCTGATGCTGGGAAAGATTGAAGGCAGGAGGAAAAGGGGACGACAGAGGATGAGATGGTTGGATGGCATCACCAACTCAATGGACATGAGTTTGGGTAAACTCTGGGAGTTAGTGATGGACAGGGAGGCCTGGCGTGCTGCGGTTCATGGGGTCACAAAGAGTCAGACACGACTGAGCGACTGAAATGAACTGAACTGAACTGGAACTATATCACTGGCTTCCTTCCAGCTGCAGATGGCAGATCATGTGATTTTTCTCAGCCTCCACAGTCATATAACTCCTCATAGTAGAAGATAGATAGACAGATAGGTAGATAGATAGATAATCTCCTGCTGGTTCTGTTTTTCTGGAGAACCTGAGTAACACAGAGGACCAGGGCCACAGGACTATTTCGAGAGTCAGAGCCCAGACCTGAGTCTTTGAAACACAAAGCCAAGACTTCCCTGATATCTAGAGCCAGACATCTTGGAATGTGAAGTCAAGTGGGCCTTAGAAAGCATCACTACGAACAAAGCTAGTGGAGGTGATGGAATTCCAGTTGAGCTGTTTCAAATCCTGAAAGATGATGCTGTGAAAGTGCTGCACTCAATATGCCAGCAAATCTGGAAAACTCAGCAGTGGCCACAGGACTGGAAAAGGTCAGTTTTCATTCCAATCCCAAAGAAAGGCAATGCCAAAGAATGCTCAAACTGCACTCATCTCACATGCTAGTAAAGTAATGCTCAAAATTCTCCAAGTCAGGCTTCAGTAAACCGTGAACTCCCTGATGTTCAAGCTGGTTTTAGAAAAGGCAGAGGAACCAGAGATCAAATTGCCAGCATCCGCTGGATCATGGAAAAAGCAAGAGAGTTCCAGAAAAACATCTATTTCTGCTTTCTTGACTATGCCAAAGCCTTTGACTGTGTGGATCACAATAAACTGTGGAAAATTCTGAAAGAGATGGGAATACCAGACCACCTAGCCTGCCCCTTGAGAAATCTGTATGCAGGTCAGGAAGCAACAGTTAGAACTGGACATGGAACAACAGACTGGTTCCAAATAGGAAAAGGAGTACATCAAGTCTGTATATTGTCACCCTGCTTATTTAACTTCTATGCAGAGTACATCATGAGAAACACTAGACTGGAAGAAACACAAGCGGGAATCAAGATTGCTGGGAGAATTATCAGTAACCTCAGATATGCAGATGACACCACCCTTATGGCAGAAAGTGAAGAGGAGCTAAAAAGCCCTTTAATAAAAGTGAAAGAGGAGAGTGAAAAAGTTGGCCTAAAGCTCAACATTCAGAAAACAAAGATCATGGCATCTGGTCCCATCACTTCATGGGAAATAGATGGAGAAACAGTGGAAACAGTGTTAGACTTTATTTTTCTGGGCTGCAAAATCACTGCAGATGGTGACTGCAGCCATGAAATTAAAAGACGCTTACTCTTTGGAAGAAAAGTTATGACCAACCTAGAAAGTATATTCAAAAGCAGAGACATTATTTTGCCGACTAAGGTCTGTCTAGTCAAGGCTATGGTTTTTCCTGTGGTCATGTATGGATGCGAGAGTTGGACTGTGAAGAAGGCTGAGTGCTGAAGAATTGATGCTTTTGAACTGTGGTGTTGGAGAAGACTCTTGAGGGTCCCTTGGACCGCAAGGAGATCCAACCAGTCCATTCTGAAGGAGATCAACCCTGGGATTTCTTTGGAAGGAATGATGCTAAAGCTGAAGCTCCAGTACTTTGGCCATCTCATGCGAAGAGTTGACTCATTGGAAAAGACTGTGATGCTGGGAGGGATTGGGGGCAGGAGGAGAAGGGGACAACCGAGGATGAGATGGCTGGATGGCATCACGGACTCGATGGACGTGAGTTTGAATGAACTCCGGGAGATGGTGATGGACAGGGAGGCCTGGCGTGCTGCGATCCATGGGGTCGCAAAGAGTCGGACATGACTGAGCGACTGAACTGAACTGAACTGTACTGAACTGTGGATAAGAATCTGCCTGCCAAAGCAGGGGACACGCGTTCAGTCCCTGGCCCAGGAAGATTCCATATGCTGAGCAGCAACTAAGCCTGTGAGCCGCAGCTGCTAAACCTGTGCACCTAGAGCCTGTGCTCCACAACAAGAGAAGCCATCGCAATAAGCCCTCGCAACACAACAAATAGTAACCCCTGCTCCCTGCAACTAGAGAGAGCCCGCACAGCAACGAAGACCCCGTGCAGCCAAAAATATATTCATTAATTAAAAAAACCACAAAGCCAGCACTCTTCTGACTGGCCATACTGCCCCAGAACCGGTAAGATGGCAACATTCACGACAGGACGGCCTCCCCTACCTGTTCACACAGCTCGAGATGACTGGAGAGGTGTCTGAGCCTGGCGTACAAAGCCCCTGAGATGGTTTTAGGTGGCACCAAGATGGGAAATAACTATCAATGGACTTATGCCAGTTATTCCCTTTGAGTCAGTTTAGTTCCAGCCAGAAACAAAATGCCAGTTGGGTGTTAGTCTTTAAGGCCTTTCCAATGCCCCAGGCTTAGAGCCTTCTGCAGACAATAGCTTCAGGCCAGCTGTTAATAATATTATTGTGTATTCACTGCGTTTGCTTTCATAGTTATTTTTCCCCATTTGTGACAAGTGATACTTATTTTTTATTTATAAAAGTGACATGACTTTTAAAAATCAATGTATTATTTTACAAAAGGTAATCAGCTTAAGGAAAAATACTAATTAATTGAGAGGACAAATAGTGCACAAATTTCACCAAGATTTGGAAAACACTGGTACAAGACCTAGGGGACAATCTTGGTTTTGAAGCCCGGCTCTGCTGTCCTCTAATCATGCAGCTTTGTGAAATCATCTAATTATTGGTAAATAATGAGACAATGAAAATAGAGTTACCCTTGGAGTATAAAATAATAATCAATTATCATTATTATTGAATAGTTTTATTTATGAGTATCACACCTCAGTAATATTTGTAGCTGTCATTTGTTGCTATGACAACTATGGGTGGACAAAAGCTGTGCAGAAGGCACCCAGATACTGTCAGATCTTGGATGGAGGCATAAGGGCTGAGGCCTGGGGAGGGAGGGAAGAGGCTGTCAGTTCTGCTCAGTAGTAGGAACTGCAGAGCTATTTGTCAGAGAAAGGATTCCTGCTGGTGTCACAAGGGCAACAGGATGCTTGTCACCTGGGCCAGGGACACAAGCTCCTGCTCTTGTGGGGAATGAAAGGGTCTCTGCCAATGGGGGATCCAGAAAGGGGGGGTACCCAGAGCTGATGCCCGTTGCTCTGTTCCAGATGGGGGCACGTCAGCCAACAGCAGAGAAGCCAGCCCTTTGCTGAGGGAATCCCAGTGTCCTTCAGAGGTCACACTGAGAAGCTTGGATCCACTTCTTCAGGTGCCTCTGGGCAAGGCTTCTGCATGGTTCCTGTTGGCCTTGTTTAGGGGAAACTTGGAAGAAGAAGGATCATGGGATGTTGCATAGCTCCTCCTATACTTTTGGGGCCATGAGTGATACTGTTTTTCTCACTCATCTACTGCTTTGTTTCACTTAAAAAGACACCCAGCTTTTTGAGTTAACATTGACATATAATAAACTGTCCATGTTTAAAATGCATGATTCGATGGATGGGGGGGTATGTATACACCCATGAAACCACCCCCCGAGTCAAGACAATGAACAGATCTGTGTCCTCCAAAGTTTCCCTAGTTATCCATTCCCCCCATCCTCTCTGCACCCCCATCTTCAGACAGACTTTTCTGTCATTATAGATGAATGTGCATCTCATAGAATCTTATGTAAACAGACTCACACCGTATGCATTCTTTGTCTTTCTTGTTCGGCATGAAAAATCATCAATGCTGCTATAATAGTTCATTCTACTGTATTGCTTAGTCCAACACATATGGACTGTAAGTCCACCTGTTGATGGACGTTTGTATTTTTTTTCAGCTTTTGACTATTACAAATAAAGCTGCTCTGAAGTTTTGAGTATGGTCTTTGTATGAGCATATGCTTTCATTTCTTTTGGGTAAACACTTAGGGATGGAATGGCAAGTTCGTATGGTAGGTCTATGTTTAGCTTTCTAAGAAACTGCCAAAATGTTTTCAGAAGAAGCTGTATCATTTTATATTCCAATTAGCCATGTGTGAGGATTCATTCCAAATCCTCCCCAGCACTTCGTGTGGTCAGTCTTTTCCTGTTAGCCATTCTAATGGATATGTAATGATTTCACATAGTGTTTTTTTTAATTTTTAATATAAATTTATTTATTTTAATTGGAGGCTAATTACTTTATAATATTGTATTAGTTTTGCCATACATTGACATAAATCCGCCATGCGTGTACATGTGTTCCCCATCCTGAAACCCCCTCCCACTTCCTTCCCCATCCCATTCCTCTGGGTCATCCTGGTGCACCAGCCCCAAGCATCCTGTATCATGCATTGAACCTGGACTAGTGATTCATTTCACATATGATAATATACATGTTTCAATGCCATTCTCCCTAATCATCCCAACCTCGCCCTCTCCCACAGAGTCCAAAAGACTGTTCTGTACATCTGTGTCTCTTTTGCTATCTCGCATACAGGGTTATCATTACCATCTTTCTAAATTCCATATATATGTGTTAGTATCTGAATGCAGAGTTCCAAAGAATAGCAAGGAGAGATAAGAAAGCCTTCCTTAGCGATCAATGCAAAGAAATAGAGGAAAACAACAGAATGGGAAAGACTAGAGATCTCTTTGAGAAAATTAGAGATACCAAGAGAACATTTCATGCAAAGATGGGCTCGATAAAGGACAGAAATGGTATGGACCTAACAGAAGCAGAAGTTATTAAGAAGAGGTGGCAAGAATACACACAAGAACTATACAAACAAGATCTTCATGACCAAGATAATCACGATGGTGTGATCACCCACCTAGAGCCAGACATCTTGGAATGTGAAGTCAAGTGAGCCTTAGGAAGCATCACTACGAACAAAGCTAGTGGAGGTGATGGAATTCCAGTTGAGCTCTTCCAAATCCTGGAAGATGATGCTGTGAAAGTGCTGCACTCAATATGCCAGCAAATTTGGAAAACTCAGCAGTGGCCACAGGACTGGAAAAGGTCAGTTTTCATTCCAACCCCAAAGAAAGGCAATGTAAAAGAATGCTCAAACTACCGCACAATTGTACTCATCTCACATGCTAGTAAAGTAATGCTCAAAATTCTCCAACTCAGGCTTCAGCAATACGTGAACCATGAACTTCCAGACATTCAAGCTGGTTTTAGAAAAGGCAGAGGAACCAGAGATCAAATTGCCAACATCCACTGGATCATCAAAAAAGCAAGAGAGTTCCAGAAAAACATCTATTTCTGCTTTATTGATTATGCCAAAGCCTTTGACTGTGTGGATCACAATAAACTGTGAAAAATTCTGAAAGAGATGGGAATACCAGACTACCTGACTTGCCTCTTGAGAAATCTGTATGCAGGTCAGGAAGCAACAGTTAGAACTTGACATGGAACAACAGACTGGCTCCAAATAGGAAAAGGAGTATGTCAAGGCTGTATATTGTCACCCTGCTTATTTAACTTCTAGGCAGAGTACATCATGAGGAACGCTGGGCTGGAAGAAGCACAAGCTGGAATCAAGATTGCTGGGAGAAACATCAATAACCTCAGATATGCAGCTGACACCACCCTTAGGGCAGAAAGTGAAGAGAAACTAAAAAGCCTCTTGATGAAAGTGAAAGAGGAGAGTGAAAAGGTTGGCCTAAAGCTCAACATTCAGAAAACGAAGTTCATGGCATCTGGTCCCATCACTTCATGGGATATAGATGGAGAAACAGTGGAAACAGTGTCAGACTTTATCTTTTTGGGCTCCAAAATCACTGCAGATGGTGACTGCAGCCATGAAATTAAAAGACGCTTACTCTTTGGAAGGAAAGTTATGACCAACCTAGATAGCATATTGAAAAGCAGAGACACTACTTTGCCGACTAAGGTCTGTCTAGTCAAGGCTATGGTTTTTTCTATGGTCATGTATGGAAGTGAGAGTTGGACTGTGAAGAAAGCTGAGTGCCGAAGAATTGATGCTTTTGAACTGTGGTGTTGGAGAAGACTTTTGAGAGTCCCTTGGACTGCAAGGAGATCCAACCAGTCCATCCTAAAGGAGATCAGTCCTGGGATTTCTTTGGAAGGGATGATGCTAAAGCTGAAACTCCAGTACTTTGGCCATCTCATGCGAAGAGTTGACTCATTGGAAAAGACTGTGATGCTGGGAGGGATTGGGGGTAGGAGGAGAAGGGGACGACCGAGGATGAGATGGCTGGATGGCATCACCGACTCAATGGACATGAGTTTGAGTGAACTCCAGGTGTTGGTGATGGACAGGGAGGCCTGGCGTGCTGCAAATCATGGGGTCGCAAAGAGTTGCACACGACTGAGCAACTGAACTGAACTGACCTAAACTGATACTGTATTGGTGTTTTTCTTTCTGGCTTACTTCACTCTGTATAATAGGCTCCAGTTTCATCAACTTCATTAGAACTGATTCAAATGCATTCTTTTTAATGGCTGAATAATACTCCATTGTGTATATGTACCACAGCTTTCCTATCCATTCGTCTGCTGATGGACATCTAGGTTGCTTCCATGTCCTGGCTATTATAAACAGTGCTGTGATGAACACTGAGGTACACATGTCTCTTTCAGTTCTGGTTTCCTCAGTGTGTATGCCCAGAAGTGGGATTGCTGGGTCATATGGTAGTTCTATTTCCAGTTTTTTAAGGAATCTCCACACTGTTCTCCATAGTGGCTGTACTAGTTTGCATTCCCACCAACAGTGTAAGAAGTTTCCGTTTTCTCCACACCCTCTCCAGCATTTATTGCTTCTAGAATTTTGGATAGCAGCCATTCTGACTGGTGTGAAATGGTACCTCATTGTGGCTTTGATTTGCATTTCTCTGATAATGAGTGATGTTGAGCATCTTTTCATGTGTTTGTTAGCCATCTGTATGTCTTCTTTGGAGAAATGTCTGTTTAGTTCTTTGGCCCATTTTTTGACTGGGTTGTTTACTTTTCTGGAATTGAGCTGCATAAGTTGCTTGTATATTTTTGAGATTAATTCTTTGTCAGTTGTTTCATTTGCTATTATTTTCTCCCATTCTGAAGACTGTCTTTTCACCTTGTTTATAGTTTCCTTTGTTGTGCAGAAGCTTTTAATTTTAATTAGGTCCCACCTGTTTATTTTTGCTTTTATTTCCAATATTCTGGGAGGTGGGTCATAGAGGATCCTGCTATGATTTATGTCGGAGAGTGTTTTGCCTATGTTCTCCTCTAGGAGTTTTATAGTTTCTGGTCTTATGTTTAGATCTTTAATCCATTTTTAGTTTATTTTTGTGTATGGTGTTAGAAAGTGTTCTAGTTTCATTCTTTTACAAGTGGTCGACCAGTTTTCCCAGCACCACTTGTTAAAGAGATTGTCTTTTCTCCATTGTATATTCTTGCCTCCTTTGCCAAAGATAAGGTATCCATAGGTGCGTGGATTTATCTCTGGGCTTTCTATTTTGTTCCATTGATCTATATTTCTGTCTTTGTGCCAGTACCATACTGTCTTGATGACTATGGCTTTGTAGTAGAGCCTGAAGTCAGGCAGGTTGATTCCTCCATTTCCATTCTTCTTTCTCAAGATTGCTTTGGCTATTAGAGGTTTTTTGTATTTTCATACAAATTGTGAAATTATTTCATCTAGTTCTGTGAAAAATACCATTGGTAGCTTGATAGGGATTGCATTGAATCTATAGATTGCTTTGGGTAGTATACTCATTTTCACTATATTGATTCTTCTGATCCATGAACACGGTATATTTCTCCATCTATTAGTGTCCTCGAACTTGATTTCTTTCACCAGTGTTTTGTGGTTTTCTATATATAGGTCTTTGGTTTCTTTAGGTAAATATATTCCTAAGTATTTTATTCTTTTTGTTGCAATGGTGAATGGAATTGTTTCCTTAATTTCTCTTTCTATTTTCTCATTATTTGTGTATAGGAATGCAAGGGATTTCTGTGTGTTGATTTTATATCCTGCAACTTTACTATATTCATTGATTAGCTCTAGTAATTTTTTGGTGGAGTCTTTAGGGTTTTCTGTGTAGAAGATCATGTCATCTGCAAAGAGTGAGAGTTTTACTTCTTCTTTTCCAATTTGGATTCCTTTTATTTCTTTTTCTGCTCTGATTGCTATGGCCAAAACTTCCAAAACTATGTTGAATAGTAGTGGTGAGAGTGGGCACCCTTGTCTTGTTCCTGACTTTAGGGGAACTGCTTTCAGTTTTTCACCATTGAGGATAATGTTTGCTGTGGGTTTGTCATATATAGCTTTTATTATGTTGAGGTATGTTCTTTCTATTCCTGCTTTCTGGAGGGTTTCTGTTTTTAATCATAAATGGACGTTGAATTTTGTCAAAGGCTTTCTCTGCATCTATTGAGATAATCATATGGCTTTTATTTTTCAATTTGTTAATGTGGTGTATTACATTGATTGATTTGCAGATATTGAAGAATACTTGCATCCCTGGGATAAAGCCCACTTGGTCATGATGTATGATCTTTTTAATGTGTTGTTGGATTCTGTTTGCTAGAATTTTATTAAGGATTTTTGCATCTATGTTCATCAGTGATATTGTCTACCAGAAATTTAGAGAAGAGCTAACACCTATCCTACTCAAACTCTTCCAGAAAATTGCAGAGGAAGGTAAACTTCCCAACTCATTCTATGAGGCCACCATCTCCCTAATACCAAAACCTGACAAAGATGCCACAAAAAAAGAAAAGCACATAGTGGCTTTAATCTGTATTTCCCTAATTGAGTACTGATGCTAAGCACTTTTTCACATGCTTATTTGTCATCTACAGGTCTTTTTTCATAAAGCATCCATCCAAATATTTTCCCATTTTAAAACTGGATTGTCTTATCATTCAATTATAGAAGTTCTTTATGTATTTAGATACAAGTTCTTTGTCAGATAAATTTTTAGAAATATCTTTCTCCCAGTTTATGGCTCGCATTTTCATTTTCAAAACAAAGACTTCTGAAGGTTTAACTCTTGATAATTTTATTTCTTTACTTTGGCTGTGCTGGGTCTTCATTGTTGCGAAGGCTTTTCTCTAGTTGTGAGGAGTGGGGGCTACTCTCAAGTTGCGGTGTGCAAGCTTTTCACTGTGGGTACTTCCTCTTGATGTGGGGCACAGGGTCTAGGACACACGGGCTCTAGAGTGAGTGGCCTTCAGTAGTTGTGGCTTGTAGGCTCAGTAGTTGCAGTGCCCAGCTCCAGACCACAGGCTCAGCAGTTGTAGTGCACGGGCTTCGTTGCTCTGAGGCGTGTGGGATCCTCTCGGATCAGGGACTGAACCCGTGTCTCCTGCATTGGCAGGAGAATTCTTTACCCCTGAGCCGCCAGGGAAGACTTCAAGTTTTAATTTTAATAAAATCAATGTAATAGCTTTTTTATTATATGATTTGTGCTTTTTGTTTTTGTTATATTTTAGAAATCTTTGTCAAATCTACTTCAATGTTTTCTCTAGAAGTTTTATAATCTGAGCTCTTACATTTAGATATATGATCTATTTCATGTTCATTCTTGTATATAGTGTGAGGTAAGGGTTGGATTTTTTTTTTTTTTTTTTTGCATGTAAATCCAATTACTCTACCACCATTATCCTTTTCCTATTAAATTCTGGCCTCTTTGTTGAAAAGCAATTGATTGTGTATATGTGGGTTGATTTCTGGACTCTATTCTGTTCCATTCATCTCTGTTTGTCTTTATGGCAGTACCACACTGCCTTGATGATTATAGCTTTTTAACAAGTCTTGTAATCAAGTAGTGTACATTCTCCAACTTTGCTCTTTTTCAAAATTGTTTTGGATAAAATTATGTCCTTTCCATTTCCATGTATGTTCAAGAGTCTGTTTTCTGGTTTTAACTTGCCTCCCTGCATGATGAGGGGTCTAGGCATATTCAGTTTCCTTGAGCACCTAGGAAGGGTGGTGAGTGCAGCCCCTCTGGTGTATGAAACAATAGGCTGGGGGAAATGCCTGTGTGTGTCTCTTTCCCTGCACCCCTTCCCCTAACTTGTACACTTATTTAAGGAATACTTCTGGCCATTAGAATTCTTGTTATATCGTCATAGTCCATGTCAAGCACGTCTTCATGGTTGAGTCTCTTCCTCTCATCTGGATGCCAGCAATCAGGAATCAAAGTAGAGATGAAGACAGTGGAGCACTTATTTTAATAGGCTAGAAGGTTTCCTGGCATGTTTGGAGTAAATTGTGCTACAGTCATGCAGAACTGGATTAATGTCTGTTTTATAAATAAGACCCAAATGTTATCACTTTGTCTGCAAAGCATAACAGCCAGTGTTACCCAGTTACATCTCCGTCTGCTGTGTTAGGAAGCATTCTCGTCCTTACTGTTTTACGTTTCTCTCTGAAGTACTAGGGAAGGACTTTTATGTGACTCAGTCCAAGAGAGCTTTGTACCACAGCCCAGCACTGACAGACACAGAATCCAGCCCCTTTGGCCACAGGACACAGGGCTGGGTCCAGGGCAAAGATGTGAGGTGCCCAGAGCATCACAGGTACCAGCCATCGGGAGTCCTGAGAGTGAGTGATCCATGAGATTTGCACCCTGGGTGCCTCCTCCTCCCTCTAGCCCTGACCTTGCAGGACACGTGGCAGGGGAATGTTTTGAAAACCTGCAGTGGATCTTCGTCATCAAGGACTCTCATTTTCAACTGAGTGTCATGCATTTTCCATATTATTTTAAATTAAAAAAAAAATCTTGGCCTCCTTATGTTACTCCCATCTTCCAAATCAAACCAAACCAAACCAAAAAAGACACAACATATTCCTTGAATTGAGTTGACACAGTAGGTTTTAACCAATTTAATTTTTTTTCATAAATCATACATTTCTTTTGAGAGGTTTCTTCTTTGTGCCAGGCCCTGGGGTATGACAGGCAAGGCTGGGGTAGACCATGCCTTTCATGACCTCATGGGGAGAGGAATAAACCCACACATCATTAAAGGCAAAAAGGAGCTGGAAAATGCTGCAAGGGAGGGGCAGGTGCCTTCTGTGGCTGCTCAGAGCAAGGAGAAAGCACTCCTACCTCCAGGGAGAGCCCTGGCTAGTGAGTCATTTGACCCAGGCCTGAAGGTTGGTACTTGTCAGTTTTTATCACCTTGTCAAAGGCAAGCAATGACAAAAACACCACATCACAGGTAAGGAACACCTTATAGGAGCCGGGTATCTGCTAAGTGCTTTTGGCATTTTCCCCTTTACTCTCCCCCCAAATTTGGTATGCACACTCATATATACATATATTATATTATATATAATGCATTGTGTATGTATATTGCCCCTGTTTCACAGATAAGAACACTAAGGCTTGGAGAGAGGCTAAGTCACTTAATTGAGGTTTATCATTATTAGCAGCTAATAAGCATAAAAGTCAAGACTTGAACTCAAGCAGTCTCATATTTTAGCCCAAACATTAGCAGAGAAAAGTCCTTCTTTACATTAAATGGACTTGACTTGATGTTAAATGGAGTCTTGAGTGGAACTATTTCAGCCTTTTTTATTTGGACTGTTTCAGTATTGAAGTGTGTTGAATAGCTCAATGAATCCTTTCCATCCTAAAGTGTGTGTGCACTGACGGTTGTGAGGCTTCTGCTCGCAAGCAAGCCTGTGGGGAGGACCGACCACACCACCCCTGTGCCCTTACACGCATTCATGGAGCTAAATAAGACTTCACCAGCTACAGTAACACCCGTCAGTTATCTGTGCTGTAGTGTAAACAATGAAATTCTTATTATGTACTCAGAATCCACAAAGCCATTTCCATGGAAACTGTTTTCATGTCATATCTTTAATGAATAGGTAATGAAAGAAATGCTGCATTTACAACTTCATTACTAGTTTAAAAAAAACCCAGGAAGCACACACACTCACACAAACCCAGCCATAAATTTGAATTATGGTTGTTGTCATGTTTTAGAACATGGTGAACATCACAGAGGAATTTTCAAGGCTGTCATTTTGGATTGAATGGATGGAGGGAAGACAAAAAGAAAAAATATGTCACCAAAACCCTACCCACCATGCCAATAACTTACAGCGTTAGTCTCACTCTATCTCATCATGATTTTAATAATTTCGGTGCAGAGTGTGTCCCAAGCATGCTTGGGAGTGGAGAAAGGAAATGCCAAATGAAACACTTGTTTCCTTCAGATATTCCCAGATGACTTGCCTCTTATTTGAGAAGATATGTTAAAAATGGTTGTCTTCTTCAAGACTCTCCCATCGCAAGAAGGTTGATGAGATGGGAAACTGATTTGCTCTTAAAGGACTGCTTTAATGGAACATAAACGATCATTTAATCACTGAGGGGAATCAGTTCTGTGACATCAGTGCAAGTATCTATAAAAAAAAAAAAGCGCCTTTCATAAGTATTCTTCACAAAGAATGTATAACCTCCTTTCTGATGGTCTGATCAAGACACACGAGCAGGTCTGAAGGGGCAGAGATAGAACTGTGGGAAGACAGGTAAGAGGAAGAGGCCAGGACATTGTCTCCATATGTACAACTGCCCATCACCTTCCAGACAAGCAGACTGGGGCTTCTCCACCACTGCCCAACCCCTCTCCAACCCATGCCAGGGGTGGACTATGCAGATGGGATAAAACATCTCAGGGACAATTCAATTGGCACAGAAAATTATATGAAACCTATTCCCATTCCATCAAACCATCCTGTCTTCCCATCCTTGCCCACGTCAAGTGTCTGATGGCTTAGGAAATGTCTCTTATTTCCCTGCAGGGGAATAAGTCTCCTGTACCATCAGGAGACTAAGCAGTGATGCCCAATAGTTTATGGAGCAGCAGGTCCTCATTCACTAGATGCCACCATCTGAAGTCTCTGATAATCTCAATGATGACTGGCTAAAGCCCATCTTTGTCCATTACTAAGGGAGCGTGCTAAGAAAATCCACAGGGAAAGAAAGATTCAGAAAAGATTTGTAGACTTCTTTCAAATGCCCTTGGGGGGGTGCCCATTTGTCTAGAAAACATAATTTATCTATTCATTAAAGTTGCTTCCCTGAGAGCTTTGGACAGGTGATTTTTTTAGTGCAACTCTAAGTACTTGAAAATCATAAAGCTGCATTTCTTTAATAATACTCTACGGATGAGAGGCATCATGCTGTAATAAAGAAAAATATTGTTTGGGCTCCCTTCTAACTTGCTGTGTGGCCTTGGAAATTCGCTTCTCCAGATGGTTTCCTTATCTATACATTAAATGGGGAGGACAAGACGATCTCTGAACTTTCAGCTTTAATGTTTTATGAATTCATGTGCTTTTTACCAAACCCCAGGCTGACCCACCTTTTCTAGGCTGAAGCACAGGAGTTGTCTGTGTGAGAAGCATCTGGAATGACACAAACACTGCCACTGGAAGGAGCCACAGGGCTCCCGGCCTGATGGAGGTTCCCGCTCATTATCTCTGCCCATGGTCACTGCAATCTGAGTCCACACAAGGCCCTGGGCAAATGACAGCTTCAGCCTCCCTGGAGGATGTTGTCCTGTGTCTTTGTCTTTGTCTTTTAGGGGCCCTTGATGTGAACTTGTGAGGGCTCCATTGCCAGGATCTTACACGAGTCTGCCTCTAACACGCCTTCCAAACCTGGGATAATCCATCCAGCCATTTCGGCCTGATGGACTGGAGCACTGCCTCTGCATGGGGAGGGAGGTAGTCACGGCCCTGGGCTCGCAGTCAGACCTTCTGGGCTCGCGGTCCACCTCTGAGATCCTGGGCAAATCAGTCCACGTCTCCCTGTGCAAGGGAGAACACCGAAACCCCCTCCAGGTGGCTCTGGGGACCACCCGAGAAAATGACAGAATTGATTGATAAACTATAATGAGCAATACAAGGATTACAGAAAAAACGGAGCAGAAGCACTCACTTCCTTCTAAGACACAACAGCCTCCCAGGTTCTGTCAGTCCTGCAATGGAACCCCTGCTGGCACCCACCGTCTTCAGGTTAGTTCAGGTCAAGGCTATGTTCTGCCATGTTCCTTTGTAATGCCTTTTTTTTTTTTTTTAAAGAGATTAGCCATCATCTTTCCTTATTTCTACTTATAGTACCTTTCACAGTGTTGGGCTTCCCTCATAAGCTCAGTCAGTAAAATGTCTGCCTGCAATGCAGGAGACTCAGGTTTCGATTCCTGGTTTGGGAAGATCCCCTGGAGAAGGAAATGGCAACCCACTCCAGTATTCAGGTCTGGAAAATCCCACGGACAGAGGAGCCTGGCAGGCTACAGTTCATGGGGTCACAAGAGTCGGATACGACTGAGTGACTAAGCCAAAACAGTGTTGGGCAGAAAGTACTCCGTGATCATAATACCTTATATATGCTTGGGTCATCTACACAAAATACAAAGGGACTTTTTCCCTGCAGATGGCATCTTCTAAAAGACAAAAGAGCCTTTTGATGAACACTTCTATTTCTGGAATTCTACCCTAAGAATATAATATGAAACACATAAAAAGTTTGATATGTAAAGATGTTCATTGAAGACTTATTTGTAATAGGGAAAAACTTTAATTTATATACATTCCAAAAGGAGAAAAGGAGTCAATGCACTGGCGTGTCTCGGCTATGTAGACTACAGTGAAAGAGTGGAATTCTATAAACACATCCAGGCGGGAAAAAAAAAACAAAACAAAACAGTGCAGAACTATAGCCTCACCACTAATCCGTTTACTCAGCAAATATCTCTTGAGCAGGTGCCATGTATTGTTACAGAGCCATGCCCAAGACATGAGAGCGCCAGGCTCTAGTGGAACAAGCCCACCAGCGGTAGCAGGGAAGGGGCGGAGAACTATGATAAGCCAGCAAATAAGCAAAGAAATCCTGGATGAGACAAGAAAGGACGGTCATCAGGGAAAGTCTGTCTGTGGATGAGGAATTTGAGCCAAGGTCTGAATTCTAAGATAGAAACACCTGTGAGGATGTCAATGGGATGAGCGCTGCTGCAGCGGAGGAGTCAGTGCAAAGGTCCTAAGGTGGGAACAAGGGTGGCTCACTTGCAGGACAGAGGGCACAGTGTGGCAGGGGGACAGCATGAGAGAAGCTGGGAAAGGATGCAGGGCCAGGTCCTGAGGCCTGATAAGGAGGGGCATCAGCCAGGAGGCTGAGACGAAGAGAGAAGGAAGCCCAGGAGAGGGCGGTATGTGAGACCCCAAGAGAGGCATGGAATACTCAGCTGCGGGCCACGCAGCAAGGCGTCAGAAAGGTGTGAACCAGAAGCCCGGTTGGAGCAGGTCAAGGAAGTGGAGACAGAGACTGCAGTCAGGTCTTCCAAGGAGTTCTGATGAGATGGAGTAGAAAACGGGGTGAGAGCTAGAGGTGCTGGGGTCCCCAAAAGTTACAGTCTGTGACTTGGTTTATAGTAATGTGCCAGTGACAGTTTCTTAATTTTGACAAATGCAGCATGTTTATGTAAGATGTTGTCAATTTCTGGACTCTGGGTGAACGGTATCTAGAAACTATCTCTGCAACTTGTCTTTAAATCTCAAAGCACTGCTGAAGCCCTTCTATGCTGTTGGGAGTGAGGAGGGAGATGCTAACAATTCAAAAGAGGAGAAGCAAGTCTCTGAGAAGGCGCTCAGGTAGGAGCAGGACCAGCCTGGACCCCCATGGCGGGGCGGGGGCAGGGATCTCGGGACTGGTGGTGCTGGTCACGGGAAGAGGAGCACATGCCTCTCGCTGCTGCTACTTCCCTAACTAAGAACAGTTACCAGGTGAGACGGGAGCACTGTGAGTGTGTGTGGTGTGTCTGCGTGTGTGTCTGTGCGTGCGTATAATTTCAGAAGTTCTGAAGCAGGAACGTGTTGGGTGCATGCGGGTTCGTGGCTGTGAGTTTTACATACTGGTCAGAATGGCCATCATCAAAAAGTCTACAAACAATAAATTCTGGAGAGTATGTGGTAAAAAGGGAAACCTCTCACACTGTTGGTGGGCTTCCCAGATGGTGCTAGTGGTAAAGAACCCGCCTGCCAAAGCAGGAGACTTAAGAAATGTGGGTTTGATCCCTGGGTCAGGAAGATCCCCTGGAGGAGGGCATGGCAACCCACTCCAGTGTTCTTGCCTGGAGAATCCCATGGATAGAGGAGCCTAGCGGGCCACAGTCCATAGGGTTGCAAAGAGTCAGACACCACTTAGCACAGTACACAGCACTATGAAGAGGGAGCACTATGGAGGTTCCTTAAAAAACTAAAAATAAAGTTGGCACATGACCCAGCAATCCCATTTATGGGCATATACCTGGAGAAAACCACACTTCAAAAAGATCCATGCATCCCAGTGTTCATTGCAGCACTATTCACAATAGCCAAGACATGTAAACAACTTAAATGTCCATCAAGAGATGACTGGATAAAGAAAATGTGGTACATAGAGATAATGGAATATTACTCAGCCATAAAAAGAAGGAAACAGCACCATTTGCAGTGACACGGTTGGTTGGACCTAGAGATTGTCATACTGTGAAGTAAGCCAGATAGAGAAAGACAAATATCATACAATATCGCTTAAACGTGGAATCTAAAAAAATGATACAAATGAACTTATTTATAAACTGAAACAGATTCAGGGACCTAGAAAAAAAAACTTATGGCTACCAAAGGAGGAAGACTGGGGGGAGGGATAAATTAGGAGCTTGGGATTAACATATACACATCACTATATATAGGATAGATAGTCAATAAGGGCCTATCATATAACACAAGGAGTTCTACTCAGCACTGTGTAATAATCTGTATGGGAAAAGAAGCTGAAAAGAATAAGTGGATATATACATATAACTAAATCACTCTGCTATACACCTGAAACTAACACAACATTGTAAATCAAATATACTCCAATATAAAAGAAATATTCACGACTGTGAGTTTTAAAGTCTTCTCTACCCCTAGCATGACTGAGTTTCTCTTAACAACATACACCTGCCCAGGTGGGTGTGTGATCAGGAGGTCTGCACACACCTAAAGCCCAAACCAAAACGATGATGAGAGACACTAGCGGGGGAGTGCTTTTCAGTGTCAAGCCCACGGTGAGATTTCTTTCCTTCTTTCAATTTTATGCATCTTCCAAATTTTCTATATGGAGTTTTAATAATAGTGGAAAGACACTTTTTTTTTTTTTAATATGGATGCAGAGATAAAGGTCACAACTTTGTCAGATTTTTTTTTAATCTGCTAGGGTTGCTCAGTGACAGTCAATGTAATATTCAAATCAACTGGAAAGTATTTCCAATATACTTTTTAAAAGTCAACTTTTAACTTTGTGTAATTTGAGATTTAAAGACAAGTTGTGGAGATAGTCAGAGAGTTTCTATATACCACTCACCCAGATTCCATAAATTGACAACATCTTACATAAACATGCTGCATTTGTCAAAATTAAGCAACTGTCACTGGTGCATTACTATAAACCAAGTCACTGACTGTAATTGAATTTTGCCTGTTTTCCCAGTAACATCCTTTTTCTCTTCCAGGATCTAATCTGGGAAACCACATTGCGTTTAGCCAATTAGCTCTAAAAGATTCCTTGGCCAATGTGCAAGAATTGTTAATTTTATCTACTCCATAGTGTCATGGTGAGAATTAACTGAAAAAATCTGTAGGAAAAAGCTTTGTAAAATGAAAAGTGCGGCACTGTACTGAATATTGATGATGATACATGCTTCACGTGGGGGTTAAACCTGTGGGCTGAAACTAAAGGGGGAGATGAGAATAGAACTTTGGATTTGGGGACTTCCCTGGTGGTCTAGTGGTTAAGAATCCACCTTGCAATGCAGGAGGTGTGGGTTTGATCCTTGGTGGGGGAACTAAGATTCCACATGCTGCAGGGCAACTGAGCCCGAGCACCCCAACTACCAAGTCTAAGCACTGCAATGAAGATCCCGAATGCTGCAACCAAGACTCAACAGAGCCAAATAAATAAATTAATTAAATTAAAAAAAAAAAGAAACTTGCATTTGTAAACCATCTTTTACTTCTTTAAGTGCCTGGAATTCTCATCTGCTCATGACAAGCCACCGTATATTGTTTACTACATTTGTGCTATCCATCTATTAGCTTCCGAAGGCTACAGTAATGAAGTGCTACTCAGTGGGTGGCTTAAGACAGTGTACGTCTGTTGTCTCACAGTTCTGGAGGCTGAAGTCCAAAATGAAGGTGCTAGAAGGGTTGGATCCTTTCTGATGTCTCTGAGGGGAGAATCTATACCTTGCCTCTCTTCTAGCTTCCTGCAGTTGCCAGCAATCCCCTGCATTTTTTGTGTTGTAGAAACATCATTGCAATCTTTGCCTCTGTCAAACCAGGTATCTCCCCACCTCCACCCTGACTCTATACCTCTGTGTCCAAATTGCCCACTTTTTATAAGGGCACCAGGCATTAGAATAGGGCCCACCCTTATACAGTGTGACTTCATCTTAAATCAATTACATCTGCAAAGACCTTACTTCCAAACAAGGTCATGTTCACAGATTCTGAGTGGGCCTGAATTTTAGGGGGACACTTGTCAACCCAGTAGAGAGCCCTAATTCATTAGCTCATCTCACATGACTCATCAACTTTGCGAGGCAGATTCTCTTATTGCTCCCAATTTTCAGACAGAAAAACTGAGACTTAGAAAGGTTAAAAAGACTTGCCCAAAGCCCACCAGCTTTACACGGTTATTTGCAAACCTGGTCTCTCAGGCTCCATCTCTGCCACCACCATCCCAGGGTTTCTCAGCCTGTGGTGCAAGGTTATATTCTTGGGGTTCTTCTAAGTGCCAATGATAACTAGAAATTTTTGTTCTTTTATTCTGACAATATTCTCCTAAAATCCATGTCAACATAGTATGGAACCTTGCCATGTAACCAAATGTTGCACCCAGCCTTGTAACTGTGGGTAGGATGGAGTTGGAGTCAGGTCAACCACAAGCAGACAGAGGACAGTTGTTAAGAATGCCCATCATGAGGTGAAGCCCAGATGATGTCATGACATGCCGGGCAGGTGCATGGTCCCCAGGAAGTGAACTGGGGAAAGTTCCTGCAACAGAGGGAGGTAGGGGGCGTCAGAGGCAGACACTGGGGAGTTGACACCCTGGAACACCTGACGCTGCCCACCCAGCAGTACCCCAAGGAGAGGATGAGAGGTGGTTTAATTCTAGCGCAGCAACATCAACTGTCACATTAAACTCATGCTTTTAACTGGACTTTTAAAACTTTATGCTTTTGTTTGTATGTAATCTTTAAATTTGTTTTGGTTTTTATAGATGCAGAAAGGCTATAACCATAAAGAAATTCTACCTAATTTATGTTTGCACATATTTGAGTAATATTATAATAAAAAAGAATTGAGGTCAACCCAAGAAATTCACAAAGTTTTGCTCTAGTTGGAAAAAAATCAGCCTCAGCTCTCTAGTCTCCTGGCTCCACTCCCGCTGAAACCTACTAAGGATGAGGTGCCCTCACCCTACTCTGGGCGGAGGAAACCTGGTCCCCACGAAGGCAGGTAAGGTCCTAATGAGAAGTCCATGTCAGGCATGCATGTATGCTGAGTCACTCAGTCAAGTCCAACTCTTGGCGACCCCATGGACTGTAGCCAGCAGGCTCCTCTATCCATGGGATTCTCCAGACAAGAATGCTGGAGTGGATTGCCATTCCCTTTTCCAGGGGATCTTCCCAACCCAGGGATCAAACCCGGATCTCCTGCATTGCAGGCGGATTCTTTATGGTCTGAGCCACCAAACAAATCTAACTTAAACTGAAAAGCTTTTGCACAGCAAAGGAAACCACATAACATAATGAAAAGACAACTTACTGAATGGGAGAAAATATTTGAAAATGATATGACTGATAAGGGGTTAAGAGACAAAATATAAACAGCTCATACAACTCTACATCAAAAAACCAAACAACCCAGATAAAAATTAGGCAGAAGACCTGCATAGAAATTTCTCCAAAGAAGACATACAGATGGCCAACAGGTACATGAAAATACGTTCAACATCGCGAATCATTGGAGAAATGCAAATCAAAACCACAGTGAGGTCTCACCTCACACCAGTCAGAACGGCCATCATCACAGAGTCTACAAAGGATACAGAGGATGTGGAGAAAAGCAAACCCTCCTACACTGTTGATGGGATTGTAAATTTGTGCAGCTGTTGTGAAAACTGTATGGAGGTTCCTCAGAAACTGAGTACAAGACCACCATATAATCCAGCAAGTCCTCTCCTGGGTACATAGCTGAAGAAAATGAAAACACTGCTTTGAAAAAAATACATGAGAGACGGATGTAAAAAATACTTGAGGTCTGAGAGCCCTTGAACCCTAGAGACTACTAGAGGCAAAGGTGTGGCTCAGGGAGCCCCAGGATTCACCTTTCTCCCTCCCAGTGAAGCTGTGCGCTTACTGCTACTGACTTTGGTTCAAGAACCAGGAGGACCCCGAGTGTAAAACTGTCCCTTAGAGGGAAGAGCCTGGAAAGAATGTGTGTCTCTCAGCATGTGGTGGAAATCTGAGCATAAACAGGCAGTGGAGTAGCCAGAATTCCTGTTCTCTCTAAAACTCTGGTGGGATTCAGCTGTGTGTGGGGGGAATGAGGTGAATAGGAAAGGCCAAAACCAAACCAAAACAAACAACAAAATCCTTGCCAGCTCACACTATTCCTGCTTCTGCTCTGTGGATCCATCTGCTCCTCCCAGAAACTTCTGAATCTGGGGGACTTTTACCAGGTGTGTGTGTGTGTGTGTGGGTGCGCGTGAGCGTGTGCGTGTGTGTCTGTAACTCCCTTGGCTGCCCAGGCAGTGTCTTTCCCTGCCTGGTATGATAACAACCCCTCCACTGGGTGTTAACCTGCGTGGGGTGATGGGCCGATGGAAAGTATCCTTAGGATGGGGGCAGAGAACACTACTCAACCTCATTCATCTGCAGGGTGGATGCTCTGTTTCAAACAGTTTCAAGTGATCAGAAATTCACCAAGGTGATTTAGATGCCCTAAACATTCTGTTAAAAGTTTTGGTTTTTATAGATAGGGTTCTAATTCAAGACCACGTTGAAAATTTAATTAAAAACCATGAAAAGGAAATGCAGGGAATAAATCAGTGTGGGAGCCATTCAGGCGAGAACTTTTTTTTTTAAACGGCAGGTTTCTTTCTGATAGGCAATCTGAGGATCTGCAGCATGAAGGGTGGAGAATCATTTTTAAAAATGAAACTGCAAAAAAAGAATGTGTAGTGATGCCTTCTCAGAACTGTCTGATTCATAACCAGGGTAAAAATGGAATGGTATAAGTACTGATGTACATCAAAATTTATGTGAGGAAGATCTATCATTGTGTATGCATATTGCTGAAAATTGGGAAACAATCTAACTTTCTAAAATAGGGAAACAGTTATTAATAAATTATGTTATTTTCACAAGCTGGACTTTGATGTAGTTATTAAAATCATATTTGGGGCCTTCCCTGGTAGTCCAGTGGTTAAGAATCTGCCTTCCAACGCAAGGGCCCAGGCTCAATCCCAGGTCTGGGAAAAGCCCCCATGTCCCAGCGAAAGATCCTGCGTGCTGCAACTAAGACCCAACGTAGCCAAAAATAAATTAATTGATTAAATTAAATTTAAAATACAAGGGAATAAAATACAAAAGATTTTTTTTAAATCACGTTTGAAAAATATTTAATGATGGGCAAATACCTATGACTCAATGCCCAGTTTAAAATAGGAGGGTTCAAAGCTCTATATACTGTATGATCCCAATTTTGTTTTAAAATATACAGAGAAAAGACTGGAAGGAAATCTCCCAATATGAGAACAATGGAAATGAAATGTACGTCTTCACTGCTGGGTGGTAGGATTGGTTGCATTATTCTGCTTTCTTCTTTGTGTTTTCTTTACAAATGAATATACATATACACACACATGTGGACATGAACTTGGGAAAACTTTGGGAGATGGTGAGGGACAGGGAGGCCTGGCGTGCTTCAGTCCATGGGATTGCAAAGAGTCGGACATGGCTTGGTGACCAAAAAACAACAAAAAAGTACATATCACATATATAATATGATGTAAATAGGATGCATATGTCACATTTATAACCAGAAGGCAATTTTGAAGATGCTCAGAATAATAGGAAATAGACATTCGGGCTACAAGCATACATTGTCAGTAGATTAAGAACTTGAACAGTTATCTTGAGAATCCTCACTAAGCTGTGATTTGTGTTGTGCTGTGCTCAGTAGCTTAGTCATATCCAGCTCTTCACAACCCCACGGACTGCAGCCCCCCAGGCTCCTCTGCCCATGGGATTCTCCAGGCAAGAATACTGGAGTGGGCTGCCATGCCCTCCTCTAGGGGGTTCCTCCCGACCCAGGGAATAAACTTGCGTCTCCTGTGTCTCCTGCATTGCAGGTGGATTCTTTAGCTAAATCAAGTCTTTCTGATTCTAAAAACAGTATCTTCCCTTTGCCCCACCTCTCTGCTGATGGCTGCAGACTTCTGTCTTCTTTCTCCTTTCACAGCCTTGTTGAGCTTCCCTTGTGTGCCCTCTCTCTGACCTCTGATTCTCTGTCCTGATGATGACCTGACTTCTACTCCTCAGCTCCCAGGCAGTCTTCTTCTTTAGAACCCTGGCGACCTCCTGATGTTTGAACCCCCATTGACTTAGCTTGGGCTGCCATCACAGAACAGCACGGCCTGGGGGCCTTCCACAGCAGATGCTGATTCCCACGCGGTGCTGGAGGCTGGATGCTCAAGATCAAGGTGCTGGCAGGTTTGGTTTCTGGTGGGACCTCTGTCCCTGGTTTGCAGATGGCCACCATCTACCTTCCTGGGTCCTCACACGGCCTTTCCTTTGTGCATGCGCATTCTTTGTGTACCTTTCTCTTCTTTCTATAAATATTGACTCACTTATTTGGCTGCACCCGGTCCTGGTTTTGGTGCCCGGAATCTTTAGTTGTGGCATGTGAGATCTAGTTCCCCACTCAGGGGTCGCACAGCGGGCCCCCTGCATGGGGAGCCTGGAGTCTCAGCCACTGGACCACCAGGGGAGTCCTTCTTTCTCTTCTTAAAAGGGCACCAGTCTTACTGGCTTAGGGTCCCACCCTTAAGACTGTATTTAACTTGACCTCCTTAATAGCCTTGTTTCCAAACGCAGTCACGCTGGGAGTTAGGGCTTCAGCATCATTCAGCCCATGACACCATCCTGCCAATGCTGACAGCTCTGTGTTCGTCACCTTCCACTTAGCTTTCAGGGACCATGCTCTCCTGCTTCTGTCTGCCTCTCTGGTATCTCTTCTCTGGCTTATTCTGCTTAAACTGTTACACCTTTTAAATTTGCTTCTCCAATGTTCAGGCAGCTGAGGCCCTCCCTGGCCTTCCTGTTGTCTTATCCTGAGTGCTCTCATCAAGCTCCAGAGATGGTGTATGGATGGAGCCCAGATTGCCACTTCTGACTCTCAGCTTCTCTCCCCACGTCCTGCCCCATCATTCACATCGTATACACCAGTAATTCCTTTTTTTAAAAAAAATTCAGATCTTCTTTAATCTTTGTTGGAAGAGCTTATCCATGAATTCAGGTTTTTAAAAACTTTGTATTTGGCATTGACGTATAGCCTATTAACAATGTTGTGAGAGTTTCAGGTGAACAGTGATGGGACTCAGTCTACACGTACGTGTATCCACTCTCCCATAAACTCCCCTCCCATCCAGGCTGGCACATGACATTGAGTAGAATTCCATGTGCGATACAGTTGGTTATCCATTTAGAATATAACAGTGTGTACATGACCTTCCTGGGGCTTCCCTGATGGCTCAGCAGTACAGAATCCACCTGCAGCAGGACCTACAGGAGACCTGAGTTCAATCCCTGAGTTGGGAAGATCCCCTAGAAGAGGGCCTGGCAACCCAATCCACTATTCTTGTCTGGGGAATCCCATGGACAGGGGACCCTGGGGGGGCTACAGTCCATGGGGTCACAGAGAGTCAGACATGACTGAGGTGACAGCACACTGCACACCCATGACCTTCCCAAACTCCCTATCTCTTCATCCCCAGCAGCCATAAGTTTGTTTCCCAAGTCTGTGAGTCTCTTTCTGTTTTGTAAGTAAGTTCATTTGTATCATTTCTTTCTAGTTTCCACACATAAGGGATATCATACGATATTTCTCCTTCTCTGTCTGATTTAATTCACTCAGTGTGACACTTTCTAGGTTGATCCATGTTGCTGCAAATGGCATTATTTCATCCTTTTTAACGGCTGAGTAGTGTTCCATTGTATATACACACCACATCTTCTTTGTCCATTCCTCCGTCGATGGACGTTTAGCTTGCTTTCATGTCTTGGCTACTGTATACAGAGCTGCAATGAACACTGGGGTGCATGTATCCTTATGGAACATGTTTTTCTCTGGATATATGCCTAGGACTGGGATTGCAGGGTCATATGGCAGGTCTATTTTTAGCTTTTTAGGGAACCTCCATAGTGTTCTCAATAGTGGCTGCATCAAGTCACACTTCCACCAACCATGTAGGAGGGTTCCCTTCTTTCCACACCCTTTCCAGCATTTATTGTTTTATACTAGTCATTCTTAAGTGAGAACTGTCCTGCCTCCCAGGGAACACTTGGCCATGTCTGGAGATGTTTGGGGTCATCTCAGTGGGGTTGGAGGTGCGACTGGCATCTGGTGGTTGTGGCTAAGCAACCTAACGACGCACAGGACAGAACGATCCAGCCCCAGAGTCAACGGGACTGAGGCTGAGAAACCCTGGCTACATCTTGGTGAAACTGTCCCCATCTCCTTTGCCTTTCAAGCTGTGCCCCTCACACCCAGGGGGTCCAGATGAATCCCCGGCCCCACAGCCTCCTCTCCTCAGCTGGGGGATCCTTGAGTCTCCCCGATACAGCAGGTGCTTTGGGCTCAAGACTCCCTTCTCTCTTCCTATTGTTTTTCTTCTTCTGGAAATTTTGTTTTCTTTAATTTGAACACCCTGGGGAAAAAAGATCATCACCACCTCACACTTGACCTGTGAAGCAGAAAGCCCTTTCCGGGCGCTCTAGTTCCCCCCTGAGAGAGAACCACTGAGGGCAGTTTGGCGCGCACCCTCCTAGCTATTTTGTTCTGAAAGGATATGAATACAGACATGTACACTTAAAAAAAAAAAGTAAAATGGGATCATGCTATATGTATTGTTCTGCAAATTGCCTTTGTCTTTTAAAATTCTATCAATCCCCAGGTCATTATATATAGCTTTTCCTTAATCTCTTTAACGATATTTGGTGGTACTGGTCTGCCTGCCCTTGTAATACTACAAACTTTTGCAATATAAAACAACATGTTCATGGTTAGGGCTAATAAATTATTTTGAAGGAATTATATCCCCAGTAAACAGCTATGGGCCTAAACTATTGGCTAAGCCAGAAAACGTGTCAAAATAACGCCATTTGCAGCAACACAGATGGACCTAGAGAGGGTCATACTGCGTGAAGGTAAGTCAGACAGAGAAGGGGAAATACCGTATGCTGTACTTTACATGTGGACTCTGAAAAGAAATGATACAAATGAACTCACAAAATAGAAAGAGACTCACAGACTTAGAAAATGAACTTATATTTGTTGGGGGGAAGAGATAATTAGGGAGCTTAGGAAGGCTGTGTACACACTGATATATTTTAAATGGATAACCAATAAGCACTCATTGTATAGCAAACACATGGAGCTCTGCTCAATGTTACGTGGCAGCCTGGATGGGAGAGCGGGTTTGGGGGGAGAGTGGATACATGTACATGTATAGCTGAGTCCCTTGGTTGTTCACCTGAAACTATCACAACGTTGCTAATTGGCTGTACTCCAATACGAAATAAAAAGTTTTAAAAAAAGGAAAGGTGTCAAAATGCATTATCACTTGCAAAAGACTGGCTTGAATTGAAAATTAAACCTTCCCCTCATCACCCGTCAGCCCTGAGCTTTTTTAAAGCTCATGTGCTACCTGTTGGGAGATTACTGTGATATTTTTACATGTATCAACAAAGTTTACAAAACTTGGAATCAAAAATTCTCTCCCTTAGAGAGCCTGCTAAAGAGGAGGCAAGCCTCATGCACCTCAGTCCAGTCCACTCATTCCCAACCCAAGAAACACAAGTGTAATTCTGCCTCCAGTGCACTACCAAATAAAGGTCATTTCAACTCATTTGAGAAAACTGGGTGGATGGCCTTCTGAATTGTTTTGGAATTTTTGAGTTATGAGTCCCTGACATACACAAATACTACAAATAAACTATCAAACAAGCCTGAAGCACTCAGAATCATTTGCCTCCAGGTGTATTTGTTTATCAACAGTGAGATTCAGCAGAACCATAGAAAGCTATTTCCATTCTGTTCTACTGAATGCAACAATGAAGTCTGGTGAAATAAAGAAGTCCTTACTCCATATAAAAAAATAACAGAAGCTCAGGGTACCACAGTGATGTTTTTCTTAACAGGGTTCCTGGAATTTGTATTGTTAATGATGAGAACACACTACTCATTTTATTTATAAAGTCAGCTAACCAGTGGCCATGAGAAAAAGAGTAGCCTAAAGAATTTCAAGACAGAATTTCTTTCAGAAGATATGTGGGGGTTATTGAATCTCAGAGACCCAAAGTAGCAGATTAACAGACCAAAGCTACCTAGCATGTAGAGTTGAAGCAACAAAATATCCTAGGAATTTGGATTATGCACTTGAACCTAAAGGATCTTTCAGGCTAATCGCCTCCTTTCACCTCAGTGGTCTTAATCCATGGGGGTAACTGAAGCAATCTGCATTTTGACTATAAGTGGTCTGAGAAATGAAGTGACCGCAGCTGAAAAATAAGGCCATGCAGGGTCAGGCAGTCTTTAATACATCAGGTGACGAAATGAGATCTTTGTTGATCTCGAGGGCATGTTGTTCAGTTGCTAAGTCATGTCCAACTCATTTCGACCCTGAGGACTGCAGCACGCCAGGCTCCTCTATCCTTCAGTATCTCCCTGAGTTTGCTCAAATTCATCTCCATTGAGTCGGTGATGCTTGAGGGCATACATGTTTATTTAGAGTTTCCTTAGTGTTTACTTAGAACTGGAAGGGCTCTGGTGGGGGTCACCTTGTTCCACTCCCAATGCCTGACTTTACAAATGGGGAACCCGAGGGCCGGAGTGTCGGCAAGGCACCGGCTGCTCAAAGGTAGAAATGAGCTCGCTGTGAGCCTGCTGAGGCAGGTTCAGTATTCACAGGAGGGCAGAACATGAACTTGGCAGAGAAACTAGAAGTGTAGTGGCTGTGAGGGGGAAGGGTCTGAGCACAACTGTCTAAATCCTCAGGTGAAGTTGCTGAACTTTAGATAGTGAAGGATAGAGGAGCCTGGCGTGCTGCAGTCCATGGGGTCGCAATGAGTTGGACATGACTTAGAAACTGAACAACATGCCCTCGAGATCAAGAAAGATCACCTGATGTATTAATGTATGGCAAGAGTGTTCTCTGAACACTTGGAAGGTGAGTACCAGGGCTCTAGGTGCTGTTGCAGCTCATACAGTCTCACACACAGGTGAGATGGCTGATTGAGCAGCCCACCTTGTTGATGGGGTGCGGGTGGCTAGGTCTGCAGCTGTGTCTCTCCCGCCAGGCCCCCTCAGCCTCTCTGGTCCAAGCCCATGCTGAGATGCAGAGGCAGCAAATGGACAGAAACCATCTAATGCTCTCCCATAATGACTCAAAGTCAAATCCCTTAGAAAAATGGCATATTCTCTATCATTCTTAGTGGTTCTTATTGTTGTTTTAAAATCACATGCTGACTGATATAGCAGAGTAAGAAAGCTGCGGTGACTCAATTAATGTTAAATAAAATAAGTTTTAAGTCAAAGAGAATTATTAGAGACCAAGATGGGTAATACATAATGACAACAAGGTTGGTACAGGAGGAAGACACAACAATGACACCTGTAATCACACACTAAATTTGGGTCCATGTAGTAGCAGTTACAAAATATATGAAGCAAAATGGACAGAACTAAAAAAATGAAATAGATGATCCCCAATTGTAGTGGGAAATTTCAATGCTCCCATTTTAGTGCAGGTTTTAAAAAAAGCAGTAACGATGGAGGAGACTTGTTAACAATATCAATCAGTCGGGCCCGTTGACATTTATCTGTTCCGTAAGAGCAGAACACACATTTTTTTCCAAGGGCACCTGGAACATTTACTAAGATAGACTGTAGAACAAGTCTCAGTAAATTTAAAAAGTGTTAAAGCAGTACCCTAATCACAACAGAATTATGCTAGCAATCAAAAATGGGACTTCCCAGGTGGCACAGTGGTGAAGAGTCCACCTGCCAATGCAGGAGACGCTGGAGTCTGGGGTTCAGTCTCTGGGTTGGGAAGATCCCCTGCAGTAGGAAACGGAAACTCATTCTAGTATTTTTGCCTAGAAAATTCCATGGGCAGTGGGGGGATTTGGGCTACAGTCCATGAGATTGCGAAGAATCGGACACAACCGAGTAACTGAGCACACACATACACGGTAATCAAAAACAGAATGATCTCTGAAATATCCCCCAATATTTGGAAATTGTTGTTGCTATTGTTCAGTCACTCAGTTGTGTTTGACTATTTGTGACTCTATGGACTGCAGCGTGCCAGGCTTCCTTGTCCTCCATCATCTCCCAGAGTTTGCTCAAACTCATGTCCATTGAGTCAGTGATGCCATCTAACCATCCATTCTCTGTCATCCCCTTTTCCTCCTGCCTTCAATCTTTCCCAGCATCAGGGGCTTTCCTAAGGAGTCAGCTCTTCGTGTCAGGTGGCCAAAGTATTGGAGCTTCAGCTTCAGCATCAGTCCTTCCAATGAATATTCGGGATTAATTTCCTTTAGGATTGACTGGTTTGACCTCCTTGCAGTCCAAGAGACTCTCAAGAGTCTTCTCCAGCACCACAGTTCAAAAGCATCAATTCTTTAGCACTCAGCTTTCTTTATGGTACAGCTGCCATATTCATACATGACTACTGGAAAAACCATAGCTTTGACTAGACAGACCTTTGTCAGCAAAGCAATGCTTCTGCTTTTTTGGAAATTAAACACTTCTAGATAACCCATGGATTATGGAAAAAATTTCAATGTTTTAAGTTAAATGAAAATGAAAACATGATTTATCAAAATTAGTGAGGTACAGTAAAATCAGTGCATAAAGTAATGAATACCTTTTATCTTGTTAAAAGACTCTTTTGAATGTGGACCGTTTTAAAGCCTGTATTGAATTTGTTACAGTATTGCTTCTGTTTTATGTTTTGGGTTTTTGGCCACAAGGCACATGTCGCTCCTCAAGCAGTGATGGAACCCACATCCCCTGCATTGGAACGTGAGGTTTTAACCACTGACCACCAGTGAAGTCCCCAAATGAATGTCTTTAAATCCTTATGTTAAGTAGTAAGCAGTGAAAGTCACTCAGTTGTGTCCGACTCTTTGTGATCCCATGGACTATGCAGTCCATGGAATTCTCTAGTCCAGAATACTGGAGTGGGCAGCCTTTCCCTTCTCCAGGGATTGAACCCAAGTCTCTCACATTGCAGGTGGATTCTTTACCAGCTGAGCCACAAGGGAAGCCCAAGAACACTGGGGTAGGTAGCCTATCCCTTCTCCAGCGGATCTTCCCAACCCAGGAATCAGACCGGGGTCTCCTGCATTGCAGGAGGATTCTTTACCAACTGAGCTATCAGGGAAACCCAGAAAAGCAAAATGTTCTTAAGTGAGTAATCTAAACTCCCATTTTAAAAGGCTAGAACTAGACAAGCAAATTAAACCCATAGCACATAGAAAGCATGAAACAGTGAAGAGTGGAAATCAATAAAACAGAAAGCAAAATACACAGAAAAAATAATTAAAACCAAAAGTTTGTGTTTTGAAAAATATCAACAAATTTAATAGATATTTACCTAGACTGATTAAGAAAGAAAGAAGACAAAATGTACCAATATCATGATGCACGAGAAAAGGAATTCTACAGGTATTTTTTTAAAGGAATTATTATGAAGAACTTAATGCCAATGAATGCAGTAACTCAGATGAAATGACAAATCCCTTGAAAGATACAGATTATCAAAATGAACTCAAGAATAAATAAAACATTAAATAAAGAAACTGAGTTACCTATTAAAATCAGTCTAGACATTCATGACTTTTTTGGTGAATTCTATCAATATTTAAGGCAGAAATAGAAATATACCAATCCTATAGAAAGTTCTTTCAGAAAGCACAGACACTTATTTTATGAAGTCAGAACTACCCTGATACCAACATCAGAAAAAGACATCAGAAGAAAATACTTTAGAAAATCAAATCTAAAGCAACAACAACAACAAAACAAATACCAGGAATGCAAGGTTGGTTTATCACTAAAAAGTTAACAATTGTAAACCTTTATATTAACAGAATAGCAAGAAGACCATACAATTATCTCAATAGAATCAGGAAAAGTATTTGGTAAAATATAACACCTGTTGCTGAAAACTCTCTGCAAACCAGCAATAGGATAAAACTTCCTCAAACTGATAAAGAGAATTTACATTAAAAAAAAAAACCTATAGAAAAGACCATACTTAAAGGTGAAAGAATGAACACTTTTCTCCCTGAGATTGGGAATGATCAAAGGATGCCCACTCTCACCACATCTATTCAGCCTTACACGGGAAATCCTAGCAAGTGCAATAGAGTAAACACACACACACACACACACACACACACACTCATTTATACAGATTGAAAAGGAAGAAGTAAAACTATTTTTTATTCTCAGGACACATGCTTGTGTACATAGAAAATGATTCCCAAGGAATTTCCAAAAAGGCGCTAGAACTAATCAATGATTTTAGTAAGATCCTCAATATAAAGTTAGTTTAAAACTCAGCGATACCTTTATGCACCAGCAATGAGCAATTGGAAAGTAAAATTTTAAAACATCATTCACAGTACTACAAAATATGATTTAGGAATGAATTTAATAAAATATGTGCAAGAGTCATGCACTTCAAAATATTGGTGGATAAATTGAAAAACATACAGAAAAGGTGAGATGTAATATGTACATGAATTGGAAGATTGAATATTGTGAACAATTCCCCAAACTGGTCAACAGATTCAGCAGAATTCTAATCAAATTCTTAGAAATTCTATAGACACTGATAATCTAAACTAAAATTTACATGGGAAATTCAAAGGACCTAGAACAGCCAAAATAATTATTTAAGACGAGCAAGTTTGGATGATTCATACTACCTTATCTCAAAGTTTAATATAAAATCACAATAAGGAAGGCAGTACAGTATTGGCATAAGAATAGACATATAGGCTAAGACTCTGATTTAGGTGGTCAATTGTTTTGTACAAGGTAATTCAATGTGAACTGGTCTTTTCAAAAGAACAATTGGATAGCCATAAGAAAACTGAACCTCAATCCTTATCTCTCACCATATTAAAAAATTAATGTAAAATAGATCATAGACATAACTGCAGGACTTTAAAACTATGAAGTCGCTGTAAGTCAATATCAGGAAAAACCTTTGTGACCATTGGTTTAAAAGATTTCTTAAAAAGCAAAAACAAAATCACAAACCAACAAACAAAAAAACCTTTTGCTCTTCATCAAAGTTAAGAAAGAATAGGTTAAGCCACAGCTCAGCAGAACGTGTTTGTAAAACAAATATGGCAAAGGGCTGGTGTTAAGAATATAGAGAGTACTCTTACAACTCAATTAATACATTAAAAAAGATGAATAGCCCATTAAAAAAAAAGAGCAAAAGATTTTAACAGAAATTTCATAATAGGAGATCTACAAATGGCCAATAGGCAAATGAAAAGATGCTCACAGGAACAAACTTTACTATCCTGCTGACGACAATAAAAAAACAGTGCAGCCGCTCTGCAAAGCAACTTGACAGTTTTATCAAAGTTACACATGCTTGTCAAATGACTCCATCAATACTACTTATTGATGTCTATACAAAATGGAATGTGTCTACACAAAGACTAGTACATGAATGTTTATAGCAGCATTGTTCATGAGAGCCCCAAACTAGAAACAACCCAGATGTCTTCAAATGGTTAATGGATAAGCATATTGTTGTTTATCCATCGATGAAATATTACTCAGCAGTGAAAAGGAACAAGTTACTGATACAATACAGATTTGTCTCAAAAATATCATGTGAAATGAAAGAAGCCAAACAAGAAGACTATGGGCTGACAATTCAATTTATATAAAATTCTAGAAAAGATGAAACTATAGTAACACCAAATAAGTTGTCAGGGTTGGGGGAAGGGATTGACTGTAGCAGAGAACTCTGGAGTGATGAAACCATTCCATGTCGTGATTGTGGTGGAGGTTACGTGACAGTGTACATTTGCCCAAACTCATCCTGCTGTGTATGTAACATGGGTGAATGTTACTGTATGTAAATTATGCTCCCCAAATGTGTCCCCACAAAAAAGCAAGAATAATTTCTGGACACATATGGACTTTAACAGGAAATTTGCAAAAAAAAAATCACATGGTCTTCTCCCTTGTACGTACATAGTCTATCCTGAAGGAAGCAGTAAGCTGATACCTGCTTAAGATTAAAAAACGCCAGGCAGCGTTTATGAATCTTATCATTACGGGGGTTATCAGAGGGCTTTTGCCGTGGATACTCCCGTGCGGTAAGTGTGGCTGTCTTTTCCCTTTCTCCTCCACTAGCTCCAAATCTCAGAGACCCCGACTCATAGTGAGTTGTACACCTGCAATCTTTCCCCCCTTGTCTAGCACACTTCCAAGCAGGACCAACCCAATGAGACTATTTTATTTTCACAATTTACCAATGGGGGTTTGAACTTCCCTGGTGCCCGGCTTCACTGCCGATTCCTCCTTCTCTACTCCACACCCTTAATGCCCCCATCGTCTCTCATTCCCTTCCTTTTCTTCCCTGAAAATCGATGACGCAAAGCTTATGACCATCTTCTGTAAATTACCGTGCACGTGCTCGAGGTGTGATCATCCATTCCCACGCCACCCTTGCACACCGAGCTCTTCGTGTTTGCTCTTTTCATATTTCCCCATTATTTCTCCCCAGAGAAAGGCACCCTGGGCCTCTGATTGAGAGTGCACTGTGGGAAAAGTCATTGTTTCCCAGGAGTTCAGGATCTTGTGTTCCAGGAAGTAGGGGAATGGGTTCTGATACTTATTCACTGTACATCCTCGGGGCAGGTAGCCTCTCTGAAGCTCAGTCTCTTCATTTGATTATTGAGCATCATAATATTTATGAAGGGTGCTGCTGATGAGCAGATGTTCACTAAATTTCCTCCCCCACTCTTGTTCCCCAATCCAGAAACCTGCCAGCTCCCCTCATACCTTGGAAAGTGTCCCTTGGCAAGTACTATGACTGAACTCCACTTATCTCGGTGATTAAGATATTGCTTAGACACTATATTTTTGAAAATTAATGAAGCAAGATAATAATACCTAGTATTGATATAGTCTTTGGTCTGTTATCTTAATTATGCTTTATGAAGCTACTATAAAAATGTTAAGTAAGATTACTGCAAGTTAATTAATATTTATTATACTCCTGGAAGCAAAGTAGAGCCTTTATAAATCAGGTACAGTGAACTAAATAAATTTCTCCCTGAATTTGCAGGTCCATGGATGCTGTTGATTTGCAGCTAAATTAACACTCAATTTTCAGCCAGCACTGCTGAAACCAGCAGGGACTCCCATGTATGAGACCTAGTGTGAGCTAAGAACCAAGTAGAAAGAACTAAAAAGTCGTTGAGGACCTGTAGCCCATTTGAAAGTACGGGGCTTGAGATAATGCCTGCAAAATGATAATAACAGTCCTTTTCCCCCTTTTATCTCCTACTTTTCTTTTAGTCTTGTCTCCAACTTCCCAGTTTGATGTCTTTCCATTAGGGTATACTTATTCTTTCAGGGGAAGGGGAAGGAGGGGTGGCAGGAGTAGGGAGGGAATAAAAGCTGTGAAAGCACTGAACTAAAGTAGCTATTGACTTGCCGTCAGACCAGGATTCTGCGCTGCATCAGTGTCCCATTTACTTGTCCGCACTTCCGGCTACGTGGCCTGGTGGTGTTTGTGACTTGGTGACTCAGTCAGTAGTCATACTTGGTGTCTGCGGGTGCTTTACTTTACATGGTCTTATTGATGCCTTTGGTTTCTCCAGTGGTCATGTATGGATGTGAGAGCTGGACCATAAAGAGAGCTGAGCGCCGACGAATTGATGCTTTTGAACTGTGGTGTTGGAGAAGACTCTTGAGAGTCCCTTGGACTGCAAGGAGATCCAACCAGTCCATCCTAAAGGAAATCAGTCCTGAATATTCATTGGAAAGACTGATGCTGAAGCTGATGCTTTAATACTTTGGCCACCTGATATGAAAAACGGACTCCTTAGAAGACCGTGATGCTGGAAAGATTGAAGGCAGGACGAGAAGGGGGCGACAGAGCATGAGATGGTTGGATGGCATCACCAACTCGATGGACATGAGTTTGAGCAAGCTCCAGGAGTTGGTGATGGACAGGCAGGCCTGGCGTGCTGCAGTCCATGGGGTTGCAGAGTCGGACACGACTGAGTGACTGAACTGAACTGATAGATGCCTTTAATAAAGCTAGGCATGCTTTACAAATTAGCCTTTCTCATCCTTATCATCACAAATTTGTTATTCATGTTTATTTCAGAATTGGTTTACATTTAAAGATTTAATGGAATAGTGACCAATTTGAGGACAGAGGGGTTGATTACCTTGTATCTAAAAGCCTACCCTGGCCTTCCTTGGTGGTCTAGTGGTAAAGAATCTGCCTGCTAATGCAGAGGACATGGGTTCGATCCCTGGTCTGAAAAGATTCCACATGCGCCAGGGCAACTAAGTCTGTGTGCTGCAACTGCTGAGCCCATTCTCCACCGCAACGAGGAGCCTGCCTGCCATAACTGGAGAGTAGCCCCTGCTCGCAGCAACTAGAGAAAGCTGGCGTGCACAAATGAAGACCTAGGGCCGCCAAAGTAAATAAATAAATTAATTAACTAAACAAAACCCCACCCTATACCCAGAATAGACAGGTGTGTGCATGTATACTTATATACATAGGTAGTTCATTTATAAATATTTACAAAGCACCGTATGTACAAACCATATTTTGAGCATTTGTTTAGATGCTGAGGTTTATTTACCTGCAGTGTGATATCCGGGAAGGAATGTGGCACCTAGCAGAGCAGCCCTGAGGGCTATCCTGCCTCTAACACTCACTAACAGTGCGGCGTTGGAAAGTCACTGCGTTCTCCTGCTGTCTAGTATCCTCTCCTTTAAAATGAGGACCGCAACAACACAACAGCAATAAGCCCACCCATCCCTCTGGCCTGATACCTTATTGTATTTTCCAGGCACAACACCCATGTGTTTGACAGCTGCAAAATTCTGCCCAAGCCTAGTTATTGCTTCCAGATTTTATGAAAATCTATTTTATGGATATCCAGACTCTCAGACTAGAAGAGAATTTCATTTGACCTGAACAAAACAAAATTTCTCTAATGATTTTAAAAGACATAAATTCCATGCTTTTCTAAGATAAGTTTCTATTTCACATCTACTGCTCTTAGTTGCTAAATCCTGTCTGACTCTGCGACTCGGAACTGTAGCCCGCCAGGCTCCTCTGGCCATGAGCTTCTCCAGGCAAGAATAGTGGAGTGGGCTGCCATTTCCTTCTCCAGGGGATCTTCCTGACTCAGGGATTGAACCTGCCTCTCCAGTATTACAGGCGGATTCTTTACTGCCGAGCCACCAGGGAAGTCCTCACATCTATTAGAGTGACTATTATAACAAAAATGTTTAAGCCCAGAAAACAACAAATTTTGGCAAGAAATTTGAGAAATTGGAACTCTTGTGCATTGCTGGTGGGAACATAAAATGATGCAGCTGCTGTGAAAAAGAGTATGGAAAACAGTATTAAAGAGTATTTTTTAAATGTAAAATTTAATTTAAAATTACCATTTGATCCAGCAATTCCAATTCTGCATATATATCCGAAAGAACCGAAAGTAAGGACTTGAACAGATTCTTGTAAACCAACGATCATAAGAGCATTGTTCACACTAGCCAAAAGATGGAAACGAATACACAAAATGTGTTCTCTCCATATGATGAAATGTAATTCAGCCTGAAGTTCTGACACCAGCTACAACATGGATGAGACTGGGGGACATTATTCAAAATGGAAATAGGCAGATGTAAAAGGACAAATATTCTGATTCCACTTTTGGAGCTACCTGGAACAGTAAAATTCCAAGAGACAGAAAGTAAAACAGAGGCTACCGGGGAGCAGGGGAAGAGGAGACTTCTGTGATGGGTACAGAGACTTAGTTTGGGAGAATGAAAAGTTCTGGAGATGGATAATGGTGATGCTTGCACAACAGCGTGCAGATTTAATTCTTAACATTTTTAACTGCTCAAAGCATACATTTTGTGTTATGTATACTTTAGCACAATAAAAAAATTTCCCATGCTTCCCCCACCCCCAATCCAGCTACTCTGATTTAACCATCAGTCCTTTAAACACTAAATTTCAAAGTTACCCAGCTTGGAAGGCCCAGTAGCAACCGGTTAACATCAGGAATTACTAGGCTGTGACCTTGGTTCTATAGCCTGATCTCCACCCTCAAGTCGTGAAACGCTTTCTCTCAGCTGTGGTAGCTCTTAAAGTATAGTCTTGGGGTCAAGTTTTCCATAGTACTCAGCTCAGTTCAGTCACTCAGTTGTGTCCAACTCTTTGCGACCCCATGAACTGCAGCACGCCAGGGTTCCCTATCCATCACCAACTCCTGGAGTCCACCCAAACCCATGTTCATTGAGTCGGTGATGCCATCCAAGCATCTCATCCTCTGTCGTCCCCTTCTCCTTCTGCCCTCAATCTTTCCCAGCATCAGGGTCTTTTCAAATGAGTCAGCTCTCCGCATCAGGTGGCCAAAGTATTGGCGTTTCAGCCACCAGGGAAGTCCTCATTTTATTTTGCTGTTGGATTTGGTATTGTTGGGTGGCGGCAGCTTTCCTTTTGTGTTTTCTTCCTCATTTTGCTTTCTTTCACAGCAAAGCACTTTGCACTATATGGTCACTTCATTTCCATCACTGTCCTTTCTCACCCTTAGGCGTGTCCGACTCTTTGCGACCCCATGGACTGTAGTCAGGCTCCTCTGTCCATAGGCTTCTCCAGGCAAGAAGACCAGTGTGAGTTGTCATTCCCTTCTCCAGGGGATCTTCCCAACCCAGGGATCGAACCCGGGTCTCCCACGTTGCAGGCAGATTCTTTACCGTCTGAGCCACCAGGGAAGCCCTTCTCACCCTCAGTTGGGCTAATTTATCATGCACTACTTAAACATAACCCTCCTCCTGCATCATACTTTCAGACAATCCCACATCTGCCCGGTTTTCTTCCAAGGAACCTGTAACTCACCAGCCACCCCCCACCTGCGCTGTGTTAGCTCTCCTCCTACTGGAAGGCTCTGTCTCCCTCCGACCCAGACATGTTCCACGATAGGTCCCCATTCACCTCCAGGAATGAAGCACTTACTCATTCCTCGGTACCTTTTCTTCCATTTCCGCCTCTGCCCTGGAAGAGTGCTTTCCCAACGCTGTTCACTCAGGTCAAATGCATCACAACCTGTGTGTGTATCAGGCGCCTTTTCTCTCCTCCTGCCAAGAAGTTCTTGCATCTGGCCTCTTCTCGAGTTCATTTTCTTTTCCCTTTGCTGATGCTAACTCTTTACATAATGTTTCTAAATAGGAATTGGAAATTTAAGAATGTTTCCTATGTTCTTTTTTCTCCCTCAAATGATATCGTAGCATGAGAAACATCTGATTCCCAAGAAAACATCCGAGTTTCATGACGGCTCTTCTCCACTGTTGGTCTAATTTCTGTGTCTTTTCATCACCTTGGCATTTAGTCACGTCAGCCTTATTGTTCCATGAGATAATTTCAATCTCTGCCCTGCCTTTTAATTGGCTCTGGTCTCCAGCAGCCTCCATGGGACGGTAGACTTGAACGTGGTGGTCTCCTGTGCCCCAGGCAAGGAGGCAGCTCAGGATGGCAGTTCAAAACGTGGCTCTGAGCCAGACATGCAGGTCTGGACCCTCTGTCCGCCATTACTGCACCTTGGTCAGCTTTGTGAACTTGGTGGGTAACTCCACCTCCATAAGCCTCTGCTTCCTCATCTGTAACACGGAGGGGTGTCATAGCATCTTCCTCGCTGTGGGAATGGATGAGCTGATACACACAAAGTCTGGGCCACGTAGTGCTAATCACCCAGCATCTAGATTGCTTGTTCCCGGGGCAGGACCTCACTTTCCCCATCTTGTCCCTGGGCCCTGCACCCAGCTTGGCTAGTACAGAGTCTCATGTGAGTGGGAGCGGGTGGAGGACCGAGACAGGCAATGCTCTCATGGTGCCACGCCTGCCCGACTTCCAGGCCCTCATTGGCGGGCGCCTCGTGCACGAGCCCACACTAGAGACACACACACCCTTATCCTGCAGCCTCTTCCCTTCGGTTCTGGCATGCTCTTCATAACAGGCTTCATGTTTCTTCTCAGTTTGGAGAGCCTCATGCTTTTCTATTGTCTCATCCCGACGAAGCTTGCCCCATCCTGCCTGATTCCCAGCCCAGGCCCCAATTCTGGCTCACCCAGTCCCCTAAGAAGAAGTGTGTACCTCCTCTCAGTTCAGTTCAGTCGCCCAGTTGTCTCAGACTCTTTGCGACCCCATGGACTGCAGCATGCCAGGCCTCCCTGTCCATCACCAACTCCCAGAGGCTACCCAAACTCATGTCCATTGAGTCGGTGATGAAATCCAACCATCTCATCCTCTGTCACCCCCTTCTCCTCCCACCCTCCATCTCTTCCAGCATCAGGGTCTTTTCAAATGAGTCAGCTCTTCGCATCAGGTGGCCAGAGTATTGGAGTTTCAGCTTCAGCATCAGCCCTTCCAATGAATATTCAGGACTGATTTCCTCTAGGATGGACTGGTTGGATCTCCTTGCTGTCCAAGGGACTCTCAAGAGTCTTCTCCAGCACCACAGTTCAAAAGCGTGAGGTCTTCGGTGCTCAGCCTTCTTCATGGTCCAGCTCTCACATCCACACACGACCACCTCTTCTCTCACCTCTTTCATAACCCTGGCCTCTCTCCCGGAAGGAGATCTGTGCTCAGCTTGGCTCAAATTGTTTGCAGACCATGTCAGCCTTTATAATGAAATGCCTATGCACTGCTAGAATCTGATTTTTAAGAACACGAGGGTTTCCAGTCTTGGAGGGAAGGCTTTTCCAATTTTAAAACGTGCCTCAGACACTGCCCTTCCCGTTAAGGTCACACCAGAGTGCAGGCTCTGGCGCTGGAAGCCTGAGTTTGAATCCAGCTCTTTAGCTCTGTAACCCTGTGCAAGTGACTGAGCCTCTCTGTGTGTCATCTGTACAATGAGGGTAACAGCTTTTATATCTCACAGGGTTGTCATAGGGATTAAATGAGATAACACCGATATGAGGCTTAGTGTTTAGAAGGTAGTAAGGTTCCCAATGACTATTTCTATGAGATGCCTACCACCAGGAGCAAGTCCTCCTATGCTTTCTAATTTCTGGTTTTTGCCCAGTTGAGCGACCTGGAATTGTAAGGAGACGCTCCCGTCCAGTTCCTACCCTGGTCTGCACTCACACCCCTCCTTCCGTCCTGCCGTGCCTGCCGGAGCGTTCCCACGGAGTGGGCAGCACTTTGTCAGGAGTCAGAGATGCTTCCTCCTGGCATCCAGGGCAGGTGAGCAGCTCGGCTGAAATCTGTCCTCCTATCTCAGTGTCTCCAGCAACGGCCACTCTTGGTTCCTTGATGGTCACTCTGAGCCAGCCCAGGGCCAGCGGCATGGAGGGTCTCTGAACCGGTAACATGTGGTGATTACAGATACATACATGAAACCTCTGAAATCGACACATAAACTCAGCGAGAGGGAGGCGTGGGCCCTGGGGGAGGTCGCAACCCGCCTGGGGTAGGAGGCAGCGTGAGTGGAGCCACAGAGGGCCCCCCAGGAGAGAGTGATGCCGAGGGGGGGGGCCTTGAAGCTGAGGAGGGTGGGCTGGGGGCCGGATGGGCATTCCAGGAAGGGGGAAGGATCCGAGGGATGCCCAGACCGAGGTACCACTGAGTGTTGCTGGGGTGTGAAGGATAGAACGCAAAATCCCAGCTTAATGGCTGAGAAAAGCCTCCTGGAGAACACAGCTTGATCCTTGGGCCCAGGCAGGCTCCCCAATAAGGAAGATCCCCCCAATAAACTTACCTCCCCAAATTGCTGGCTTCCTGCCCATGGTAGAACCTGCCCAGTGTCACACCACATGGGATGAGATGGATCCAGAGGGGCCTTTCCCTGTGAGGGTCTCCCCTCCCTGCCATCCTGTGGGCACCAACCTGACCCACCATTGCCCGCTTTACTCCACGCTGCCCTCCCTTACTGCCTGCGGGGCCCAGGGTGCTCCCTCTGCGGAAGCTCTGTCTACACTCGGAATTCCTGCCTGTCCTGCCAACCCTGGGCACCAGAATCCTGACTGCAGGGCCCACTGCTGTATATCAGGAGCAGACATGAATGTCTGTGTGGGTGTGTGTGTAACGCTACTTGCACTAATTTCATCAGAACTTTATATAAAGAAAACCAAAGGATGAGTTGAAATATCATGTAGGCACCTCGAAGTCACAGTCCTTCTCTGTAAACAGGTCCTCTTTCAGGGCCGCCTGTTTCCATGAACTGCAGCAGCCAAGCCCGCCAGAACCGTCCTTCCCACGGCCTCTCCCATCCACTACCAAGTCCTGCCCACCCTACCTCCCAGGTGTCCGCTCAATCCAGGCGCATCTCTGTCTGTCTCTCCCTCCAAACCCTCAGTCTGAGGTACCACCACTACCTTCTTGGACTTCTAAAAAGCCTTCTGACTGGGCCACCCTCACGCCATCTGGAACATCCCCAACCTATCCTCCAGCCAAATCCAGGGTGACTGCTTTCAAGCTAGAAATCTGGTCATGTCTTCACCATCCACTCCCTTCTCCGCCTCCTTCTGCTCCCAGGATGGAGATCCTAGCTTCCTTCTTCCACTTGTTTCCATACAGGCTTCCCCTCTCTCCTCTCCTCCCCCATCTCCCGGGATGCTGCTCACCTTTGACCTGGGAGCTTCCTCACGCTCACTTCCACTCCCATGCACCCTTGCACATTCAGTCCATGAGGAGTTCCCTCCGGGACACCGCCAGTGACCTCGGGTGCCTGGTCGCCTGTCCTGGGAGCCCCGGTCCTGTCCAGCCCTCACCAGGGTTTCATCTCTACAATCAGCAGCGTCACTGTTTCTGTCTCTCCCACCAGCTTGCAGCCTCTCCAAAGAGGGTTTTTGTTCCCCTCAGTCTCCCCAGGGCCTAGGACAGGAGTAGAAATGCAATATAAATTAATGAATTCCTCATTACTAATTTAGAGGCCATCAAGCAGAGTCCTACCAGTGGGCTCCTTAAGTGTGGAATTTAATGCCAAATCCCCATGTAATTTTAAACATTTCTTTCCCTAAAATTTGGGGAGAAATGTCATAATGAGAGCCACATGGGGAGGGTACCTCTTGCATATATTTGCAGAAGTGGAGATGTGTGTAAAATGACTTTCTCAGGAAAAAAAATCTCAGACTGTTAATATTAACCCAAGGTTAAAATGAAAAGTTATTTCCCTGGTGGGTTGCACTGAGCAGGAGAGAAACACGTGAGGGGAGAGTATCATCTCACAGACCTCTGAGCTCTTGATGACTTTGGAGGAAGGAAAAGAAACTTCTCAGAGCAGGCAGGAGTGAGACAGGAGATGTGTCTGCACTGACTGCTCTAACGGATTCATTTGCGATTATAAGGTGGTGCGACGCAGACATGGAATTCACCGTATCGATCATTAGGGAGCTAATGAGAAAACATCATACACGTATCATCTGAAAGCTGCAATGGAAAGAATCGCTGTATCACTGGAAGGAGCTAGAAATGGAGTAATCAACATCAACAAAATCTATTGTTCCCAGGTTGCAAAACTGAGGGATTATTTCTACCGCAAGTCAGAATGAAACCTGTTTACATTTGTCAGCAAAATGATCACATTTTACACCATTAACATTTGGCAAGACGGAGCACCCTCCATTAGCTAATCTGCAGATGTCCCAGCCACGGATTCGGGAAAACAAAGAGCCTGGCAGTGCTGACTGGTCCCCACCGAGCCGAAAGGATGAGTGAGGGCTGCCTCTGGGTCACAGCTCAGGTAAGGCGGCAGCCGGGTGGGCAAAACAGAACAGTTCATTGAAACAATTCAGGATCTTGTGGCTGCTGGGAAAAATGTCACCAGGATGCATTAAATGTCAGACGGTACCCAGGCAGCGACTGCTGGCACATTAAGATATGCATGGGGTGGCCATAAAAGGCTTGGGACATAGTGGTAAATAAAATAAACACCCCTTGTTAACTTATGTTGCAAGGATGGAGGGTGGGCTCCATGTATTTGGCTCCAAACATGGCTGCTGAGGGCTTCCTGGGTGGTTCAGCAGTAAAGAATCCACCTGCAATGCAGAAGAGGCAGGAGACAGCATGGGTTTGATCCCTGGGAAGATCCCTTGGAGGAGGGCATGGCAGCCCACTCCAGGATTCTTGCCTTGGAGAAGCCCATGGATAGAGGAGCCCGGCGGGCTAGAGTCCCTAGTGTCACACAGAGTCGGACATGACTGAGCAACTGAGCACGCACACATGGCTGCTTCAGCCGCCAGTGCTAAAGGCTTAGCTGGGACCCCTCCCTACCCTCTGCCCTGGCTTTCTCCTGGGGATGTGGCCACTTGACAGTGTCCTCTGGTTTCAGTTCTTCCTGGCGGAATCTAGCTAATGACTTTTCCTAGCTTCACTTGCCCTCCACTCCCAGCTGTCCTTTTTGACTCAAAACTCATTGGCCACCTAGGCTCATAGGGGCCACCCACCTAATGGCCAGTGGACATTCTCCCCAGGGAGAGAAGCCCTCACAAGATGCTCCAAGCCAAACCTGCCTGGTGTGGGGACAGATGCGGCTGAACGGTGAGCAGTGCACCCCACACAGGAGATGCGCCTCGCGATTTGCTGGAAATTCTCCGAAGATCCATCAACAGTGCTGAGACTGAAAACCAACAGGTGGTCCCCAAATTTTCCTTGATAAATGGGTTTGTGGACTTGTAGGCAAGTGGATCTAAGAAAATATTTTGAAATAGAAACACTGCAAGATGTATGAAGAAAGAATCATAGCTCAGAATCTGTGCTGATACACAGGCATTTATGGCACAAACGGATGAATGAAAGAGTGAATCCTCATTCCAAGGACAGACGTGTTACCACGGAGTAAGGTAAAGCATTCCTGCTTATTCCTCAGACTGTCCTTCTTAGCAGAAACATGATAACCAATCCACACAAAGCAAATGCATATAAGGCTCTGGGCGCTGCGCAGGTATTTTTATGCAAAAAGTGAGCAACTGTGGAAGTGAAGAGCCATCAAAGCAAACAACCTTTATTCAGCCAACAGAGCCATTCACTCTGCACTAGCGGAGCAGCTTACCATTGTCACGGTTGCGCTAGAATCCAAACTGGAATCTTCTAGCCCAGAAGACTCCACTAATGGATTTTCCAGTGTGACCCCTGCTACCATGATAATACGTCAGATTGGCCTGAACCTCAGACAATGGCATCACTATCCGGCATTTGCATGGTGCTTTGAAAAAGTACTTCTATCCATTATTTCACGTGCACACACAGTATCTCTGGAGCAGAGCGAGGCGGATATTCTTCTCTGTAAAGATGGAAAACCGACACTCTGGGAAGCTCCTCTTGCCCTCAGTGGCCCAGGGGTCAACAGTGAGCCAGACAGAAGCCCCACCAACCCCACCCCACCCCTCTTCTCAGTTCAGACTGAGTTACAGCATGGGGGTAGCTAGATATGAATAGAGAAAGGAGAGCATGGGCCAAATGGCAGGAAAGCATGCATCTTATAAACAGCAAGTGTCCATGGGCAGACAGAGGAAAGCGGGGACCTCCAGACTGACAGGAAACCATATATTTTGGGGGGATGAGTGTCCTGGAGGCGGACAAAGAAAGGTAGGAAAAGGCATTTATCCCCAGCGTCTGAAAGCAGCCTGTTGCTCATTATGCTTTCATTACAATAAAGTTAGCCTTGCAGATAGGAAGTACCTATCATACACCAAGGCCGTAACACTTCTGATCAAGGCTAAATAAGGACCAAAAGCTCCCTTCCCTAGAACCTCACGCATGCGCGCTCAGTCGTGTCTGACCCTTTGAGACCCCGTGGACTGTAGCCCACCAGGTTCCTCTGTCCACGGGATTTCCCAAGCAAGAAGTCTGGAGTGAGTTGCCATCTCCTACTCCAGGGGAGCTCCCCGACCCAGGGCTCAAACCTGCATCTCCTGCTTTGGCAGGCGAGTTCCTTACCACTAGCGCCACCTGAGAAGCCTTCCCTGGAACGTTGGTTAGTGTCTACTCAGCCGCTGAGGTCAGGGAAGCGGAGAGCACTCAGCATGGGACACGGCTAGGGATGACCTTGGGTGGGCCCTGCAGGGATGTGGTGACCATCACATAACTTCTTTGCGCTGCTCTTGCTTCTGCCTCACAAGGCCCTGGAGGGCCACCAGGAAGGGCAGGGTGCTAACTGGGGACATGGTGCAGAGGGATGAGGCTTCCAGATGCTGGCGGTTCCCGGCACTGAAGAGGACCTCTGCTGTGGGAGAGCGGCTGTCACGGGTTACTTTGCTGTGCCCGGGGCTGAGGGTGCTCTGCAGCGCGAAGAGGCTCTCCTCCACTCTGCAGGATAATTACTTCAATTTCCTTCACTCACATGGATGTTTAATTTTATAACATTGGTATTGGACCCAGGGAAAAAAATCCCCTCAGAGCCCATTATTAACATCCTGAAAATGGCAAGCGTCATCTCAGAACAAATAGCTAAAATAATATTTTGCCGGGGTTTTATTTTTGTGTTGTGAAGGGGGCATGCTGAGCTGCCTTTTGGAGTTCAGTGTGTTAGAACCAAGTGCTTTAGAAACAAAAGAAACTGAACAGAATGGGATGGGAGATGCGGGGGGACTTCATTCCTTCCACAACCTTGGAGAACAGTCATCACACCCCTGCAGAGAAAGGGGCAGAGTGGACTGGGGCCAAGGTGAGACCTGCCCCCCTGAGGAGGTCCCGGCCTCCCGCACGGTGCCTGGGGCTCCTGTGTGATGGTTTGGACCCTGGGCTGTTCCCCACCCATTCTGCCTCTTGCATCTGCAAGCTCAGAATTTGGCATCTCTGTCATAGACGCAGGAGATGTGGGTTCATTCCCTGGGTCTAGAAGATTCCCCGGAGGAGGGAATGACAGTTTGCTCCAGTACTCTCGCCTGGGAAATCCCACGGACAGAGGCGTCAGGTGGGCTACAGATGGAAGCGTCATCTGTGTTTACAGCTGCGCCCCATCGATTGTGTCTTCTTTATTGACAGGCTGATTCTTTACCACTAGCACCACCTGGGAAGCCCCTGGGTTTCCTGCTCCTTGGGTTGGGAAGATCCCCTGGAGAAGGAAATCACAACCCACTGCAGTATTCTTCCCTGGAAAGTTCCATGGACAGAGGAGGAGCCTGGTAGGCTACAGTCCATGGGGTCACAAAGAGTCAGACATGACTGAACGACTAAGCACACCCCCTCACTTGCGTTACTGCCTAAGCACCTCCTCTTGTGAGATCAGTGGTGGCATCAGGTTCTCATAGGAGCTCGGACCCCACTGAGAACTGTATGTGAGGGATCCAGGGATCATGCTCCTTATGAGAATCCAGTGCCTGATGATCTCAGGCGGAGGTGATGCAGTGATGCTGGTGAGTGGCTGCAAATGCAAATTATCTTTAGCAAAGAGTTTGGCTGCACAGAGACGGTAATACAGCAACTGCTTGCAAACTCACATCAAAATCCGATCAGTGAATGGCAAGTGACAATTGTATAATTATTTCATTATATATGACTACTGCTGCTGCTGCTGCTAAGTCACTTCAGTCGTGTCCGACTCTCTGCGACCCCATAGACCGCAGCCCACCACGCTCCCCCATCCCTGGGATTCTCCAAGCAAGAACACTGGAGTGGGCTGCCATTTCCTTCTCCAATGTATGAAAGTGAAAAGTGAAAGTGAAATCACTCAGTCATGTCTGACTCTTGGTGACCCCATGGACTGCAGCCTACCAAGCTCCTCCGTCCATGGGATTTTCCAGGCAAGAGTATTGGAGTGGGGTGCCAGTGCCTTCTCCATTATATATGACACTGTAATAATAATAGAAATAAGAAAGAAAGTCACTCAGTAAGGACTGTTGCCTACCAGGCTCCCCCGTCCATGGGATTTTCCAGGCAAGAGTACTAGAGTGGGTTGCCATTTCCTTCTCCAGGGGATCTTCCTGTCCCAGGGATTGAACCTGGGTCTCCCAAATTGTAAGCAGACGATTTACCGTCTGAGCCACCAGGGAAGTGACACAATAGAAATAAAGTGCACAATAAACGCAGTGCACTTGAAACACCCCGGAACCACCCCTCCCACCCCAGTCTTCCACAAAACGGGTCCCTGGTGCCAAAAAGGTTGGAGACTGCTGCTGTGATGCATGGCACTCTCAGCTACAGCTGGGCTGAGCATCTACTCACACTGGGCCCACCAGCTGGCTATTGGTTTAGGATTCTTTCCTCAATACCCAGACTGAGAGTTTGGATCAGGCTTACCCCAGAGCCGGCGACAACTCGGTTCACAAACCATCCTGAAAACAGAGGCAGTGACAGTGCCTTTCTTCCTGCCCTAGTTCCCTTACTTCTGTGCGCTCATGGCTTCGCTCATTACCTGTCACCAATCACCAAGGATTTGTCATGGGGCTTCCGGGGCCTACCTTTGCCCCAGCACCTGTGAGTGCCGGGTGTCTGGTCCTACAGCCTGAGCCCCCCAGGGCAGCACACTTGACTGACCTGGCATCATCTTGAGGAAAGGCATTAAATAATTTACTGGTATAGGAAGCACTCACTCTGAGACTTATTCAGAAACATGTTTTAAGGCTATAATCCAGAAATGTAATGTAAACTTGAAATATACACTGCTGCTGCTGCTGCTAAGTCGCTTCAGTCGTGTCCGACTCTATGCGACCCCATAGACCACAGCCCACCAGGCTCCCCCATCCCTGGGACTCTCCAGGCAAGAACACTGGAGTGGGTTGCCATTTCCTTCTCCAGTGCATGAAAGTGAAAAGTGAAAGTGAAGTCGCTCAGTCGTGTCCGACTCTTAGCAACCCCATGGACTGCAGCCCACCAGGCTCCTCTGTCCATAGGATTTTCCAGGCAAGACTACTGGAGTGGGGTGCCATTGCCTTCTCCTGAAATATACACTAAACAGTGCAATTTGAACAAGGCTGCAATGTGTTGAATGCTGACGTTGATCTTAGAATTCCAGCCCCCCCCCCACCCTCCCCCACGGCTCAGATGATAAAGAATCTGCCTGCAGTGCAAGAGACCTGGGTTTGATCCATGGGTTGGAAAGATCCCCTGGAGAAGGGAATGGCTACCCACTCCGGTATTCTTGCCTAGAGAATCCCATGGACAGAGGAGCCTGGTGGGCTACAGTCCACAGGGTTGAAAAGAGTTGGACATGACAGAGAGACTAACACAGTCACCCCCAAAATGCCTGAGTTGTGGGCTGGACGAACTGGAGGTTGTGCTGGAACCTCCTATGGATGCAGAAAGCTGGGTCTAGAAGACGCTCTTGCAAGCAGAGGCCGAGAGAAAAGGACTGCAGCGGGAACATGCATGCTAATGCAGATGCTGATTTTAATTATACCTTCTGTGTTAGGTACTAATACGTTAGATCCTGAGCTAAACAGTCCCCTCTGGAGAAACTCCCCTCCCTTCTCGCCAGCCTCCTCCCCGCCTCCCACTCTCCCATCCCCAAAGCCTCTTCCACACATGCTTCAGGCTTTATTTCATCCACTTAATGCACTCTGCTCTGTGCTCAGGTACTTAAAATCTCCCATTACTATCACTCCGGCTCTTTTACGGCTTTTTTTATTTGCTCTATCATTTCACAGTCCAGTTGCTCTTTTCGGTCAGGTGGACTATAAAATACTCCGATAACAAGTTCACACCAGGAGCCCATGGCGGGCTCAATCCATAATGACCGCAGACTCTTCTATTATTTGCGTGTCCCAGATCAACACTTTGCGAAGGCTGCACATTCTCGTCCTACCTGGAGAGCTGACTTCCTCACTCTTCTGTCAGCTGCTCTGAGGGTATCTCCTTTCCTACAAACAATTTTTCTTTTAAATAATCCAGCCTTACTCCTTAATTAGCTCTCTCCTCTAAAGGTCTTTTTTATCTATTGCTAGACATTTAATATTATTTCTTACTACACTGGCGTTGATAACTATGAAATAAAATCGATGATGTAGCTCATCTCTGTGGAATGTCTTCATTGGCATGCTAGCCCTGCCTGTACCATCAGGATACACCTTTGCGGGTTCAGTGCCCACTTGGGGAGGGACAAGGCTAACAGAACACAGCCCTACCCCGCAGGGGCCAAACCTCCCTCTGCTCGTTCTGTGTCCTTGAGCCTCTCTGAGCCTTATCTGTGAGACGGAAATAGGAATAGTTCCTTAGGGCTTGTCCTGAGGACAGGAGGAGGTGTCCCGCTGTCCTTCAGGAGGTAAACACCTGGTGTGAAAGTGAAAGTGAAGTCACTCAGTCGTGTCCGACTCTTTGTGACCCATGGACTGTAGCCCACCAAGCTCCTCCATCCAAGGGATTCTCCGGGCAAGAATACTGGAGTGGGTTGCCATTTCCTTCTCCAGGGGATCTTCCCAACCCAGGGATCGAACCCAGGCAGGCAGACGCTTTAACCTCTGCGCCACCAGGGAAGCCTACCAGGGGTTACATGGAGTTTTTCTCTACTCTGGGGGCACACCTCGTAGAAGAAGACAGTCCTTGGTGATTCCCTTCTTGCCTCAGTCTCACCCAAGAATGGCCCAGCCAAAATTCAAAACCTACCATCCCTGCTGCCCGGGTCAAGGTCAAACCTGCATCAGCCAAATGCATCTGGTCCTGAGTGATTACTCCCTGCACAAGGACGCGGGGTGTTCACTCACTACTTCAGATCCAAGATGACTAGGGCTTCCACCATCTCGTTTCCTTAATTCAAATTTGCTTTAAAGTGTATTTTCTAAAGACATCTTCAGGAACTTCCCTGGTGGTCCAGTGGCTAAGACTCTGTGCTCCCAATGCGAGGGTCCTGGGTTCAGTCCCTGGTTAGAGAACTAGATCCCACAAGCTGCAGCTAAGAGTTTGCATGCCTCAACTAAAGATGCCATGTGCTGCAACAAAGATCCAAGGTCCCGAGTGCCTCAACTAAGACCCAGGACAGGCAAATAAATATCTTAAAAAAAAAAAAGACATCTCCATAGCTTCTAATGTGAGTAGAAATCTGCTATCACCCAGGGCAAATTCAGGAGTATTACTATCACCATCTTTCTTCAAAAGAATGTTTTTTATTACATATTAACTGTATACCAGAGTAAGGATGAGGAGCTCAGCAAGGATCTTAACTCCACCTTTGAGGTGGGTGTTATTTTCACCCATTTTACAGATAGGGAACTGGAGGCTGAGAGAGGATTTAGCTTCTTCAGTCTTTCTCAGCAAGGTCATGCCCCTGGAAAGTGAGTGGTAGACGGGACACAAGCTTTAGCTTGCCTGGTCCCTGCTCTTGGACACTCCCTCCCAAGCCCACCCTCTAGGAGAATACATCTCTTGGGCCCCACCTGGTACCATATAGGCTGGCCCCTCATTGCCCACAGCCACCTGGAGTCCCAATCTCATGGGTCAGAAGGAGCCAGTGGATCCAACCGTTGCCAGGCCCAAATATCAGCTCTGGGTATGAAGGATGGAGTATTTATTACCTGCAATCACTCTTCACATCGAACCCCTGCCACACTGATTGCTGGCTGGAATGTAACATGGCTTCATCCAATGATAGCAGTTCATAGCACATCCATCTCATTGTGCATAAAATCTGCATACTTTTTCCTATCAGTTCATCCAACTAAAAATAATAATCTACAATTGAGATTCTTCTGTCTTCTATCTTATTTTTCTCCCAGACATTTTATCTTTTTCTGAATAGAAAGCACCTTGAAAATAAGATGGATGGATCAATTCATCAGTAGGACATGAAATCTACTTATTATCCCAGATAACTCTATTTACAATGTATCCCAGCCATTTCTAAAAATTATTTGAGCTGACTTATGGTAACAAATATACAGATGCCAAGGTCATTAAGACAAATCTAAGAAATTAAATAGTGTAGAAATGGAGAGGAATATATGGTATTTGGCCAAGTGAGAGTCTCATGAAACTGCTACGTCTAGCGGAGATTAATTATAACACTATCAGTCATTACATCTGTCATTTGTTAGCATAGCCTCTTTTATACTTGCTTTATAAACACTATTTCATTAGAGCCACCCAACCAGTCTCCTGTCAGGGATTATTATCCCTGGTTTCAAGACAGAGTGACAGTGGTTACAGTAATCTGCCTAATGCTCCAACTTTCACAGGCCCTAGGAATGCTCTGATTGCCTTCCTGGCCTGGTCTGGTCAAAGAAGTTGGCATTGCCTCCTTTGGCCAGAGGGCAGTTCAGTCCACCCCACCACACCCCATCTCTGAGCAGCATTCCCTCCCAGCACTCAAACCAAGCTCCCAGTGTGCTGAGCGGGCCTCGGTTTAGTCCTCAGTCCACTTCCCAGCCACAGCCTGATGTTAGGGACTGAGTGTGTCCCCCACCCCAGATTCATATGTTGAAACACAAACCTCTAGGGGACTTCCTGGGCAGTCCAATGGTCAGGACTCCATGCTTTTACTGTCCATGAGTTCAATGTGGCGCTGGTGGTAAATAATCTGTCTGCAGTGCAAGAGATATAAGAGATTTGGGTTTGATCCCTGGGTCAGGAAGATCCCCTGGAGAAGGCCCTGACAACCCACTCCAGTATTCTTGCCTGGAGAATCAAACGGACAGGGGAGCCTGGCGGACTCCGGTCCGTGGGGTCTCAAAGAGCTGGACATCACTGAACTGACACAGCTTTCATGCATGCAGGGGAACTAAGATCCTGAGTTGCAGAGTGTGGCCAAAAGAAAAAGAAAAAGAAATACAAGTCTCTCATGTAAGGAGAGGCTTTTGGGGGTGATTAGTTCATAAGGATGGTGCCTGTAGGAATGGGATTAGTGTCCTTATAAAAGAGACCTCAGAAAGCTCCCTTGCCCCTTCCTCCACGTAAGGATATGTGAAAACGGCTATTTGCAACCCAGAAGAGTACCCTAGCCTGACTACACCGGCACCCTGAGGAGGTATTACAGCCTCAAGAACTGAAAGAAATAAGTTTCTGTTGTGTATCAGTAATCCAGTCTGCATCTTCTTGCAACAGCAGCCCAAACTGACTAAACACTAAACACTATTCTCCTTTCCATTGGGCCACCAGCTCTCCACAGTTGCCCCAGGGGACTGGCATACTGGGAGGACCCAGTATGTATTAGATATGTATGTATATGTATTGGATAACTGAATGAATCACTTCAGTTCAGTTCAGTCCCTCAGCCGTGTCCGACTCTTTGAGACCCCATGCACTGCAACATGCCAGGCCTCTCTGTCCATCTCCAACTCCCAGAGCTTACTCAAACTCATGTCCATCGTATTGGTGATGCCATCCAACCATCTCATCCTCTGTTTTCCCCTTCTCCTCCTGCCTTCAATCTTTCCCAGCATCGGGGTCTTTTCCAATGAGTCAGTTCTTCGCATCAGGTGGCCAAAGTATTGGAGCTTCAGCTTCAGCATCAGTCCTTCCAATGAATATTCAGGACTGATTTCCTTTAGGATGGACTGGTTGGATCTCCTTGCAGTCCAAGGGACTCTCAAGAGTCTTCTCCCATACCACAGTTCAAAAGCTCTTTGGTGCTTCTTTGGTGCTCAGCTTTCTTTATAGGCCAACTCTCACATCCATACATGGCTACTGGAATGAATCACTAAGTGAGGGAAAGATAAGTGGATGACTGGCAGAAGCCATAGGGTCACATCCCTGGATCCAGACCCCTGTATGTCAGAATCTCTAAGGTTCAGGCTTTTTCCTCTGTACCCTGGCCTGCTTGGCAAGCCTGACCTCTTGAGCTTTACACAAATCTGCCAGAGCTCTGAGTGCATTGCACAGCCTCAGGCCACTGCTCTGTCCTGATTCCCTGGGATGTGCCTCCTGGAGCTATGCAATGCCACAGCCCTGCCCGCCCTTGTCAACCACCTCCACATTGTGCAGAGGCTCCCCAGCAGCAGAGAAGTCTAGACTCTGTAATTCCAGAGTGCCCTGCTGCCCTGATACCAACAGCAAAGTCATGGATCTTGCCAAAGGGAAGACTATGGGGCTTAGTGCAGGACTGAACTTGACTTTCTCACAGGTTTCGGCCGCTGTCTTTGCCTTGGGAAGGAACAATGGAATATTCCATGAGAGTCACACTTGGCTTCCTTATAATGCCCATTCAATACACTGTTTTGATGGAAACATCATAAATCCATTTTGTGAAAAGCCAATGATATTTGCACCCAAGAATTCAATAAAAGAGGACATGAAACTCTGGGAAAGAAATAATCAAATTGTCCACCCAGAGTGGAGTTAAAATTATCGTAAACATTGATCCTTCATTGCAGGGAACAGAAAAAATAAACAGTTGCTGAAATTGCATAGCTGCAGAGACTTCATTCTCTAATTGTCAAAAGGCATTAAACATCACCTATTTATTCTGCAGCCGAAGAAGCGAAAACAGACTCCAGTGCCTCCCTTCACCAGAGGTTGTCCCTGATTGTCATGCAGAGATTGCAACAGAGGTTACTGAGAAAAATTGTTTGCATTTATTAATCAAAAGGAGTCAAAGGCATATAAGATATCATCAAGGCTCCCTTGTGCTGGGGGCATGCTGACAACTAACATTCCTGATGAAGTGTTTGCAGAGTGTTTGCAATCTGTTCAGAGCCTTTTTTCTTTGCAGGTGCAAATCTTTCTATCTGAGGCATCAAAGAAACAATCGAAAATTAAACATAGTAAACATCGCGATACAGGTTTCAATCTTCCATTTTTTAAGACAATGGAAGAGGTATCACTAATTTCAAAGCAATGTTTGTGTTCTTTCAAAATTTATTTGTGTTCATTAGCATTTCATTAGTTGGATATTAAGCCCTGTGGCTCCACTCCCTCCTCTCTTTTGCCCCTTTTGTTTTTTAAAAATTAGAAAGTTGAACTGCTCCCGAGAAGTCTTTTACACAGAAGCATCCATGCATAGATAATCATCTTGCTCAGCCTGTTTGATCAGTAGAATAAGTCACAAGTGCTTGGGTAAAGTCAGGCAGCAGACGATAGATTAAGGGAGAAAGCATTCTTTCTGGTAAGAATTTCAGAAGCAAATACAGCCTCACTAACTTGCTGCTGAATAATGTATTTACTGCACTCATGGTAGGTGCCTTTTAATATGTTGATTTTCTTAAATTGCTTCTCCCCACTCTCACTCCATTTGGTTTTAAACTCATCCCCACGCAAGATAAACTAAATGAAAATACAATCAACATGTATTATCCTGTTTGACATCCAAATATTAGAAGTGCTTTTTAAAGTATCTTGTATTTACCCAATATCTGGCTTTGGGACATTACATTTAACTTGTGATAGTTCTTGCACCATATGGGTTAGCTACTAATAAGCTTCTTCCTCAGGGACTTTCCAGGTGGCTCAGTAGGGAAAGAATTTATCTGCAAAGCAGGAGACCCAGGTTTGATCCCTGGGTCGGGAAGATCCCCTGGAGAAGGAAATGGCAGCCCACTCCAGTATTCTTTCCTGGAGAAACCCACGAACAGAGGAGCCTGGCGGGCTACAGTCCATGGGGTTGCACAGAGGCAGATACGACTGAGCGACTCAGCAGGCACACAAGTGCACACAACCTTCTTCCCTAAGGTCTACTCAATTTATACACTCTGGAGAGGAAACTGACTTTCTTCAACAAATGCAAGGTCGCTGGCGTTAATAAAAATATAACCCTTTACTGTGCTCCATAAAATGGTACAAGTTAACATGAATTCTGTGCTTACTTTTTTAGTAAATAAGAATAATGCTTAAGGCTTCGGTTGAACATATTTATGGAGATAATGTGTTATTCAGTTACTGTCCATTATTCAGGTATAACATATAATGACTTTATTTGCATTTAAAATCTTTAATTTGTATAGCTCCAGTGGGTGGGGAGTAGAATATTTGCTCACCTTCGTGGGCTGCTTCAACCCCCACCTCCGGAGTGAGCTCTATGTGATGCTTGTTCTCTGCATGGCAGGTGCAACAGGACAGGTTGTGACCCATGGTCTATCTAATCAGTGCCAACTGCATAAGCATTTAGCGAACAGCTACTCTGTGTCCAGCATCAGCCTTGTAATAAGCTAGGATACCATGGGATTCCACAGCATTGAAATGTGCTCATGAATACCATGCCCATCTGCTGTAGCACCCCTTTCCAAAACTAAGACTGGACAGATAGAAATTTGTTTCTAAATTGCCCTTGACCATCACAGAGTGTTTTAGAAGCATTGTAACCAGAAATTCATAAATATTTTATTTGGGTGACTTCAAAGTAGTGATATAGGATGACATGTCCCCCTATCGAGGACTGAAAATGACTGGCGGAAATGATATTGCAAAATTCAGAGTGTTATCAAACTAAGAGCCATCAAAATCGCCCACTGATTGCCTGGACAAACGGTCACAGCCTTGGAGACACAGTTGCAAGTATGCAGGTCCTTGATTTCATCTCTCAGATTTGGGGATGTGCGATTGTCTCGCCACTTTGTGCCCTTCTCCTGGGTCGAGATCCAGAGACCCTAGCAACCACCATTCATTAGATGGTTAATTAGTTGGCCACTGGCACATTTGTAGTTAACCTCAGACCCTAAGGAAGAGAGAAGCGAGGCTTAGTTAGTGACTAGTCCACCTTGTCTTTGAGTCTGGGTGGTTTCTTTGGGTTGAGAATGCTAACTAAATCTGAATGGGAATAAGCCAGGGTGTTCTGGTCATTAAACCAGGATGAGAAGTTTTTGACTTCTTCACGCTTCGCAGTTTTGAAGAGCTTTCTTTTAAAAAACTGGAAGTAAGGTTTGAGTCGTCCCAAGAGTGGCATGAAATACCCTCCCTTCTTCTGGAGCCTCTGCTCTCCTCTGAGATCTTAAACATTAAGCCCACGACGTTCAAGCAGCAGGAGGAGAAAGTAAAAGAAATCGGGATGGAATAGAGAGGACCACGTTTGTGAAAGCTCATCTGATCACTTTAGGAAAACTTCTGACTAGGAGCAATATTAACTTCTCAGATGAAGTTCTGTAGGGTTCTTCTCAGGGCTCTGTAGAATCACACGTGTGGGGTACTAGCTGCTGACTGCCCCATATCTTGACAGCGAATGCCTGAGTTCTTCTCAGGGTTCTGTAGAATCACAGAAAAATCTGAAAGAAACATGTTCCAAAGAGCGATTTTCCGTGCCAGTGGGGCTCCCTCAGGTGGGGGTGTCAGCCCGTGTCCCCTGCAGGGCGGCCTGGGTGCTCCTCATACTTGCTCTTGCAGGCTCCTTGGACTCGAGGCTGCTTACATCTTCGTGGAAATATCTGATGAGGTCACTTGGAAATGCACCCGTTTAAAACTGTCAGCCTCTCTCGAGCAAGTAGTTGTTAAAGAACATACTCAAGCTCCCCAGTAATTTACTTGTTCAAGACATCTCAGAGGCTGCGTTTTGATGCTGGAGACAGTAGGCAGAGATTAACAGCTGAAGGCCTGCTCTCCGGAGGGCTCCCAGCTGGAAGGGCATTTATATCCCGTGCGCTTTCCCAGACAATAGGGTATGCAGGCTTTATGCGCCCAGTAATGAAGGTTAAGTCTAGGGTAGCTCTGTTTATCTGCTAGGTCAGTAATTTCAATGACTTCTTTTCAAAGACTTCCTTCAGAGAGGAGAGGAGTAGTTCCGCTCAGATGTAGAGTTAAAGCATCTTCAGTGAGAGATGCCGTGTTTTTCTTTTGAGAGCCTAAGGCCCCATACTGATCAAGAAACACAAATTCCATGTTACATGGAGCACGGTGATTTGAACTGTGATGCAAACTCAAAGCAGTGAGCTTCCAAAAGTTCTGTATGCCTGCTGAGACTTGAAAATGATGAAATTTTGGAGAGATTAAAAATTTCTATTTAAGTCAAGTAAAAGAACACAGGATTATTTTACTCCCTTTTCATGGTTCTAAAATGACTTACTGGGCGATCAAAGGGGAAAATGTTCACTCACTCATTTTATAGGAAATTGAGAGTACCTCCTATGTGACCACTTCTGGGCTGAAAATACATGGAATGCTTAGGGGCAGGTATCTGAGTGGGGAGGTGAGCATGCAGTCAAGAAGGCAGCCATCTACATCAGGCGTCGACTGAGTGTCAGGGTCCCCCCGATGCTAGGCATCAGGGCACTGGGGTGGACACGACAGACCATCTCTGTTTTCATGGGGCACGTGAAGGTGTCCTGCATGAGACACAGACACGAAGCAAATGACTCCACGCTTCTGAACTGCTGAGTGTGGCTGGTGCTCTGAGCCCGTGGGATGGGGAGACGGCCCCCTTGCAAGGATCCCGGGGGGGGGTCACAAAGAGTTGGACACGACTTAGCAATTAAACAACAGTTTGGATATTAGCAAGCTCATCCTGGGGACAGTAAGGAAGAGAATGGGAGGTGGATAGAGCTGGACTGCTTCGTTAGTTCCGTTGAGAGACCATTTCAGTTGATAATCAGGGCAGTGGCCGTGGGGCTGCCTTTTCAATTTCATCATCACAAACATTGCTGATGGGTGGAAGGGGTGCTGCAGATTTCAACAATTAGGACTACAGCCTGGTTACAGGTGGGGATAAGTCACCTTCAGTAATGTGTCCCCCTTCCCTGGCCTTCTCTTGCTAACCTTTTGAGAAGAGGAGAACATGTCATGTTCCCTGCTACATTCCCAATGCCTACTATGGGGTAAGTCATACAGCTTTTACTTAAGAAAGTGAAGCTCAGCCCTGTGATGGGAAGACTGTGACGTTTCCATTGAAATATAAGCAGTGTTTCCAACTGGTCATGACAACGCTGCATAATAAGGTTTCTATCCATGGCTGTATTTCAGCCCCCAAGACTTCTGCTTGGTGATTCTGGGGGATCGCTGCTCCCTTGCTACTGACAGTCCCCACCCCACTTTAGTCCTTCCCCGCTGAACAAAGATGGGTGGGGTACTAGCTGCTGACTGCCCCATATCTTGACAGTGAACGCCTGAAGCTGGCTCCCCTTTTGTAATCCATCTTTACAGTACCCCAGCATAAGCTCATCTTTCCCTGTTGAGAGGTCCCCCGAACTTTGGAGGCATGAACATCCTCCCTTGCTGCATCAGGATTAGTTGTCCCAGACCTGACTTTATTCATGACAGATGAGTCCCTGGTCGTCCAGGGCTCCTGGCCTCCAGCACTCAGGGGTGGATGCTGAAGAAGCAGGCAGCACACAGAGTTTGGGACTCTGCCAGACTGGGTCCACTTCAGTCACTCACTAGCTGGGGAGGTTTTAGGGAGTTATTTGGCTTCTCTAAATTTCAGCCTCTGTGTGTGTGTGTGTGTGTGTGCGTGTGTGTGTGTGCGTGTGTGCATGCTTGCTTCATGGCTCAGTCACGTCTGATTCTTTGAGACTCTATAGCCATTCCCTTCTCCAGGGGATCTTCCTGACCCAGGGACTGAACCTGGGTCTCTTACATTGCAGGCAGATTCCTCACCATTTGAGCCACCAGGTAAGCCCACATTTCAGCCTCCTCTCCCTTAAATGGGGACGATATCTTCCACACTGGGAGGCTAATGGGGGCAAAATGCTATAACTCATGAGAAGAATTTAGCACATGGCTCACAGCAAGGAAGCTCTGCTCAATAAGCGGTAGTTATGTGGGCGTGATGCTGGAAGCTCCTTCAGACCTCCCGTGACTCTGAAATAAGGGCACACACAATAAATAATGTTGGTAACTTTCCCAAGTGATAGTTTGAAGTCTGCATGAATGGAAGTTTCTGGAAGTCTAGACACCTTTCACCCAAAGTGACTTATTCTTTCAGACTGATACACGAAAGAGAAGCACATCACAGACAGAATGAAGAGGATTCTTGTCAAGCGTGAGAGACAAGAGCTAAACATTAAAGCCATGTCTTTTTTGTTTTTAATAGTTGAATTCTAGAGTGATCAATTACTACTGCCTGGAAAAACCCTTCCAGATGGTATTATGTACCTTCAAATAAGTGGCTGTAATAATAAAAAGTTACATCCACTTAAATGGATGTGGCGTGGAACAGCTTCTGAGAGCTCAGCACAGGCTGACACAGGCTCAATTTGTTCCCCAACACCGGAAGTGAAAACAGGTTTGGACCACCTGGGGATCTGAGGTTGCCGGGAATCTCCAGGGTAGACTGTGTTAGGCTCCCTGGAGTTGGTAAGTTTCCTTAGCCTGTAAAAAGCTGAGAGGCTGGACTTCCCTGGTGGTCCAGTGCTTTAGAATCTGCCTGCCAATGCAGGGGACACGGGTTTGATCCCTGGTCCGGGAAGATTCCACATGCCGCGGGGAAGCTAGACCCTTGTGTCACAACTACGGAGCCTGCTTTGCAACCAAAGAAGCCGGCGCAATGAGAAGCCTGCACACCTCAGTGAACACTAGCCCCTACTCGCCGCAACTAGAGAAAACCTGCACCAAGCAACAGACCCAGCACAGCCTAAAAGCAATCAGTCAAGTTTTTAAAAGAGCTCATTAGCTTAAGAAGGATCCCAGTTCCTGCTGTTCCACATGTGACTGCCTCGGTGCTTCTTCAAAGAAAGTCCCAGAAACTGAATGTTTCTGTTAGCCCCCAAATTCATGTGTTGAAACCTAACCCCCAGCGAGATAGTATTAGGAGAAGGGATATTTGAGGGGTGATTAGGCTACTTAATCATTAATGGGATTAGTGTCCTGGTAAAAGAGACCCGTGAGAGGTCCCTCCATTCCTTTGCCACGTGAAGACATGGCAAGAAGATACCAACTATGAAGCAGGAAGCAAATTCTTAAAAGCTGCTGAAGTTTTTGGCAGCTGCCCAAAACTGCCAAAGCTGCCACTGCCTTGATCTTGGTCTTCAAAATGGTGAGGAATAAATGTCTGTTGTTTATAAACCATCTAGTTTATGGACTCTAACAGTCTGAAGAGAGACCCAGCAGAATACAGACCCAACAGAAGTAGTTTTAAAAACAGGACAGATACCCTATCCCTGCTTCATCTCATTTTAGGCCATGTTTAAAATATGCAGTGGCATTATCCACTGAAACTCATGAACATTAGGTATCACCTACTTTAATGGCGTTGGAGAAGACTCTTGAGAGTCCCTTCGACTGCAAGGAGATCCAACCAGTCCATTCTAAAGGAGATGAGCCCTAGGTGTTCTTTGGAAGGACTGATGCTAAAGCTGAAACTCCAATATTTTGGCCACCTCATGCGAAGAGTTGACTCATCGGAAAAGACTCTGATGCTGGGAGGGATTGGGGGCAGGAGGAGAAGGGGACGACAGAGGATGAGATGGCTCACTGACTCGACGGACATGAGTTTGGGTGAACTCTGGGAGTTGGTGATGGGCAGGGAGGCCTGGCGTGCTGCAATTCATGGGGTCGCAAAGAGTCAGACACCACTGAGTGACTGAGCTGAGCTGCACTGAACTTTAATGGCCAGGATTTTTCACTAGATGTTCCATATTGGGGTGGACATGTTTGGAGCTACAAAATATTGGAATCTCAAGTGTCAAATACTATTTCAGCCAAGTTCTAGAGTGTATGAAGCAAGACTTTCTGAATTGAAATCCTAGGCACAAAAAGACAAAATATATCCGCAAGCAATGGAGGTAGAGAGAGAAAATGCTGGAAAAGTTTGATTTGCCAAATTCCATGGACACTTTTGCAAAAGATATCATTACTTCCAGGTTCTCACTGGTTCCTTAAGGATATATTTTTAGAATAAAATTATTGAAGATTTGAAATATATAGTAAAATACTTTTTAAAATGGGGAAAACACATATATAATCTCAGTTTCGTGGGATTTTCCCCACTCCATTTCTGGTATACAGTTTTTCCCCCCTCCATAATTTAGATTTTATTGTGTATGCAAGTTTGCATTTTCAATGAAGAAGGCAGCATATACGTTTACTATTGTTATTATACATCTTTTGTAGATATCATTTTATACATTTCCAAAAATTCCCTGTAGGGTGTGTTCCATAGTTTATATGGCCGTTCCCCTGTTCCTCTAGACATGTTGTTTGCTATTTTTTTCCTATTATAATTTGCATGGCAACTGAACTTGTGCATTAATAGGTTTTAAATATGTGCTTTAAATTATTCACTTGATTCAAGTATGAGATATGGGGTTATCGGGTTTAAAGAAGGTAAGAATTCAGGGCTCTTGAGACCTACAGTGCACTTAGATGATGCTTATCTCGTAAGTCACTAACCATATGTAGTGGCGGCAGCCTGAGCAGTTAATCACATCAGCTATCTGATTGGGTCCAACATTTGCTGGGTCTTTACATGAAGTGCCCTGTGCTAAACTTCGTGGGAGGAAAAGAATTGATGACATCATTCTCAGCCTCAAACAGCCTATCTTCTATTAGCTGGGGGTTGTCACTAGGATATTTGTGTATCATCCATCATGTTCCTCCTGCCCATTCTCTCTTCCTGGGCTAATTCTTTCCTTAACCCTCTCCCCCACCTCCTGCTCTGTGATCTGACCTCTGGGGAGCACATACTTGGTGTCTTTGCCTTCTGATTTCCAGTTGGGTCAATGGACAGGATGTTCAAGAGACTAGAGAGAGGTAAAGGGTAGGAGAAGTCTCACTCCATCCCTGCCTCATCCCAGTTCTGGTGGCATCTGTGGTTGCAGCTGCCATGGGACGTCCCTCTTCCAAGCTCTTGCCGGGCCTGATGGCACCAATCCTCCAGCTGCCCCAACAGCTCTAGAGGCAGGAATGGTTTTTGACTGGAGCTGGTCTTACCCGTTGTGGTTCTGACCATCCCATCTCTGCAAATAGTACATTCATTATACTCTCCTCCAGCTGAATTCTCTGAGTTTCATCTGTTTGCTCTGGAGGCAGATACACCTCCCACCCAGCTTAAGTTCCCCTTGCTCCCTGCCTCACTTCCACATCTTCTCACCTGACTGGCCAATCACAAACTCCAGTGATGCTCAGCCTTTGGCTCACCCCAGGCCAACACTCAACAGCTGAAACGTGCTCTTGGGTTGAGTTCCACCCTCAAAATCAGCGCTCCCTGATGATCCTTCTAAGCTTCTTGGGCATTTCACCTTTCCTCATCTCCATGACAACCGTCTCATGCTACTCTTTCTTTCCTCAACTCCCTCAGCACTCTCCCTGTTCACCATGTCAACCCTTCACTATCCACTGTCTGCTACCCTCCACATCTTTGACCTCACCTACTAATGCTCTCCCACTTGCTGACAGTATTCTGGCTATACTGCTTTTTCTTCTGATCCTTAAATGCATTAAACTCCTAACTGCCTCCTGGTTCCCTGAGAAAAAGCACACCCTCCCGTCCCCAGCAGTTCCCTGCACAGGGACCCACTCTGCCCTCCATTCTTCCACTATGAGAGAAGTGCCCTTGCTTCTCCAGAAAGCTACTCTCTTCCTCGTGTTCTGCCTCCCCGCCCCTCTTGCCTCATCATGCAATTCTGCTCCCTCACCCCTGCAGGACCGCTTTCTCTCTCTATCTGATCATCTCCCTGAGCACTTAGACATGTTTGATGAATATCTCCCATGGTAAACACCATCTCCCAGAGCCCTCTGCTGACTCCCCAGACTCCTCGCTCTGCTCCGATCACATTCAAGCTTCTTAGACGTGTCAACACATGCATCTGCCTCCTCCCATCCCATCCTCTCCCTGGCCATCTTGCCAGCTGTGTTTGTGCCCCAGTGGGCCCCTAAGGTTACTCTTGTCAGGAACACCAAAGACCTTCCAAACTGCCCAACACAATGATCTTTTCTGTCCTCATTTCACCTAACCTGTTCTTATTGTCCAGTCACTAAGTCAACTCATTGCAATCCCGTGGACTACCGCATGCCAGGCTTCCCTGTTCTTCACTATTTCCTGCAGTTTGCTTAAACTCATGCCCACTGAGTCAATGACACCATCCAACCATCTCATCCTCTGTCGCCCTCTTCTCCTCCTGCCCTCAATCTTTCCCAGGATCAGAGTCTTTTCCAATGAGTTGGCTCTTTGCATCAAGTGGCCAAAGTATTGGACCTGTTAGCAGCATCTAAGAGTTAACCACTCTCTCCTGGAAAGTGAATTTCCTCTTCTTGTGGCTTCTGGGTCGCCTCGCTCACTGATGGCTTCTTCCCAGTCTCCTTGGCTGGTTCTCCCTCCTCCACCGGAAACCCCAGTCTCAGCACACTGTCTTCTTTACCTACCTACCCCTTGCTAATGTCATCTAGTCTTATGGCTTTCAGTGCTGCCTGGGGGCTGATGAGATACTGGGCTTGTATGTTTGGCCCTGACCTCTCCCCTTGTGCTCATGCACTGGGCTTGGCATCTCCAGGCATCTCAGACTTACTATGGCCACACAGAACTCTTGAACCTGCATCATCCTTCCCCAACTCATATACTCAGCATCATATGAAGGAAGAAACTCGAGCAGTTCTCCTGCTTTTACCACTTGGAGAATCGCTCCACCCTCTGCCACCTGCTCAAGCTAAACCCAGCTCCCTCTTTCTCTCCTCATCTTTCACCTGCCTCTCCAGCACAAATGGCTCCACCTCCTAACTACACTCTCAATCCACGCATCTCTTTCCATCTTGCTGCTCCCAGCTGGTCCCAGCTGCCTTTATTCCTTACCCAGATTGGGGAAATAGCTTCCTAACCAGTCCTCCCATGTTCATAGTTGCCTCTTGCAGTACTTCACAACACACTGGCTAGTGTTGTCTTCTAAAAGTCTTTCTACATCACTTCCTTGCTTTAAACCCTTCAGTAGGTGCCAGTGTACTTGGGAATAAAACCCAACCCTTTTAGTCTGACCTACAAGACCCTACAAGAACTGCCAGCCTTCCCTGTCTCTACAGCACCCATGTCTATGATCTCAGCTACCAACGCTCTCTGCCAGCTGACCATATCTTAGCCAGCATGCTGTTTTTCTTCTCTTCCTGGTGTTCACTGAGCTCTTTGATGTCTCAGGGCTTCTGGACCTGTGTTCCCCTCTGCTGGGAATACAGCCCTGGGAGCATCTCAAGGCTGGCTCCTCCCTCCTGTTCACAGGACAGCGCAGATGTCACCTCCTCCCTGAAGCCTCCAACCAGCTCACCTGCTCCTGCCTCTGTTCCACTGTCTTGAGGTAGCTTCTTTACAGCACTGATCTCAAGTTGTTTTGTTTACTTGTTTGTTGTTTGTCTTGCCTGCCCTCCCCCGCCCCATCAGCGCATACGCTGCAGAAAGTGGAGCTCTGCTTTGTTTATTCACAGTACTGGGTCCCCCATCCAGAACAGCGCCTGGCACATAGTATGTGCTCAAAAACTATGTGTCTAATAGCAAATGAATTCAGCAGAAACCAAAATAACTGTAACAACTATAACTTAAATAACTGCAACAGGCAGACGGGAAAACACATGCTCTGTGCCCTGAAAAGGAACTCAAATGTATTTCAGCTCTGAGCCAGCTGTATTATATAAGGCTCTCAGTGACTATGGGGAGTAGGGATTGTTCCCTGCCTTTTAAAAATGAGGAAACTGAGGCACACAGTGATTGAGTGGCTTGCCCAGGGTCACACAGGGCAGCTGAGCCGGTTGGTTACGGCCTGAGTCCACTTCTGACTTAGGATGCCAGTGACATCACCACTATCAGATGTCTGACTATCACTCCACAGTGGTTAATTTCATGTGGCAAGTTGGCTGTGCCACAGTGCCCAGATAATTGGCCAAATATTATTCTGGATATATCTGTGAACGTGATTTTTGGATGAAATGACATTTAACTTGGTACACATTGAATAAAGTAGATTGCTCTCTGTAATGTGGAGAGCCTCATCTAATCAGTTGAAGGCTTGACTAGAACAATGACTAATGTCCCCCAAGCAAGAGGGAATTCTGCCAGTGCTCTGCCTTTGGTCTTGACCTGCAACTCTTCCCTGAGTCTCCAGCTGTTGGTTTACCCCATTTGAAGGGAAATAGGATTTGAATCTGGCTTATAGGATTTCAGAATGTGTATTTTTTCCACTAGGCTATGGTGCTTTTCAGAAGAAACAAAAGGAAAAGGGCACATGAGCAAGAGAGACACAAAGATGTGTGTGCTGTGGGCTGCACTGAGCTGCTCAGTCGTGTCCCGCTCTGTAACCCCATGGACTGCAGTCCTCCAGACTCCTCCGTCCGTGGGATTCTCCAGGCAGGAATACTGGAGTGGATTGCCATACCCTCCTCCAGGAGATCAAAGATGTGTAGAGGGGCAAGCAAGGAGTGACTCTCTCCTGCCATAGTGGCAGCCCTTCTCTGAGCCTGATATGCTGCTCAGGTTCCTGACAAGAGAATTTCTGAGCCCACTGATGCTGATGACTGCTGGTAAGGGTACAAGAGGGCTTTAAAAATTCTTGCTAAAATCTGTTTCAAACTCCAAATTATAAGTTAATGAAATCTAACATCACAATACCATACAATTTCCCAGCACAACCCATGAAGCCTCTGCCTTAGGACTCTAACTTTCGGATAAGCCTTTATCCCAAGACAGGCAAAGGGGGTTTGATGAGGTTCTTGTCACTCAAATTGCTGCATTATTTCTGTGAAGATATGGCCAAGAGGCACTTGGTTGAGAAATACAGAGTGCTTAATCCAATTAGTAACTCAAGCTCTTAATGTGCTATTACATCCAAAAATGCTTTTAAATTGCCATGTTTTAAAATAGAAAGATGAAAACAGAGATATTTTATTAAATATTTATCTCATTAATAAACACAAGATAATCATTGCTTTTTATTTTGAATTAACTTTTCCATTTGGGTTCAATGCACATTTCATAGACAGGTTCTTTTCTCCTGATGGGAGGGAACTTAATTACAAAAGCACAATGGGTCTTCTACTTTGTATGAAAATGAAGCAAATGAAATTGCTTCCCTCCCCCCTCAAAGGTTGTTGTAATGAAGAAACACAATGGAATATGACAGTTCTCTGCTACCCAGGAATTGTTTTTGGATGAAGTTCGAGGATTATATGCAATTATACTACAGTAAATTTTCCATGACCATTCATGTTCAAGGACTCATTTTAAAAATAAAAGGAAAGCCTAAGAACAGAATTTAAGCAGAGTTATGATAAGAATAAACAGGTCCATGATAAAAAGTGCCCTTTATACCTCTGTTATATGAGTATAACAGTGTTCGACTAGTGTATCAGAAATCAATATAATGAAAAATGGGCAGCAGAAAGCGAATCGAGCTTGTGGGAAAATCACGCCAGTAAGGCACGGCATCTGCGAACCTCCTTTTCCATGTGCCCAGTATTCATTCTTCCTTCTTGTTACAAAGTTCTTCCTCCCTCACTCCAGGGCCAGATAAGACAAAGTGAAAGATAAGGGAATGTGGTGTCTGGCCTGTCGCCTGTGGATGGATGCAGAGTGCTGGTTCCTGGCTTGCTCCCCCATTTGCCAGCAATTACGTCTGCAGATGGCTTCTCCCAGCAGGTTCCACGGCCCAGGAGCACTGCCTAAAGCCTGCAAGGCTGTGCACCGCGTGGCAGCAGGGGCTGGGCTGGGGAGAGGCGGACACAATTCACACAGACTGCAGTGAGCAGGACACAGCCTCAGAGTTGTGCGGTGCAGGGGCACACCCCACGCTCCAAGCCAACCCCCCTCAAAGGAGAGCCAGCCCCTCTCTGGCTGGCCTCTGTGGGCCAGCCTGCGGCTTCTTATCTCCACTGACACCAGCTCTATGAAGGGGCCTTCGTGACCTCCAGCCCCAGAGCCTTTTGCCCCTGAGTAGAACTCTGGGTCCACGCAGCTTCTGAACTGCAGCACCCCTCCCCCCATCGCTGTGGTTGGCACAAGGCTCTCGGTATAGGCACTGACTCAGTTTCCCTGCTAGGTGACAGCCAGTTGCCCTGCTCCACAGCCCACCTCCTCACTCTAGGGTGGCACTTTGGCACTCTAGCCTCCCTATCTCTTGCTGACCTCCCTTCCACGGGGCCTGCATCTTGCCCTAATCCTACCCTGGAGTTCATGGTCAGATCTTCTGGACAAGGACCACGGCCTTCCAAGTTCTGACTGGAACCCATCCTCCTGGCTGGATACCGCCAAATTCCCAAATCTGGGGTGAGCAGGCATGGTTGCCCCCCAGACACACTGGGGTTGCTTGGCTGTTCTCTTTACGCACCCTCCCCCAAAGCTCTTCCCCCCAGTGGTGACTGAGTCCTCCCACCTGCCTTCCGTCTCATTCTTGGAAGTGAGCAAGTCCTATCCAATCCAGTATGCTGCTCCATCTCTGACAAGAGGCCCCTGAGAAATATTTCAGGAAAGAATTTTATCTGATTACTACAGGCAACGATCAAAGAAAACTAATTCCACTGTTTGTTACAACATCAGTGAAAGAAGTCAAGAATATAGTCTCAGAAGGAGCATAAAGTATGCAATAAAGACTAATACATAATTAATGAATATCATGTCTCTAACATGGCGCTCTTCAAAACCAAGCACACAGTGTGTAATTATTCCTCACTTCATCACAAAGTCGGGAGTGGGCAGATGATAGCTGCCTCATACATAAGGAAACAGGAGAAAAGCCAAATTATTTTTCCAAAGGAAACCACCACTAGAAAGTAGAATGAAACCCAATAATCTTGAAATCCAGTTGTGATGCACTTAATATGTCAGCATATCATATATATGGAATTTAGAAAGATGGTAACAATAACCCTGTACACGAGACAGCTAAAGAGACACAGATGTATAGAACAGTCTTTTGGACTCTGTGGGAGAGAGCGAGGGTGGGATGATTTGGGAGAATGGCATTGAAACATGTATAATATCATATGTGAAAAAAATCGCCAGTCCAGGTTCAATGCAGGATACAGGGTGCTTGGGGCTGGTGCACTGGGATGATCCAGAGGGATGGTACAGGGAGGGAGGTGGGAAGGGGGTACAGGATGGGGAACACATGTACACCTGTGGCGGATTCATGTCGACGTATGGCAAAACCAATACAATATTGTAAAGTAATAGGCCTCCAATTAAAATAAATAAATTTATATTAAAAAAAGAAAAAAAATGTCAGTGTATATCTCCATTTCAAATTTCCACTAATCTAAGACAATCACTTGGCATTTCTGTTTAATGGCGTCTGCTGGTGAGAATCCCAGTGCTGCCACGAGGTTGAACTAGTCTACGAGTCAGGAAAATCAGTCTAATTACTTACAAATGATTACAGTCTCATCATGGGTAAGAGCACAGAGTTTGTTTCATGTTGCTTCTGTTTTAATCCCAGTTCTGCTGCTCACTCACATAGCTCTTTCATAAAGATTAATTAAATTAATATTTAGGCAGATAAACTGATGTTTTGATTAATATATATGTTTAGTATATAGTGAGCATTATATAATCAGAAGATTTTACGATCACATTATATTCATGTTTCATTTTGACCCCTAAATGGAATTATCATCTTGATCATGCTTGTTATTCACCACAACTGATTAGAAAGATCTCTGGTTTTAAAAAAGATTAAAGGGAATTCCCTGGTGGTTTATGGTTAGGACTCTGGGTTTTCACTTCTGGGGCCTGGGTTCCATCCCTGGTCGGGGAACTAAGATTCTGCAAGCAGCACAACAAAAACAAAAACAAAAACAAAAATGCTCTGGATGAAGCACAAACTGAAATCAAGATTGCAGGGGGAAATATCAATAACCTCAGGTATGCAGATGACACCACCCTTATGGCAGAAAGTGAAGAGGAGCTAAAGAGCCTCCTGATGAAAGAGGAGAATGAAAGAGCTGACTTAAAACTCAACATTCAGAAAACTAAGATCATGGCATTCGGTCACATCACTTCATGGCAAACAGATGGGGAAACAATGAAATCAGTGACAGACTTTATTTTCTTGCGGCTCCAAAATCACTGCAGATGGTGACTGAAGCCATGACGTTAAAAGAAGCTTGCTCCTTGGAAGAAAAACTACGACCAACCTAGACAGCATATTAAAAAGCAGAGTCATTTCTTTGCTGACAAAGGTCCATCTAGTCAAAGCTATGGTTTTTTTCAGTAGTCATGTATGGATGTGAGAGTTGGACTATAAAGAAAGCTGAGCACCGAAGAATTTTGAACGGTGGTGTTGGACTGCAAGGAGATCAAACCAGTCAATCCTAAAGGAAATCAGTCCTGAATATTCATTGAAAGGACTGATGCTGAAGCTGAAGCTCCAATACTTTGGCCACCTGATGCCAAGAACTGACTCATTGGAAAAGACCCTGATGCTGGGAAAGATTAAAGGCAGGAGAAGAAGGGGACAACAGAGAATGAGATGGTTGGATGGCATCACCGATGAGATGGACATGAGTTTGAGCAAGCTCTGGAAGTTGGTGATGGACAGGGAGGCCTGGAGTGCTACAGTCCATGGGGTCGCAAAGAGTCAGACACGACTGAGCGATTGAACTGAACTGACTGTAGATAAGCTGAATATATTCAACAGAATAATTCTACAAGTTCTAAAGGGAATGGAGGCAACTTCAGAATATTTTGAAGGGGCCACAGATTCAAATGTCTCCAGGCAGCTTGTATGAAATTGAGAAGTAACTTGGTATAGGGCAATAGGAAAACTTTTCAAAATAATACTGGCGAAACAAAGCATGCCTACAGGCAATGTTGAGTGAGTGCTGGTTCGTGATGAAATTGTTCTAACATATTTATTTGCACCTTTTTGGTGTCTTGTCTCACACTCATAAAAGAAAGTTTTAAATAAATGTACATATTAAATTATATCCCATGTGCAGGCCTTCTTTTATCTTTATATTTTAAAAGAACCTATAATGGATTCTAGGTTGGAGGTGAATTTACAGAGCCAATCCTTTTTTGTTTGGATTATTCTAATTATTCTAGCAACCCCTCAGACTGTAACTGGTACAATATATTTGTGCCTATTTATGTAAATCTAATTTGTGTTCTTGGGAATTTGGGTCTTTGTTTGTTCTCTTTTCTCCATTAGAGTGGAAATTCCTCAAGTGTAAGAACCATATTTCTACTCAGCCTAAGAATCAAACATATCTATTAAGCATCTGATGGTATTCAGCGCTGAGCGAGGCCGACAGTAAGAGATTTCAGAGCACTAGCTTGCGTCTTATTCTTGTATCCTCAGGGCTTGGTGAAATGCTCTGCAGAACCGTGGCTATCTCTCTGAGATATTTACCAGGGGTTTGATTGTGCCTGATCTCTTCTAAGTGCCTCCTACCTATTATTTCATGAAATCCCACAACCTGGTAGTGCCATTCCTATTATTACCCCCATTTTACAGACCAGGAAACTGAGCTTGTTGTGGTTTGAAATACTTGCTAAGGTGGCCCAGCTGGTGAGTGCAGACCTAGGCTAAGAACCAAATCTAACCCCAGTGTGGGGGCTTCCCACAGGTGGCCCAGCGGTAAAGAATCCGCCTGCCAATGCAGGAGACGTAGGTTCAATCCCTGGTCCAGGAAGACCCCACATCCTGCCAGGCAACTAAGCCCAAGCACCACAGCTATGGAGCCTGGGCTCTGGAGCCCAGAAACCACAGCTGCTGAAGCCCTTGTGCCGCAGAGCCCGTGCTCCACACCAAGAGAAGCCCGTGCTCCACACCGAGAGAAGCCACCGCAGCGAGAAGCCGGCGCATCGCCACTAGGGGCTGCCTCCTGCTTGTGACAACTGGAAAAGAGCAACAAAGGCCCAGTACAGCCAAAAATAAAGAAACTATTAAAAGAAAACCCCCAAACTCAGTCAGCCTTCTGCATATGACGTGTGCACAGAGGACCTGCAGTGCCTCTTCGGGAATTCTTGTGCAGACCTCCTCACCTCCCCTTCCCAAACACAGGCCCTTGCTATAATATGAGATTTGGACACATGTAATACTAAGAGAAGGGAAGTTTCATTGGGTATAGGTATCTATTTTTTGTCTTGCCCCCAAGCCCTAGACATGGTAGGTAAAATAATTCTTAAAATATTAACTCTATAACACTGAGAAGAAAAAGCAATGATAGTGATTTCCTGGATACGAGGAAGCAGATGAGATAGGATATATGGAAAAATGAGAGTAGACATATCTCAGAAATTTATAGATCCAGTTGACAAAAGTGAGCTCAAAGGTTATTAGAATAGCACAACTTATAAGCTTGACTTAATAGGTATACAGAATTTACTGAACAAAAGTAGAGACTTGTCATTCTCTTCAAACATTAAAAAAGCGTTCATAAAATTAAACATTAATCATGCTAAAAAAATAATATCTCGAATTGCAAAAAGCGTAAATCTCAGAGGCCACCTTTGCTGCCTGCATGGCATTAAAATCCAAAACTGGCAATAAAAGAAAACACTGGAAATGAGGGTAAAAATGTAACTTTTTAATTTCTTCTTCTTATTCATTATTATTATTTAGAAATGAATGGCATATGCCATGTAATTAAGTAGTAGCAAAGATAAAGTGAGGGTGGTTTTACTAGGGTAGCGGATAAAGATGGTAAGAACAGGGTGGATGGAGAAGTTCTTTAGAAGCAGAGTCTGGAAACACATTTGACAGGTCTCTTTCGACCTCCGCTGACCCGCCTTTTGGGCCCACAGCCTTGCTTTGTCGGAGTAAGCCTTTGTCAGCTTGCTCATCGCTGGATCCCAGGACCTAGTATAGACCCAGACCTGAGCCCAGTGATTCATATATTTTTGGTGAAAATCTTTTTCAGGCCTGTCCACTCAGCATGGAATCCCACCCAGTGAGGCCACTAACATTTAGTTACAACCTTTTCCCATCTCCAGCAAATACCATGCCTGGCTGAAGCTTTGAGAGAGAAAGACCATCTCACCTTCACAAATACTCTGAAACTGATGAAACTCTTCAGTGTAAATTATCTTGTTTTGATCCTTAAAACAAGATTATTCTCACTTTTCAGATGCTGAAACTGAGACCCACCTTATCCAAAGTCACAGCTGGCAAGCGGCAGAGCCAATATTTGCTACTCTAAAGGAAAATGGAATAATCTATGAAAATAAGTAAATAAGCTAACATTTATTGATTTGTCTTTTCATACTGTTCATGGGGTTCTCAAGGCAAGAATACTGAAGGGGTTTGTCATTCCCTTCTCCAGCTATGGTTTTTCCAGTAGTCATGTATGGATGTGAACGTGAAACTATAAAGAAAGCTGAGCGCCAAAGAATTGATGCTTTTGAACTGTGGTGTTGAAGAAGACTCTTGAGAGTCCCTTGAACTGCAAGGAGATCCAACCAGTCCATCCTAAAGGAGATCAGTCCTGAATATTCATTGCAAGGACTGATGCTGAAGCTGAAACTCCAATACTTTGGCCACCTAATGTGAAGAACTGACTTCATCAGGGAAAAGACCGTGATGCTGGGAAAGACTGAAGGCAGGAGCAGAAGGGGACGAGAGAAGATGAGATGATTCGATGGCATCACTGACCCGATGAACATGAGTTTAAGGAAACTCTGGGAGTTGGTGAAGGACTGGGAAGCCTGGCATGCTGCAGTTCATGGGGCTGCAAACAGTTGGACACAACTGAGCAACTGAACTGAACTGAACTGTTTGATTTGTTGGTTACCTACTCTGTACTCTGTACTAGGCTTCCCAGGAGGCTCAGTGGTAAAGAATCTGCCTGCCAATGCAGGAGACCTGGGTTCGATTCCTGGGTCGGAAAGATCCCCTGGAGAAGGAAATAGCTGCCCACTCCAGTATTCTTGCCTGGAGAATCCCATGATCAGAGGAGCCTGGCCGTCTACAGTCTATGGGGTCCCAAAGAGTCAGACACCACTGAGCACACATTCTTTCAAGACATTCATTCTGGGCTTCCCTCTACCTCAGTCGCTAAAGAATCTGCCTGAAATGCAGGAGACCTGGGTTTGATTCTGGGTCGGAAAGAGCCCCTGGAGAAGGAAATGGCAACCTACTCCAGTATTCTTGCCTGGAGAATCCCATGGGCAGAGGAGACTGGTGGGCTACAGTCTGTGGGGTCACAAGAGTCAGACATGACTTAGCAACTAAACCAGCACCACTCTATACTAAGCACCATGCTGGTATTTAAAAATAATTTTTATCTTCTTCATTAAAAGAACTTTGCAAGGTATCTATGATGTATATCCATTTTCTAAACTAATGAGGAAACCAGATGGAGATCTGTCTAAGGTAACAAGTAGAGGAGCCCCTTTGAACCCAGGTCATGAGTTCAAGGCTCATGCCCTTTTGCAAAGGCATACTGCCTCTCATCAGACCCTGTGGATTCCACTTCACCATGTCAGATCAGTGACGAGTAAAGTTTCAATGTAATTCAATTATGATCTGGATCTTTTCTAAAGGAGGACGCTGTTTTTGTAGTCTAAAAAAGTGATGCTTTATGAAACTAAGCTAAGAGACTGTTTGAGAAATTGAAATCCTATTGATTGCTTAATAGCTGCTACATAAATAAGCTTAGGCTCAAATCATCTATTACTCTTTAAATATCTGGAAGAAGCTGGACAAAGGATAGCACATGTATATTAAAATCTGGTAGGAAAGACCCACAATAAAAGTGGTTTATAAATATTTCATAGGCTCAATAGCTACTTGTCCTAGAGTTCTAGTTTGTATAACCACCATAATCAGTTATTTTTAAGAGAATACCTGGAATAGAACCTTAAATCCTGACAGGTAACTAAAGCAATATTATAAAATCACAAATCATCTGGTTTAATTTTATGTGAACTGTAGTCTAAAAGATATCAATGTATTGATTTAAGAAATAGGGTTGGAGGCAGAAGCAGTTCTCGGATACCTTCATATGTTAAAATGAATAGCTCTAATCACTGAGTGTAACACTCACTTTGTGTTTGCTACGAATTTTAGAGCCAAAAAATTTAAAGCTACTTTGTGTCTCATATCTTAAGTGTTCTGAAACTGGAATCAATGTCCAGCTACACATGAAAATTGTCCTGAAAGAATAAACTGTTTGTTCCCATTTTTTCAGCAGGAATGGAAAATACGGAGGCATTTATGTTAGGATAAATAACAGGCTGGTAACTGGGCTGATTTACTCATTCTTTTACTCATTCACAGGTTTAAGGAGCATTTAAGGGATAGTCATAGATTGTTGTTCTTGTTGCTTTAGTCCCTAAGTTGTGTCTGACTCTTGCCACCCCATGGACCATAGCCCACCAGGCTCCCCTGTCCATGGGATTTTCCAGAAGAATACTAGAGTGGGTTGCCATTTCCTTCTCCAGGGGATCTTCCCAACCCAGAAACTGAACCCATGTTTCCTGCATTAGCCGGCAGATTCTTTACCACTGAGCTACCAGGGAAGCCCAGAAACTTTCGGTTAATTGTTGTGGGGAAGGACAAAGGTGTAGGTAAGCTAGAGCCAGAATACTTTATTGATTAGTATTTCTTAAAAAGAAACAAAAAACTTTGAGATATTATTGACATACAATAAACATGTTTCAGGAGTACAATTTGATATTTTGACATTTATGTATGATTGTGACATCATTATCACAATTAAGATAATGAGCATATCCATTACCCTAAAACTTTCTTTGGGTCCGTTTGCAATCTTTCTCTCCCACCTCTCTTCACTAGCTCACCAGCTCAGTTCCCCAGGCAATCTCTGATCTACTTCTGTCTCTGCAGATTAGCGTGCATTTTGTATAATTTCATATAATTGGAATCACACAGTATGTACCCTTTTTTAGTTTGGTCTGGCTTCTTTAACATTCATCCATGTTGTTACATGTCTCAGTAGTTTATTCCTTTTATTTCAGAGTTGTTGCTTAGCAGTGGCTAAGTTATGTCAGACTCTCTGTGACCCCATGAACTGCAGCACACCAGGTTTCCCTGTTCTTCACTATCTCCCAGAATTTGCTCAAACTCATGTCCATAGACTCGGTGATGCCATCCAACCATCTCATCCTCTGTTGCTCCCTTCTCCCAGTGCCCTCAGTCTTTCCCAGCATCAGGGTCTTTTCCAGTGAGTCAGCTCTTTGCATCAGTAGAAACAGCACAAATGTCTGTCAACAAGTGAATGGAAAGAAAAGCTATATATCGTCACCATAATCCGTTTACCTGTTGATAGACAACTGTGTTGTTTCTAGTTTTGTCCACTATAAATAGAGTTGTGAATATTTGTGTACAAGGCTTTGTGTAGATTTAAGTTTTCATTTCTCTTAGATAAATATATAGCAGTGTAACAACTGATTCATATGGTAGATATAATTTTAACTTTGTAAGAAACAACTGAACTGTTTTCCAAACTAGTTGTACCATGTTACATTCCATGTGAGGATGTGAGAGTTCCAGCTGTTTCTTATCCTGTCCAACCCTTCTTATGGTCAGTCTTTTCCATTTTAGCCATATGTGATTTGCAAATATTTTTTCCAAGTCCATAATTTATTTTTTCATTCTCTCATCAGTATCTTCTGAAGAGCAGAGAGACATATATAGTTGGATCTTTTTTCTGTTTTTGTATTTGCTTTTAATCCCGTCAGATAATCTCTGTCTTTTGATTGGAATGTTTAATTCATTCATATTTAATGTAATTACTATGTGGTTTAATTTATAGCTCCCATTTTGCTATTTGGTTTCTATGTCTCATAGCCTTTTTGTTCCCATTTCTTCTTTACTGCATTCTTTTGTATGTGACCCCATAGACTGTAGCCTGCCAGGCTCCTCTGTCCATGGGATTTTTCAGGTAATAATACTGCAGTGGGTTGCCAGTTCCTTCTCCAGGGGATCTCCCTACCCAGGGATCAAACCTGGGTCTCCTGCACTGCAGGCAGATTCTTTACCAACTGAGCTACCAGGGAATAATCAGATATTTCCTAGTATACCATATGAATTCCTTTGTTTTAAACTATTTCTGAATTACTTTCTTAGTGGTTTCTCTGAGGATTACAATGCATATTTTAATTTATTATAACACACTTCAGATTAATATCAATTTAATTTCATGAAAATGGAAAAAAATTTCTCCAATATAGCTCCATTCCTTTCTCCTTCCTTCGTTTGATCATCAGCATATAGTTTCATCTGTATCTGTTACAGATTCAACAATATAGTTCTGTTAAGTACTGCTTTTTACAATCTTTTAAAGAAGTTAACAGAAGAAGAAAAATGTATGCAGAAACTCTTCTATATTAACCTGTATACTTATCATGTAGTTACTCTCCATTTCTTCGTATGGGCTGGAATTACCATTTGGAGTCATTTTCTTGCTCCACTATCCTCCATTTCCTATCCTCTCCATTGTGCTTTTATTGTCATATGTCACATAGCTATATGTTGTAAGCTCAATAATATAGTATCATAATTGCTGTTTGTTTAACTGTCTTTTTAATAAGTTAATAAGAGAAAAATATATTTATACTTTTATAATTAACTTTACTAGTTTTCTTTATTCCTTTGTGTGGATTTGAGTTACAGTTATTATTTCCTTTCAGCCCGAAGAACTTCCTTTGGTATTTCTTGAGCAAAGATTTTGCTGCATTTTGAAATAAAGCCAGCCTCTCTGCCACATCCTGGTAGAACTACCACACAGTGGAACTGGGTGGAAAGAGGAGGAAGGCGGTAGCCCTAGGCTAAAATTCCACAGACTCCCACTGCTCCTTTCAAGGTTCAGTAGTTTTATTGAATAACTTCTCAATCTGTTGTCTGCCTTTGGTCAGTTCCTAGAGACCTGAAATGATTATTTGTGACCATTTTTCTAGTTTTGTTTTGCATTTGAGGGGAGAGGATTTGCTGAGACCCTCATTCAAACATTTAGGAGTCTAAAGCTACGATCTACCTGTATTTATTTATTTACTTTTGTCCTATCAGTTTTTGGTTCTCTTTTTCCTCTTTATATGCCATCTTTTGGATTAAATAGTTGTTTTTTAAAATTCCATTTTATCTGCTTTGTTGGTTTATTAGTTATAGCTCTTTATTGCGTTGTTTTAGCATTTGCTTTAGGGTTTTGTGTATATATCTGACTTTTCACAGTCCATCTTTAAATGGTATTATACTGCACCCCATTCGCCATAGGAGGTTTACAAGAATATCCTTCTATTTCTCTCCTTCTGGCCTTTGTGCTATTGTCATATATTTCACATCTGCACGTATTATCAACACATCATACTTAGCTATTTTTTATTTAAGTAGTGGATTATCTTTTTAAAAAATTAAAATGATATTTTAAAAAACTTAATGTTTATATACTTGTAGTTACCATTTCTGGTACTCTTCATTTCCTTGTGTATTTCCATTTTGTATCATTTCCCTTCTGCCTGAAGGACTTCATTAACATTTCTTGCTATTCAGATCTGCTGGTGATGAACTGATCCAGCTTTTGTATATAGATGTATGTATTGCCTTTATTTTAAAAGACATTTTTGCTGGGTAGAGATTCTGGATTGAGGCTTTTCCCCCTAGTATATTAAAGATGTTGCTTCATTGTCTTATTTCCACCAAGAAAGCTGCTGTCATTCTATCTTTGTTCCTCTGTGTGATATGCCTTTTCCTGTTTCTTATCTTTCTTCTTATCACTTGTGTCAAGTGATTTGGTTATGATGTGCAGTTGTATAGTTTTATGCTTCTTGAACTTGGGTTTGTTGAGCTTCTTCTACCTATGGGTTTATAGTTTTCATCAAAATTTGAGAAGATTCTAATTTCTGTTGTTTCAAATATTTTTCCTTCTCTGCTGTTTCCTCTTCTTTGAAATTGAAAGTGTTAGTCACGCAGTCATGTCCAACTCTTGGTAACTCCATGGACTGTAGCCCTCCAGGCTCCCGTGTCCATGTAATTCTCCAGGCAAGAACACTGGAGTGGATAGTCATTTCCTTTTCCAGGGGGTTTTTCCAACCCAGGGACTGAACTGGAGTCTCTTGCGCTGCAGGCAGATTCTTTACCATCTGGGACATCAGGGAAGCCTTCTCCTTTAGAGGCTCCAATGATAGGAAAATTAAGTTAGTTGAGGTTGTATTTTTACCTTTGATGCTATTGTTTTCAACCCTAGAAGTTTGACTTGTATTCATTTTTTATGTCTTCCATGTTTCTATTTAACATGTTCAGCCTTTTTGTATCTTCTTTATATGGAATATGGTAACAATTATTTTAACATCCTTGTCTACTAATTCTATCACTGATGTCATTTCTCCATCAGTTTCAGTGGATTGAACTGTACTTTTCAGCTTCTTTGTATACTTGGCAATTTTTAAATTATTTATTCATTTATTCCTAAAAATATTCCTGTGCTTTGATCTGGGACCCAGTTAAATTATTTGGAGACAGTTTGATATTTTTGACTCTTGCTTTTAAGCTGCACTAGGTGGAAAAAGAAATGTGCTTAGTCCAGGGTTGATAGCCCCACTTTTGAGGCAAGACCCTTCATAGTGCTCTATTACTCCATGAATTATGAAGTTTTCCACTGTAACTGTTGGGAACATGCACTATTTTCTGCCCTCCATGAACTTTAGGCACTGTTCTCTCTAACCCTCTCTGGTGACTCCTTCCCTTGCCTCGAGCGGTTTCCTCATATGGATACATTCATTGATCAGTTGCTGTTTGGATATTCAAGTGGGACCATCTGGAGGGCTTCAGAGCTCTCCTTTTGTGCAGCCCTCTTCTCTACAACACTCCTCTCTGATTGTCTCTTAGTTACCTTGGCAACCCAAGACTCCCTGCCTGTCTCCTAAAATCAGGGAGTCCACTGTCCTCTGCAGATTCCTTGTTTTATGCTGTGGCCTAGAAACTTTCTCCAAGCAGAAATTTGGGGGCAATTATAGAACTCATCTCAGGGGAGGAGACAGAGAGGGTGGGACAAATGGAGAGAGTAGCATGGAAACATATACTTACTTTGTGCAAAATGGATAGCCACTGGGAATTTGCTGTATGGCTCAGGGAGCTCAAGCCAGGGCCCTGTGACAACCCAGAAGGGTGGGATGGTGGGGGAGGGAGGTTCAAGAGGAAAGGGACATATGTATACCTACAGCTGATTCATGCTGATGTATGGCGGAAACCAATACAATATTGTAAAGCAATTATCCTTCAATTAAAAATAAATAATTTTTAAAAAGTTTATTGAGAAAAATTAAACTGAAATATCACATAGAAATAAATATCCAACTAATATAGAATGGCCCTTTTTTTTTTTTTTTTAGTAAGAAATCATCTCATTAGTTCTTTATCTCTCAGGAATCTATTTTCTTTTTAAAAAAATATTTTTTATGTTTTTAAACTTTTTATTTTGTATTGGGGTATAGCCACTTAACAATGTTGTGATAGTTTCGGGTGAACAGTGAAGAGACCTAGCCATACATACACATGTATCCATTCTTCAAACTCCCCTCCCATCCAGGCTACCACATAATATTGAGCCGAGTTTCATGTGCTATACAGTAGGTCCTTGTTGGTTATCCATTTTAAACATAGCAGTTGTACATGTCCATCCCAAATTCTCTAACCCTCCCACCTCATCCTTCTCCCCAGTAACCGTAAGTACTTTCTCTAAGTCTGTGAGTTTCTTTCTGTTTTGTAAGTAAGCTCATTTGTATCGTTTATATTTTAGGAATCTCTTTTCTTAACGATTCAATGTACAATGTCTTAAAAGTCATTGCTTCTAATAGCTTGTCTTGCTTTTTAGCTGTTCTGGTGGAAAAGTAAATCTGTTGCTTCATCTTGGTCAAAAGCAGAAGTCTGATTAATATTCTTTTTGAAAGGACTCATTACAACACTTTATTCAACATTCACTATGCACCAGGAACTCTGCCTACTATGTTTATGATCCCATGAGGTTTTTATTGATTTATTTTTTTGGAGGCGGGCAAGAGGGATGAAATGGGGGGGAGGTAGAATGCAAAAGCGATGACATGATCACCCCCTCTCCCCCCAACAAAGGAACTCACAATCTAGACATGATACATTCACAGTTCAGCACAAAGACAGCTAATACTACAAAGGAGAGGATAAGGACCCAGAAACATTTATTCAACAAATACACATTGAGGGTCTATTCCAGGTACTGTGAAGCTGCCTGGTGAACCAGACAGATAAAATCTTTCCCCTCATGAAGCTTATATTTTAGTGGAAGTATAAAGGGATAGCAAATGATTGGGATGCTATTTTAAAAGGGAAAGGCTTTCTGAAGCAGGACTATTGGAGTAGAGACCTGAATTCAATGAAGCAGGTAGTAAGAGTACGTGACCTATACATTAATTTCAAAGGAAGATGTTCCTCTTTTAATGGGGTGATCAAGGAAAGCTCATGAAGGTTACATCTGAGTTTTCACAGGATTTTCATGAAGAATGACTCATTGCTGGTGGGGGGTAATGATAAGAAAGCAAAAGACATTTTTGTAGGACTGAGAATAAAGAGGCTAACCTGAAACTAAGTGTTCCAGGACTGTAGGTAAATGAAACATGGAGGAGAAAAGCAGTCTTAGGGCCCCAATTCAGAAGGCTTGCATGGGCAAGCTAGAGGGATTTTGGTCTTTGTTTTTCTGATATTTGCAAGAAGTGAGGCAATTGAAGTTTTAGGATGACCACTCAGGCCTAAGATACAGCATACATTAAGGATGGAACAACAGGCGGGAGCCAGTCCATCAGTGGCTGTGTGGGAAGATGTATTGGACCTGGAGGGGGAAGATGGCATCACAGTTCAGAGGAAGAAACAGCAGTTCCTGGACACTCAGTGGGATGCTGGGCAGCCAGGGGTGTGGGGTCCACAAGGCCACCGGTGTCCAAACTCACTTTAAATTCTAAGCATAAACTCAGGGACCACAGAGGGAGGTGGTGACAGAGCCTTTCTGCAGAGTAAAGACCCAACTTGAAAATATCAGACTGTCAGTTTTAGTGTTTTGCTGTGCCTTTTCTTAAGCCACAGAAAGGACAGTAATGCCAATGGTTCCTGTGCTCTAACAGAGTTGATTTTCAAGTGAACAGCTCTAACCCAGCATCTTTGAAACCCCTAAATGTCCCACGTTCCCTGCTAACTAAAGGCATTGCATTAAAAAACAACACCACCATTTTGAGAAAGCCTTTTTAGTTTTCCCATCAGGACAAAGATTTCTGAAAAGACAGAGGCGAGTTCCTTTAGACATCACCGAAAGCAAACGACGCTCGAGGGACAGTCTCAAATGAACCAAGGGAAGCTGCAGCCAAACGAAATGCAACAAACAACTGTCATCTTCCAAATGGCCAATCAGAAGCTGGAACAACTTGAATGTAACAGAAGTCTATTATGATGAAAATAATGATCTCGGGACAAGGGATACTTAATGATTTGGAAATTTAAGTACAAAATAAATATTCATCCATGTCCAACGGTAACTTTCAAGCTCTAACTGTTTCATATGGCTAACAGTGTTACCTGAAACGGTGGGGGCACTTTTAAAGTGAAAGGGGAAACAAATAATTCATCTTCATTTTCATTTCAATACAATTGCAGAATGTACTGCCACGCTAGAAATGAGAATGATACACTGAGGGGTATCTTTTTTACATTCCAGAGTATCTCACTGTTTGGGCAGAATGGTTCTCTTACTGGAATTGTTCACAAAGCAACCTATTATATGGCGAGAGGTACCCTCCGGGCACCATTGAAATTAATATGAAAGGAACAATCAAGAATGCCAAGTGCAGTGCATAAAACGCAGGTAGGTGGTGGAAGACAGATAAGCAGCCTAGGAGGTTTAAGTTGTGGAATCTGAAGCTGCAGAGAGATGTGTTATACAATTTACATTACAACCAGTCACGATTTCAGAATGGGCAATGAAAAGCTCATATAGTTAAGTCCATAAAAAAACACACACACACAAAAAGCTTCATAACACAAGGGAACTAAATGATGGGTAAATAGACAAAGAAGATAATCAGAGAGCAGGGGGAGAAAGAAAGCTGGACTCGTTTTCACAAAATTCCTCTGGTTTTGGCAACTTAGCCCCCACATCACAGATAGCACTGTCTCTACAGTGGGATTATTTTAAAAGAGGCTTTCTCAACCTTGGAACTGGTGACATTTGGGGCCAGATAATTCTCTGTTGTGCGGGCTGTGCTATGCATCACGGGATGTTTAGCAGTGTCCCTGGCCTTTGTCCATTAGTTGTTGATAGCACCTGCTTCCTCGGTTATGACAACCAAAAATGTCTCCAGACATTGCCAAAGTCCCCCGGGGGAAGAACTGCCCCCATTTGAGAACCACTATCTAAGAGAATACAACAGTATGAACTATATGAACAGTATGAACTCCAGTGAGCTGTTTCCTCCATAATCATATGCACTTCATTCTTTAAAGAGCATTATTTATAAACAAATGCCAACTTTGGTCAAAAAGCCCTATTACACACCAAATTAATCTGGAGGGTAAACCTAACAGTAGTTTAAAATAACCAAGTTCCATGCAGTCTAAAAAGTCTCTTTGCCGCTTTCTCCCTCAATCTATCTTAAAAAACAATAACAACAACAACAAAAACTGGGAAAGTGCTTAGTTTCCTATCCATTTGTGCAGTGAGCAATATTTTCTGTTCACAAAATTAAACCACAAACAGCACCCTCCTAGGATATAGCAGTTAAATAGTAGTTCAACACTCTTTCCACTTGATGAGATAGAAAGAGAAATCCAGGTATAATCTATCAGTGAGAGACTGAGGGAGAGAGGTTTGCTTTTACCTTGAGACACTGAAGCAGCAGCAAGAGTTTCAGGGTCATCAGGCTATTAGAGAAAGGAAGGAGTCATTCTGATTTTTCCTTGAAGGTTACTTTTTAAAAACTGCATGCTGCCTGCATGGTTAATCCTGTAAGTTAAGCTAGTTTCTGCTGGATCTTTTCCTAACCTAGAAATGGGGCTAGACTTTAACTCTATAAAGGTGGGGACCATGTCTTGTGTGCCTCGCTCACCACTGCATCCATAATCCCTAGCCGAGTGTCTGGAAGACATGTTTCCTGAATGAATGAGGACAGAAATGCTGAATTGCAAGCTAATAGATTAGGATGCCAGCTCCTTATAGGGGTCTTTTCTTATTTCTGTACCACAGTTCTGTGGTGGTTGGTGCACAGTAGGTGGTCAAGGAATGTTTGTGGAACTCATCTGGATGTCCCGTGCCTGCCTGTATCTTTAGGGCAGCAAAGTCCATCAGGGCAGCATAGACTCGAGGTAGGTGGGCTACCTGAATCTGGTGACCATGTTCATGCATTAGGTTCTGTTCAAGTTCAATACAAAGACATATTCCACCATGAGGAAACATATCAAGATATCTGTATGGAAAGATTTCAGTACGTGCCTTGCAGATGACCTTGTCACCCCTCCGAGAGACGAGGCAGACTTGGTCTCTCAGTATCATGGTCACCCCACTGGAGAATTTTCTCAAGGCCCACAAAAGCCACCCATACGGGACGGGCCTTCGTAGTGGTGCTGCGTCTAGGCAGAGGCTGGGAACATACTGTGCAAATTATATCATCACAGGCATCAGGGAGTTTATCCTCATCTTAAAAGGCATTATCTCTCATGTTGAAACTTTAACAACTCATCTAGAATAAAAACATTTTAAGTGTGCCAAAAGGCAGAGCTGCTGAAGGAGTAAGATGTGGCTTCCGGGGAAGGCATGAGATTCTCTTTAAGCACAGAGGGCCGGGTGAGTAGCACTGGGTACCTGAAAGGCTGCTGGAACACAGTGCCCAGAAGTTACTATGAAAGGTAATGACAGGCAATAAAATAGCCCCTTAAAAATCCAGCAAAAGATGAAGACAGTAGATTATAGCAACACTTCAAAACCCAAGCGTGAGCAGATTAGCACAGATACTGCGTAACACACACACAAAATTATCCGATTTTACCAAATACTTGCAGGGAAACTAGGCCAAGCAAACAATCGAAATCAAATAGAAGCAAGGTGTGTTTATGTAATGCAGAAGCTCAAAAAAAATCGAGAAATGCATTGCAAAGATTTTTCAAGAAAAAAATTAATGAAACCTTCATTCAGATGAAGAAAGAAGAACACAGTTCAGTTCAGTTCAGTTGCTCAGTCATGTCCGACCCTTTGCGACCCCATGAATAGCAGCACGCCAGGCCTCCCTGTCCATCACCAATTCCCGGAGTTCACTCAAAATCATGTCCATCGAGTCAGTGATGCCATCCAGTCATCTCATCCTCTGTCATCCCCTTCTCCTTCTGCCCCCAATCCCTCCCAGCATCAGAGTCTTTTCCAATGAGTCAACTCTTCGCATGAGGTGGCCAAAGTACTGGAGTTTCAGCTTTAGCATCATTCCTTCCAAAGAACACCCAGGACTGATCTCCTTTGGAATGGACTGGTTGGGTCTCCTTGCAGTCCAAGGGACTCTCAAGAGTCTTCTCCAACACCTCAGTTCAAAAGCATCAATTCTTTGGCACTCAGCTTTCTTCACAGTCCAGCTCTCACATCCATACATGACCACAGGAAAAACCATAGCCTTGACTAGTTGGACCTTTGTTGGCAAAGTAATATCTCTGCTTTTGAATATGCTATCTAGGTTGGTCATAACTTTCCTTCCAAGGAGCAAGTGTCTTTTAATTTCATGGCTGCAATCACTATCTGCAGTGATTTTGGAACCCCAAAAAATAAAGTCTGACACTGTTTCCACTGTTTCCCCTTCTATTTCCCATGAAGTGATGGGACCAGATGCCATGATCTTTGTTTTCTGAATGTTGAGCTTTAAGCCAACTTTTTCACTCTCTCAAAGAACACAGTGCTTCTCTATTTCTCGCCCCCAACCAGTGTAACTAGGGGATGTCATATCTCGTGTGAGAATTTCAGGACACAAGCATCAAACACAACACATGTTTCTACAATTTGAGTTCAGTGCGGTTATACAACACATGTGGCAGACCTCTTGAATTAATTGCATCAAATGTTTTCAGTTATAGAAAGAAGATCCATGACTCACAGAGACCTTAAATGAAATAAGGCGTAGGTAGGTAATTACGTGAATTGCATTCTTGAGTCTTTAAAGATAAATTAACCAACAATGAGAATTTGATAGCTAATGTTGCGATTAGTTACAGGTATCACGCAGTGACCTATATAACTTACTATTTTTAAAAAGTCTAAAATTTACACAGGTTAATCGCATAAATGATTCTTCACAGTGACTCACGGCAGCAACACAGTTCTATAAATGCACTAGTGTAGCCTTACAGTAATTGCTGAACTCCTCCAATGGAAGGAGAAATACTCACGGAAACCCTCTGACTAGGAAAGGCGCAGAGCAAGCTAATCCACAGAGCATCGGCGTGTTCTAGGCGCTTGGACAAAGATTCTCTCATTCTGTCTTTCCACTGCTCCTGTGTGGTTATGTCGCCAGCAAAGCCCATTAACAATTCCTAGAAAATAAAACTAGAATCTGGGTAATAAAATAAAGTCTAACTTTTTTTTTTCCTCCTTGTGGTCAGTCTGCTATCACTTGCTCACAGCAGGCCACGTACAGAGGCCTCAAACTCGGCGCTTCAGACCAGAGCTCCTGGTGAGAAACAGGCTGCGCTGACACCTCAGCCCTCAGGCTGTGGGCGGAAGGCTGCGATGGACACCTCAGAAGGCTGCACACGACCCTCAATTCAAGATGGTGGTGGCAGAGGGCCGTGTGCAGAGAGGCTGCACCTGGACCTGGATCCAGTGAGCGGCGCACCTGCCCCGCCCCCTGGAGAGCCCCGCCCCTGGAGAGCCCCGCCCCAGGAGAGCCCCGCCCCTGGAGAGCCCCGCCCCCTGGAGAGCCCCGCCCCCTGGAGAGCCCCGCCCCTGGAGAGCCCCGCCCCCTCCCCTCCCCGCTGATGAAGCCCGTGAACAGTGGTCCTGCCTGGTAGAGCCTGTCCTCTAGAGAGAGCTCATCCCTCTCTATTATGAGATCAGCAATAGAGCTTTCCTTTTGCTCCTGAACCAAACTTGGCCTGGTTCTAATGGCACCAGCAGTACCAGGCAGAAGGACCCTTGTTGGGGACCTACTGGGGAGGGTCAGTAAGAGTTAGAGACACTTCCATCCCAAAGCTGCAGGGGTGGGAGGATAGGGATAGTGGTGATGCAGCTTCCACAAGCCATGTGTAGCTGCCCTTCAAGCCCTCTTGTCACTGGGCTGGAGTTGGGTTGTCCCTCCTCCTGGGAAACCAGCTATCCCTCAGTCCCTAGTAATCTTCCTGGTCTACGGGGTTTGAGAGTAACTGACGGCTAATCTTAGTCCAGGAAGGAACACTTGACCCAGGCAGGGTGAAGTCGGGTTGACTGGAGAATTTCTTCTTCTGGGTTCTCAAGGGGTTGAAGCTGCAGCAGCCTCATTGCTCTAAGATGAGTCTGCCTGAGAAATGATCAACACACGGACAGGATGGAGAGAGAAACATAAACAACATTTTAATTGTACCCTGAAGGCAACTCCATCTCAAAAAAAGATGTGTTGTTAACGAAATTCTCTTCTCTATCACCATTTCATTAATTTTCCTCTAATACCCCTTGTCTGTCTCAGGATCCATCCAAGACAGTACATTATAGTTAGCCTTCAGGTCTTGGGTCTCTCTGGGCTGTAACAGCCTCCCAGACCTTCCTTGGTTTTTGCTGGCCTTGACCGTGTTGAGGAGGACTGGTCAGGCATTTTGTAGCATGTCCCTCCATTTGGGTTTGTCTGATCCTTTTCTCCTGCTTAGTCTGGGGTTGTGAGGTTTGGAGAGGGAGACTGCAGACTCATCACATTATCAAGGGCACGTGACTGTCAGTGATGATGCTGTGAATGTCGTTTGGTCAACAGCCACCAAGAATACCGCTGCACTGAAATTTGTTGGGTTTGTCACTCCCTGCACCAAGAGCACACACATCGAGGGAGCTGTGGATGTCTTAGTAGAGGGACTAGAAAGAACTTTTTGGTTCTTTGAGCTTTGATGATGGTTTAGGGCTGACTGAAGGAAATAAGGGCTTCCCAAGTAGTGCAGTAATAAAGAATCTGCCTGCCAATGCAGGAGACGCAGGAGATGCAGGTTCAATCCCTGGGTCAGAAAGATCCCCTGGAGTAGGAAATGGCAGCCCACTCCAGTATTCCTGCCTGGGAAATCCCATGGACAGAGGAGCCTGGCAGGCTACAGTCCATGAGGCTGCAAAAAGTCAGACATGACCGAACACACATGGAATAAGGAAATGAAGGTCTCCTCTGCACCGTAAGCTCTAGCTGGTCAGAGAGCAGAGCAGCTCTATGACTGGTATCTATAGGAAAGGAATCTTGCACAACATTTTTCCTCCCCATAATTAGTACTTGTTGAAAAGCTGACCCCAAAATAGATCAGTGCTATATAGAAGAGAAAATTGCACTATCTGGTTAGATTAACTAGAATTACTGAACTGCTGAATCTCTCTGTGACAGAAGGCAGTCAGGAAGGCGTGTGGATGGCCAGTGTTGCTTTCTTTTAAGTGAACATCCTTCCTTGAGCCTGGCTTTTCCTACTGTTGGATACACAACACTGCTGAACATTCTGCACAAAGAACTGCTGTCTCAACACGGCTGGAAGCCATGTTCATCTTGTAGCAGCCTGGACATTATATATCTATAAAATCAGAATTTGGATGTTAAACTAGCTACGTCTTTTTATGCTTTTCCTTTTCCTTTTCCAAAGTGAAAGTTGCTGAGTCGTGTCTGACTTGTTGCAGCCCCATGGACTGTAGCCTGCTGGGCTCCTCTGTTCATGGGATTCTCCAGGCAAGAATACTGAAGTGGGATTCTCTTCTCCAGGGGATCTTCCTGACCCAGGGATTGAACCAGGGTCTCCTGGACTGCAGGTGGATTCTTTATCACCTGAGCTACCAGGGAAGATCTTTAGCCAAAGGCTACTGATCCTTCTCTGTATTTGTCTACCTACACAGATACCACTGTATCTAAATCTTATCTATGGGAGACCAGGTTGCACATTGAAAAACTGTCATGGTGAAGAGGCGCAGTCACTCCTTCTGGCTGAGAGAGGGGGTGTGTGGGATTTTGTGGGTGACATAGTGACCTCATTTTGGCCTGGGCTTAGATAAAAGTATAGCATGACCTTGTTTTGTCTCATTTAATCATGGTCTCAGAATAAGTGAGTTTGGTTCCTGTGAAATGGGGACTCATCAGAGAAGAGCATGGCTAACTGTGAGCACCAGAGCAACTTCTGAGCCTCAGGGGCATCTTCTCTGGCAGTGCTAGCCTCCAGCAGCTCTGTTTGCTGAGTTCCTCTGCTGCATCATTGCTGCCCACCCCACCTCCACGCTGTGCTTTTTGGAAGGAAGTCACAAAGGCAGGGCTTCTCCGGTGGCTCAGTCAGTAAAGAATCCGCCTGCAATGCAGGAGACCTGGGTTCAATCCCTGGGTCAAGAAGATTCCCTGAAGAAGAGACTGGCAACCCACTCCAGTATTCTTGCCTGAAAATTCCCATGGACAGAGGAGCCTGACAGGCTACAATCCATGGGGCTGCAAAGAGTAGACGTCAGCATGCACAAAGAGTGGCCGGCATTTGAGGGGTGGCAGTTACACTCCCCACCTTGGGAGGGAGATATCCTTGAACTTCGAAATCTTTTTCACTTAAGCTGGTTGGGGAACTCTGAACAGCTCTGATGAGTGTTCTCAGGTCTCTGCTGCTGCTGCTGCTGCTGCTGCTAAGTCACTTCAGTCCTGTCTGACCCCATAGACAGCAGTCCATGAGGCTCCCCCATCCCTGGGATTCTCCAGGCAAAAACACTGGAGTGGGTTGCCATTTCCTTCTCCATCTCAGGTCTCTATGTTCTCATTATTAGGGCTGTTGTGATTATCTCAGGCCTTCTTCTTCATGAAAACTTCACAGTGAAGTCACCCAGGAGATTTCTTTGAAAACAGATTAAGGAAGATGATATGTCTCAACCAACGGATTGGATTCTAGGTTTTTCCAGGTTTCCTGTTGGCAGGGCCCCTGCATAAACTAAGAACCAACTGTGCTCCTGTAAGGCTGGGGGTCCACAATGCTCAGAAAGAGACTTACTTCGAAAATTCAACTTGAACAGAGAACCAAGTGCTACTCAAGGCACCTGCCTAGAAACAACAGAATACCATACTAAAGGGGGAAGAGTTTCTCACAAATGGACGGAACAGCATTCTGGCCCTGAGCTGGGATGATCTCAAAACAGGTTGCTTTTTTTTTCCAAGGCACTTTTGTTCTGCACTAGAAAAGATAGGGTTCTTTTACTTCAGCAGTCAGTTTTTATTCACCACAAGCGTTCTCCTGTGTAGGAAAATCAATAAAGACAATAAATAAATGGCAATCCCATTGAGGGCTGCTTACTAAGTGATTAAATGTTTCAAACCCCAAATACTTGCATGCTTCAGGGATACAAATCTGAATGAACATATGTAAATGGAATTAATGCTCAAATAATTTTCTAGTTACTTAGCACAAATGTGCAATTATTAATACTGCCATAATTTATGTTTGACTATTTATCCCCGTTTTCCTAAGCATAAAACCTTTAATCTACTTTTCTGACATAATTTGAAAATAGACGTGGGAATCTTTTTAATCATCTTATCCTTTTCAATGGAGAGAGAAAAGAGACCAAAAAAAGAAGCCTGCCAGGAAAGTTCTTTCTGAGAGGGGATCATTTCTGATGTCTCTACTCCCTCCACCCGAAAGGGAAGCAGTCTTCCCAAACCCAGGATGAATTTGGTACTGGGATATCAGTTTATACTTCACTCTTCGTTGCAAGTGAGTGAGTGAGTGATTGTCACTCGGTCGTGTCCAATCCTTTGAGACCCCATGGACTGTAGCCTGCCAGGCTCCTCTGACCATGGGATTTTCCAGGTAAAAATGCTGAGTGGGTTGCCATTTCCTCCTCCAGGGGATCTTCCCCACCCATGGATTGAACCTATATCTGTCTCCTGCATTCCAGGCAGATTCTTTACCACTGAGCCACAGGGGAAGGAAGCCCCTTGTGCTGCACAGACCATACGAGTGAGGGTTTTTACAAGTCATTTTCAAGAAAGGTTCTTTGAGTTACAGTGAGGTGCCTGCAGGAGGGATCCAGTATGAAGATGGCATGTTTGAGTCTTCTGACGTATTGACACTGAGACGAGGGTTTACACCTGAGCTGGGAAGGTGTTTTCTGCTTGCTCTCACCCCTCCCCTCCGCCTCCGTTGCTCCTTGGTCAGCATGAAACCAAGTAGGACCCTGTGGGGCTCCTGGGCATGGAAGCTTTTCCGTGTCCCCAATTCCTTATTTGTTGGGGATGGACTTCAGCCTCCACAATCTTCCCTGAGTTCCAAAGGACAGATCTGAACAGTTGCTACACAGGAAAGGGAGAGGATACAGAGACAAGGGAGGGGCAGCCAAGAAACAATAGTGCAGCCTTGGAGCAGGGTCCTGGCTCGGCCTCAAAGGATACACATTAACAGTATCTGTGAGCTCCTTATAGAGCTTAGTGTCCGACTCTTTGCAACCCCATAGACTGTAGCCCAACAGGCTCCTCTGTCCATGGCATTCTCCAGGCAAGAATACTGGAGTGGGTTGCCATTTGCTTCTCCAGGGGATATTCCTGACCGAGGGATCAAAGCTGGGTCTCCTGTATTGCAGGCGGATTCTTTAGCATCTGAGCCACCGGGGAAGCCATTATAGAACTAAAGCCCCCCAACAAATGGAAGACATCAGCATTCTTAACTCCACAGAGGGTCACCTGAGACCAGGTTAAAGAAGTGTAGGCCCTGCACACACTCTAATCTCATCAGCAACTCTGCCCTTGAACCACACATAAAAACTCCTCACCAAATCCTCCCTAGTGGGGAGGGCAGTTTTCAAGGGCAGGAGCCCACTGTGTCCCCCTTTGCCTGGCAAAGCAATAAAGCTATTCTTTTCTAGTTCACCCAAAACTCCATGTCCAAGAATCAATTTGGCACCAGTGCAAAGAGGTTGAATGTTCAGCATCAAGCGCAGCTGCGCCTGGACCTTCTCAGTTCGAATCATGATTCGAGCCAGCAGGAGTGTGTGTTCTGCTTGTCACTCCCAGCCTGTAGTCACATTGCCACGGCTTGAAAACTATGGTCCTTCAGATGCTACCCAAGCATTTTTTAGACTTTGATGCAGGACAGAAAAGCCTTTGTGCTCAAGCTTCTCACCTGCCTTCCCTCTCCGCCATCCACAGTGGGAAGGAAATAAAGCAGACACTGAGAAAAGTTGAGAAGATGGGGGGAATGGTCTCTTACATCTGCACTGTTTTTCCAAAAGAAGACTTGGGTCTGATTTCTAGTTCTGCCACACACTTGCTGGAGGATGTTGGAGAAAGTTCTTCTTTGAACCTCTGTTTCATCATTTCTTAATGAAGGAAGGAGGGAGGGAAGGGAGAGGGAGAAGACGGAAGGACAGAGAGGGAAGCAGGGTGGCCGGGGAGGAGAAAAGAGGAGTAACATGACTAGTCTCTAAAGCTTCCTCCCAGTCAGAGTCTGCGGTCCTGACATTTCCAGATGCTCCGGTCCTTGTTTGCTACACCTTCTGTGTTTCTCACGCGTCCTGCCAGCCTCATCTCTCCCATCTACTGGCTGTGGGGTGACCATACTCTCTAGGAAGGCCCAACAAATTGAGATTAGTATGCAGAATTATCACTGTCTACAAGTCTGCAAAATCGCAGGCACCTAAGGATTGGAGGAAGTGAACTGGGTTTGAATGTCAATGAGATAAATGTGGTTCTAGTTTAATGAAAATTAAACTATACAGAATTAGGAAGTATTGTTGACATTGACATTAATAACAGGGAATGCAGAATTGAGTAAGAAGAGAAAAGCTACATACAAATTTGCCTTGGTTGTAGAAAGTAAAAGGTATTGTCATTTACAGAAACTCTGCATATCTTCATCATAGGGGACTGGAATGCAAAAGTAGGACGTCAAGAAACACCGGAGTAACAGGCAAATTTGGCCTTGGAGGACACAATGAAGCAGGGCAAAGGCTAAAAGAGGTTTGCCAAGAGAACGCACTGGTTATTACAAACACCCTCTTCCAACAACACAAGAGAAGACTCTATACATGGACATCACCAGATGCTCAACATTGAAATCAAGTTGATTATATTCTTTGCAGCCAAAGATAGAGAAGGTTTATACAGTCAGCAAAAACAAGACCGGGAGCTGACTGTGGCTCAGATCACGAACTTATTGCCAAATTCAGATTTAAATTGAAGAAACTAGGGAAAACCACTAGACCATTCAGGTATAACCTAAATCAAATCCCTTATGATTATACAGTGGAAGTGGAAAATAGATTTAAGGGACTAGATCTGATAGAGTGCTTGATGAACTATGGATGGAGGTTTGTGACATTGTACAGGAGACAGGGATCAAGACCATCCCCATGGAAAAGAAGTGCAAAAAAGCAAAATGGCTGTCTGAGGAGGCCTTACAAATAGCTGTGAAAAGAAGGGAAGTGAAAAGCAAAGGAGAAAAGGAAATATATAAGAATCTGAATGCAGATAAGAAAGCCTTCCTCAGCGATCAATCCAAAGAAACAGAGGAAAACAACGTAATGGGAAAAACTAGAGATCTCTTCAAGAAAATTAGAGATACCAAAGGAACATTTCATGCAAAGATGGGCTAGATAAAGGACAGAATTGGTATAGACCTAACAGAAGCAGAAGATATTAAGAAGAGGTGGCAAGAATACACAGAAGAACTGCACAAAAAACATCTTCATGACCCAGATAATCACGATGGTGTGATCACTCACCTAGAGCCAGACATCCTGGAATGTGAAGTCAAGTGGGCCTTAGAAAGCATCACTACGAACAAAGCTAGTGGAGGTGATGGAATTCTAGTAGAGTTATTTCAAATCCTGAAAGATGATGCTGTGAAAGTGCTGCACTCAATATGCCAGCAAATCTGGAAAACTCAGCAGTGGCCACAGGACTGGAAAAGGTCAGTTTTCATTCCAATCCCAAAGAAAGGCAATTCCAAAGAATGCTCAAACTACCACACAATTGCACTCATCTCACATGCTAGTAAAGTAATGCCCAAAATTCTCCAAGCCAGGCATATTTCTGAAGAAATATGTCAACCATGAACTTCCTGATGTTCAAGGTGGTTTTAGAAAAGGCAGAGGAACTAGAGATCAAATTGCCAACATCCACTGGATCATTGAAAAAGCAAGAGAGTTCCAGAAAAACATCTATTTCTGCTTTATTGACTATGCCAACGCCTTTGACTGTGTGGATGACAATAAACTGTGAAAAACTCTGAAAGAGATGGGAATATCAGACCACCTGACCTGCCTCTTGAGAAACCTATATGCATGTCAGGAAGCAACAACTAGAACTGGACATGGAACAACAGACTAGTTCCAAATAGGAAAAGGAGTACGTCAAGGCTGTATATTGTCACCCTGCTTATTTAACTTACATGTAGAGTACATCATGAGAAATGCTGGGCCAGAAGAAGTACAAGCTGGAATCAAGATTGCTGGGAGAAATATCAATAACCTCATATATGCAGATGACACCACCCTTATGGCAGAAAGTGAAGAGGAACTAAAAAGGCTCTTGATGAAAGTGAAAGAGGAGAGTGAAAAAGTTGGCTTAAAGCTCAACATTCAGAAAACGAAGATCATGGTATCTGGTCCCATCACTTCATGGCAAGTAGATGGGGAAACAGTGAAAACAGTGTCAGACTTTATTTGGCGGGAGATGGCGGGGGGGCTCCAAAATCACTGCAGATGGTGATTGCAGCCATGAAATTAAAAGACGCTTACTCCTTAGAAGGAAAGTTATGACCAAGCTAGATAGTATATTCAAAAGCAGAGACATTACTTTGCCAGCAAAGGTCTGTCTAGTCAAGGTTATGGTTTTTCCAGTGGTCATGTATGGATGTGAGAGTTGGACTGTGAAGAAAGCACTGAAGAATTGATGTTTGTGAACTGTGGTGTTGGAGAAGACTCTTGAGAGTCCCTTGGATTGCAAGGAGATCCAACCAGACCATCCTAAAGGAGATCAGTCCTGGGTGTTCATTGGAAGGACTGATGCTGAAGCTGAAACTCCAATACTTTGGCCACCTCATGCGAAGATTTGACTCATTGGAAAAGACCATGATGCTGGGAGCGATTGGGGGCAAGAGGAGAAGGGGATGACAGAGGATGAGATGGCTGGATGGCATCACCGACTCGATGGACATGAGTTTGGGTAAACTCCAGGAGTCAGTGATATACAGGCAGGCCTGGCCTGCTGCGATTCATGGGGTCGCAAAGAATCAGACACGACTGAGCGAATGAACTGAACTGAACTGAACTTCATATCTCGTTACAACACAGTCTTGTTATCCTAAGTATATGTTAAATTGTTTAAATGTTTAAAAATATGTATTATTTATTTTGAATTAGGCATTTCATTCACTTTGTTCAGAGTGTCAAAGCTTCAGACTGGTTATAGTAAGAAGTCTTCTGATGCTCTCCCTCAGGAATGCAGTTCCTCTCTCTAGGGGCAAACAAATCCTTGTTTGTAAATGCAAATATATAGATTAAATAGGTTATTCTTCCTCTCTTTTCACACAAATGATTACACTTCATAACTTATGTACATTTTATTCTTTGAAGTTCTAAAGTATTTTTTATTTCTTTGTTTCCAGTTTTTATCCATCTTATTTCTTTCATTATTTATTTAGTTAGTTAATTTCTGACTGCATTGGGGATCTTAGCTCCCCAAGCAGGGACTGAACCCGAGCCACTTGCAGTGGAAGCTCTGAGTCTGAACTGCTGGGCCACCAGGGAAGACCCTGTGTACATTTCATACCATTAAAAATATCAGCAGGTCAGTGGGCTCAGCCCTCATACTCGTCTGCTCATTAACTTAAGAAAAACCTGGCATATTTCTGTTGGCATTGACTCTACTTATTTATGTATATAATAAATGCATATACAGGGCTTACAACATGCCAAGCATTGTTCTCAGCTCTTTAAAGTATTAACTCATTTGATGGTCCTCTATGCTGTGATCTATTAAAGGTTTCATGAGGAGGGATCAGTTTATTTACTCAGTAGCTCTTGAGGGAGTTGCACCACCCCCTAGGGGTATTTTAGAAATTTGCAGTGGTGATTTTTGGTCATTACAGGGCTTGTTTGGTACCACGGGCAGGTATTTGGCTAAGACCTCCTAACCAAATGGTCGGGATGGTCCTACTTGACAAAACTATCCTTGGTACAACCACTGAATGTCTCATTCAGGTAGGTAAATACCCCACTCATCCTGCAACCTAGCCCAATGTTCAATGCATAAGCACAAAATACTTCTTGCATGGTTTTTGTAAAACAATGCAATGTCCAGGAACGCAACAATGAGGAAAACTGAGGGAAGACTGTATTTTATTTCATTGTTCACTTTATCACGTTTCCTCTTATTTTAGAACAATCATATCACTGACAGTAATTTCTTATGAGATCTGAGTCCTCAATGTGGCACGCTTGTATCAGATCAGACCATGTCCTTGCTAGTCAGCCGACATCATCAGTTGGCTTGGGCTCACTTTTCTCTCTCACCATGATTTGGAATCAAGATACCTAGACGTAAGTGTCAGAATATGCTTTCAAGTACCCATCAAAACTATTTTAAGTCAACAGACCGTGACAATACCAAAACCAAGTCACCGAAGAATTGCTGAATGAGCGTGGCTGTTGTCTTAGGACTCACAGTGAGTCTTGCATTGTTATCTTAGGACTCACAGTGAGTCTTGCATTGTTCCTGAGGGCCAGCCTCACCTCTGCACGAGTGGGAGCCTGGGACCTGGAGCAGGCAGATATAAAAACCAGGGTGTGGGAGGCGGGAGGACCACTTAAGTTTATCTCCTTGGCAAGAGCTGGCCCAGGAAGAAATGATGGACCCAAACATTCACAGTGGATGGATTGGGTAAAAGGAAGAGAAACTGTTGAATCAGGAAGCAGAGCTGAAGAGACTCTGGGAGAAAGCAGGGGGGATAACCTGAGGGGGAGCCAGGGAACAGGAAGGAGTTACAAGGACCCTGGGGTGGTTCCCCTTCTGGAACCAGCCTGCTATCAGCCAACCATAAGGATGAACATGGCCACTTGCTGAAACTAGCTAACGTCAAGGTTAAAGACTTCACAGCTTGTTTTTGCAGAGGGCTGGGTCGTAGGATGAGATAACTATGAGTGGGGGTGTTTACTCAGTGGGTTGGTTTAATTATCATCCACTACATGGACATTCCTACTGCTTGAATTTGACAAAACACTGGAGACAAAGGACACAAACATATAACATAAAAAGAATTAGACAATTTTTAGTTGACCCTTTAGGAATTTAAATGTAGGGTGAGCTATTCAGCCACGAGTGAGTATATGGATTTAAATGTAGGATGAGCTATTTAGCCAAGAGTGAATATATATTTCTGGTAAATTTAACCTAAAACAGGCTGGACGATTTGCCTTGAATGTGAGATTGAAGACAAGGTTAGCATCCCTACTGCTTCCATCTCATTCTCACTTTCCTCTCCAATCCATCCCCCATGTTCAATAAGAGCAAATTTGTAAAAATGTGCATCAGATCACGTCTTTTGCTTAACATCATTCGGTGGTTTCCTATTGAATTTAAAACCAAGACAAAACACAACTCCTTAGCAGGATCTGTAAGTCCTTGTACAATCTGTCCCCTGCTTCCCTCTCAAAGCTCAAATTATACTGTTCTTTCACTCACCGTTTTCCAGTTATATAAGCAGCCATCACCTCTATTCATATGCTCCACAAATGTTCCAAGCTTTCTTCCACCTTGTGCCTCCCATTGATTTGCCATGTACAAGCTGGAGAACCAAGACAGCTGGTGGTATAATTTAGTCCAAAAGTCTGAGAATCAAGAGTGTTGATGTTCAAGGGCAAGAGAAAATGGATGTCCAGTTCAAGTAAAGAACAAGTTTTGCCCTTTGTCCATCTTTTTGTCCAATTCAGGAATTCAACAGATTGAATGACACCTGTTGGCATTGGTGAGGGTGGTCTCACCTACTCAGTCTGATTCAGATGCTAATCTCCTTTACAGAGACCCTCACAGACACATCTAGAAATGCTTTACCAGTTGTCTGGGCACCCTTAACCCAGACAAGTTGATGCAAGATTAATCATCATTTGTTGTTGTCTAATTGCCAAGTCATGTCCGACTTTTCACAGCCCCATGGACTGCAGCACGCCAGGCTTCCCTGTCCCTCACCATCTCCCAGAGTTTGCCCAAGTTCATGTCTTTGCATACGTAATGCCATCCACCCATCTCACCCTCTGTCGCCCTCTTCTCCTTCTGCCTTCAATCTTTCCCAGCATCAGGGTCTTTTCCAATGAGTCAGCTATTCACATTAGGTGACCAAAGTATCAGGACTGATGTTTCAGCTTCAGCATCAGTCCTTCCAAAGAGTATTCAGCGTTGATTCCTGGTTTGATCTGTTTCCTTGCTTTCCAAGGGACTCTCACTGTCCATCAAATCAGCTCACAAAATATAATGAAAAAACGATGATCAACAATAGGAAGACATATCGGGGGAGTTTATTGAACTTTAGAAATAAAGAACATTCCACACAGAGAAAAAGACAGGACAAGTCTCTTTGAATGTGAAAAGCTAAGCTGGTCTCAAAAGCTCTGGGACTGCCCTGACGGTTCAGATGGTGAAGAATTTGCCTGCAATGAAGGAGACATGGGTTGGATCCCTGGGTTGAGAAGACCCCCTGGAGAAGAGAATGGCAACTCAGGGGCTGAACCCTCGTCTTCTGCATCTCCTGCATTGGCAGGCGGAGCCTTTACCACTGAGCCACCAGGGAAGCCCAATGTTATTAAACACACAATGCAAATTTATATCCAAAATTTTAAAATTTTTACTGAAAAAATTATACAAAAATTGTTGTTACAAAAAAGATGTAAATGTTCCGTGCAAATATAAAAACATGATAATACACTGAGATTTTAAAATATATACCAGTTAAATCTATTAGAATGTACCAATTAAAATTAGGAAGAAAAGGAGTGAAGCAAGCAAAAGAAATGTAAGGGTACTAATTTCACCATAACATTTCATTTTCTAAATTGAAGTGAAGAAAGATTTTAAAATATTGTTTAAAATTATAAAGATAACCATTTGCTGGAAATTGAAACAGATTGTGTGTCTTCTATCTTGCCCTGTCTTCCCAGGGCAAGAAATAATCAAAAACAAGCCAAAATATATAGCAAAAGAAAGAACACAAAGGAAAAAAAAAAAACCAAGGAAACAAAAAAGCCATAAAATACTAAATAGAATTACCAAATGGAAATGATACATAGTTATTATAAAAATCAATGCAAATGGAATAACAAACTAAAGGCAGCTATATCTTAGTGACAAATTTTGAAAGCAAAAGAATGGCCAGAGATACACCAGGCAGCCACAAACAAAATAAAGGAAAGCAGGGTTTGCAATGTTAATATTAAGTTGAATTCAAGGAGAAAAGTATTATATTGTTGAGGTACAAAATTCAAAATGCAAACACATGTTTTATTCATTTCTGTATACCAGACAATATAGTATCAAAATAGATAAAGTAAAAATTGTAGGAAATAAAAGTATAAACTAATTGAAGCAAGATAGTAAGGGGAGATTTTAATATACTTTTCTTCATCACTAGTGACTTCCATAGATTAATAAAAGTAAATACACACACACATTGGATCAGACTAATATAATTAATAGCAATTTCTATTTAAGTGTCTATATATTTTTCAAGAATTTGGTAACAGATAAAACCTCAGCAAATTCTAAGAAAAATAAAAGGTACAGACTTTCTGATCATAATTCAATAAAGCTAAAATTAAATAGCAAAGGAGAACAATAAAAATAAAAACACTCGTTGCTATTAGTAAATGTACAGTTATCTCCTAAACTACTCCTAAGCCAAAGAAGAGATCAAAACCATACATGCAGAGTAGTTAAAAATAACGGCAACAGGAGCAGTGCAAAAGGAATCCCAAAGCTGTTCCCAGATGATAACACCCCTTTCACATTCTCTCACTACCAACTGTAAACACTGAAGCAAAGGAATCAGGCTTCCAAACCAGGTATTTAGGAAAACAACAACAAAATGTACACAAAGAGCAAAAGCAAGGAATTAACAAAGATAAATGCAGATATAAGTGAATTAGCAAACACAACTGGAAGAACTGGTACTATAAAATCAAGAGCTGGTTCTTTAAAAGGAAAGCTCCTGAGTGAAATAAACACCTTGGTAGTAGATTAACCGACAAAAACAGTGAGAAAGCATAAAAACACAAAATCAGAAAAAAGGAATAGAAAAATAACCATAGATATAAAGGGAGTTAAAAGAATTCAAAACAGTAGCTTGCACAACTCTGGCTAACACATTTGAAAACCTCGATGAAAAGTCAGTCATTATATTTCTGTCCTCCCAGGTTCCCAGCCTCCCTTGCCAAAGGGGCACCTGCTGGGGGCTTTTGGGAAAGCATCTGCATTACAGATAAAAGACAAATGTGAATGTTGTGGCTCTTCTGTATGTTTAATGTTATCTATATTTTATATTAATATTTTTATTTATATTAATGTTTATATATTAACGTCTTAATGCTGTGTTTAAAACACAGATGTGCTCCAGAGCATGACTCAGACACTGGACAGGGTTGAGCCACCAAATAAACTGACACCTTTTACCTCCAGCCTTCCTGCTGTACGTCCATCATTATGCTAGAAGTTTGAGCCAATGTAATTAGACAAATAAATCAAATAAGAAACATAGACAAGAAACAGGTGAAGGACAATTATCATTATTTTTAGATGCTATGACTGATAGAGTACACACGTGAAATAAAAACTAGTATAAAAATATGGGTTAATAAGGTAGCTGACTATGACATTAATAAACAAAACTAAATGGTTTTTATCACCTAAATATAATCACTAATTAGCAAATATAATGAAAGAAAATATCCTATTTATAAAGCAACAAGTTGATAAAATAACTAAGAACACACTTGCAAAAACAGGACTTACAACTGCAAAACTTTACTTGATATACGCAGAAGCATGTGCCCAACAAAATGGAAAACAGTCATCTACTCAAAACCATTTCAAATGTTCAAGTATTATACCAAAGAAATCTCAGTTCTCAAAGGTAGAAACCGTAAAAAGACACCACTCTTTGACTATAATTCAATTAAACTAAAAATTGACTAAACTAGAAAATTCTAAAACCTTGGACATTAAAATTTCTCTTCTAGATAACACAATTTAAAAAGAAAATAAGCATAAAATTATAGAACAGTTAGCTCAGTTGGTAAAGAATCCACCTGCAAAGCAGGAGACCCCGATCCAATTCCTCAGTTGGGAAGATCCACTGGAGAAAGGACAGGCTAGCCATTCCAGTATTCTTGGGCTTTCCTTGTGGCTCAGCTGGTAAAGAATCTGCCTGAATGCAAGAGACCTGGGTTCGATTGCTGGGTTGAGAAGATCCCCTGGAGAAGGGAAAGGCTACCCACTCCAGGATTCTGGCCTGGAGAATTCCATGAAGTATACAGTCCATGGGGTCGCAAACAGTGGGACATAAATGAGTGACTTTCACTTTCTCCTGACTCCTGAGAGGCACACTCCAAGATGCAGTCAAGAAGCAACAGTTAGAACTGGACATGGAACAATAGACTGGTTCCAAATTGGGAAAGGAGTACAACAAGGCTGTCTATTGTCACCCTGCTTATTTAACTTATATATAGAGTACATCATGAGAAATGTCAGGCTGGATGAATCATAAAGTGGAATCAAGATTGCTGGGAGAAATATCAGCAACTTCAGATATGCAAATGATACCATTCTAATGACAGAAAGTGAAGAGGAACTAAAGAACCTCTTGATGAAGGTGAAAGAGGAGAGTGAAAAAGCTGGCTTAAAACTCAACATTCAAGAAAACTAAGATCATGGCATCTGGTCCCATCACTTCATGGCAAATAGATGGGGAAATAGTGGAAACAGTGGCTGACTTTATTTTTCTGGGCTCCAAAATCACTGCAGATGGTGATTGCAGCCATGAAATTAAAAGATGCTTACTCCTTGGAAGGAAAGTTATGACCAGCCTAATCAGCATATTAAAAAGCAGAGACATTACTTTGTAAACAAAAGTCCACATAATCAAAGCTATGTCTTTTCCAGTAGTCATGTATGGATGTAAGAGTTGGGCCATAAAGAAGGCTGATCACCAAAGAACTGATACTTTCAAACTGTGGTGCTGGAGAAGACTCTTGAGAATCCCCTGGACTGTACAGAAATTAAACTAGTCAATCCTAAAGGAAATCAACCCTGAATATTCATTGGAAGGACTGATGCTGAAGCTCCAATACTTTGGCCACCTGATGCAAAGAGCCGACTCATTGGAAGAGACCCTGATACTGGCAAAGGCTGAAGGCAAAAGGAGAAAGGGGTGACTGAGGTTAGATGGCATCATTGACTCAATGGACATGCATTTAAGCAAACTCTGGGAGACAGTGGAGGACAGAGGAGCCTGGCGTGCTGCAGTCCATGGGGTTGCAAAGAGGCGGGCACAACTTACAATGACTAAGCAACAGCACCTCCATTGAAAGGAATCAGGGCTCTTTGGGAGAAAGTGATGATTCTAGCACTAGGGCAGGAAATATACAAGATGAGCTTGGAACATCTTGGAGGGCTAGAAAGTATGCTAGTGCTTAAAAAACTAACAAATAGAAAACAAATAGAAAAGCCTCTCTAAAATAGGGATATGTCCAAGAGACATAGGAGCCAGCTGAGAGAACTTCCACAGGCTGAAGATGGAGCAATTAAAGCCACAAAATAAGGTTGTATTAGATTATAATTCAAAGTATAAAATAACTATCCATGGGTCCATGCTGATAAAAATCAATGACTGACTAGATTAAAAATGGGGGCAAACAGACAAATCTTCTTGCGGAAGAATTCTAATAATCTATGTGATACTCAACCCTCAAAAAGGTGGAGCATAACTCCCTATTCCTTAACTGTTTTCCTTCCAAAATGGAACAGGGGCAAAGAAGAGTAGCTTCAAGTGGAGACCCCTCCCAAGCACTGCCTCAGTCACGTGGTCAACAGCAGCATTCGTGATCAAAAACCACACGAAGATGTACTCTTGACATGATGAGATGAACGTGGCACTTGACCTCTACGATCTTCCTCCCACGACCACTTCCATCTTATCATGAAAAAACTTCACACAAATTTCCACAGAGGGGCACCGACAGGATGTCCAACCCACACTCCTCAAAACTGCAGAGGACAGGACTTCCCTGGTGGTCCAGTGGTAAAGAATCCACCCTGCAATGGAGGGGACATGGGTTCAATCCCTGGTCAGGGAACTAAGATCCCATATGCCACAGGGCAACTAAGACCACAGTGAAGGCCCAGCACAGCCAAAATACAAAAATTGTAGAGGGCATCAAAAACAAGGGAAGTCTGAGAAACCACCACAGTCAAGAGGAGCCCAAGGAGACACAATGACTACTTGGCATGTGATGTCCTAGGTGGGATCCTGGAACAGAAGAAGAACATTAGGAAAAAACTAAAGGGCTCTGAATAAACTAGGATCTTTAATAAGAAGGCGTCAATAGGGACGTCCCGGGTGGTAGTGTCTTCCAATGCAGGAGATGTGGGTTCTATCCCTGGTTGGGGAGAAAAGATCCCACACGCCTCTCAGTCAAAAACCATAAAATAGAAACAATATTGTAATAAGTTCAATAAAGACTTTTAAAAACCTTATAAAAAAGTTATTTAATTGTTACAAGTGTGCCATACTACATCAAGGATAGGGGAACCTGGGTACCAGGTATAAGGGAAATTTCAATCTTTTTGCAAACTTAACTGTAATAAAAAGCAAAGTCTATTTCAAAAGAACTGGTAATTGATGGAGTTAGACTCCATTGCTCATACTATTAACAGAAAATTACTTCCTAGAAAAATAAAAACTATCACAATTTTCTTAACAAAGGCAATAAAAAACCCTAAATAGAACACTAAGCCCAGATAAGTGGAACACGCTGTCCAAATTGTCTATCTTCATGTTCCTCCCCCACTTCAAAAAGGACAACAGGCCCAAAAGTTTTAATCAACAAGTTTTTCCATAGGAACCAATGACTTCTGTGGCATTAGTTTGTTCCAAGGAATTCACAAAAAAGACTGAGGGTTTCTCAACTCATTCAACAGAGCTAGTATAATCCTCACACCAAACATGACCAAAATAACACATACACACGAAATAAACCAATGCTACTTGTGAACACATATGCAACATTTGATATCATAATAGATTTTGTGCTGGGAAGGAGCAGAAGCAGTCCAAGATGAGTTAGAGAGACCTGGAGGCTACTGCTGTTCACCAACTAGTAGCTCGCAGCTTCCCAAGTGGCGCTAGTGGTAAAGAACCTGCCCCCCAATGCAGGAGACACAAGAGACGCAGGTTTGATCCCTGGGTCAGGAAGATCTCCTGGAGGACGGCGTGGCAAGCCACTCCTGGAGAATCCCACGGACAGAGGAGCCTGGCGGGCTACAGTTCATGGGGTTACAAAACAGTCAGACATGATTAAGAGGCTGAGTATATGGAACTAGTTCATTATTTAATAGCTTTCCTTATGGTCTGGCTGACCATCAGCCCTGGTGTCAGCCCTTTGTTGTTGTGTACCTGGGCATACCTGTGTTTTCAAGTCTGTAAATACATATGTAAATACATAGATCCGGGTCTTGAAGGACACAGGCCAAACTGGTAACAGGGGTGAGAGGGCTGAGACCAGAGCCATGGGAGGCAAGAAAAGAAACTTTTGCTTTAACTTAGTAATCTTCTGCTATTTGGGCAGTACAAAACTTCCTCTAACAGATATTAAAGTCTATTATGAAACTCAGTATTTTAAGAAGTGTCATAGTGACTCAGGAATTGGTAGAGGTGTCAATAGATCAGAATACGGCGCCCAGCATATACTCGAGCATCTACAAAAACTCAGTGTATTATAAAAGTGGCATTTCAAATCAATGAGGAGATGATGGATAACTCCGATGTTTAGCCATTTGGAAAACATACAGTGAAATCTTTATTACATTGTTTACATTGAAACAGATTAGATGCTTCAAAGGCTTAAGTGTAGAAACCTAAAACCATGAAAGTACTAAAAGAAATCATGACTGACTTGTATCACACTGGCATGGGGAAAGGTTTTTTTTTTTCATATGGCAAGGAAAATCAAAACCACAGACAGTGAGGCTCCCTAAAAATTAAACACATTTGCACAATAAAGAAGACTATAAACGAAATCAAAGATAAAAGATAAGCTGGGACATGTGCTTGCCACACATGTAGGATAGGAATGTATATCCATTGCTGCTGCTGTTGTCCAGTAGCTAAGTTGTGTCCGACTCCTTGTGACTCCATGGACGTGTCAGCCTTCCCTGTCTTTCACCTTCTCCCGGAGTTGGCTCAGACTCATGTCCATTGAGTTGGTATCCATTGTCGAAAACAAGAAAAAGTGAAAAATCCCAAGACAAACTGGAAAAAGGACGTGGTGCAAGGAGAAACAGGCGAAATCCTGCTGGAGAGCCACTTAGTGATTTTTCCTCACATATAAAATGTACATGTTCTTTGGTCTAGGCATCCCACTTCTAGGAATTAATTCTCTAGACACACTCACAGAAATTGAAGCATTGCTTGAAAAAAGAAAAATATGTAGAAAAATCCAATGTACACTGATGGGGTACTGATTAAAGAAACTGTGGCATATCAATACAACAAAAATACACTGTAGCCATCAAAAATAAGGGGTAAATCTATGTGTAATGACATGAAAGTCTCCAAGATAATTATTTAAGTGAGAAAAAGTTGCATAGCAAAGTGGCCACATTTTTATAAAGTAATTACAATGTATATATTTGCATAATTATAAAAAAAGCTCTCGGAGGAATATATACCAATCTGATGGGGCTTCCCTAGTGGCTCAGATGGTAGAGAATCCACCTATAATGCAGGAGATCGAGGTTCAATTCTTGGGTCGAGAAGATCCCCTGAAGAAGGAAATGGCAACCCAATCCAGTATTCCTGCCTAGAGAATCCCGTGGACAGAGGAGCCTGGTAGGCTCCAGTCCATGGGGTCGCAAAGAATCAGACGTGCCTAACACTTTCACTTTTTTTCACATACTGATACAAGGGTGATTTCTACGAAGTGAGAAAAAAGTGGAGTACGGACATCTGCATTCTGTTTCTTATATTTCTGCATAGTTTGACTATTTTTACAGTTTGCATTATACAATGAAGGAAAATGACAATTAAAATTGTGAAATATTAACAACTAGAAATTGTTAGGGTTCTTTTCTCACTTCCATCGTCTGCATTATCAGCAAAATAAAAATTTCTAGAACAACAAAAAAGGCCACCCACCTCACTGATCCGCCAGCTTAAAGAGTTCAGCGTCACAGGCAATTTCAAATTTTCAGCCAGAGTGCTAGTTCATTCATAAGGAACACCAAGAATTGAGAGGAGGAGGAGAGTCCCAGGGAAAACCATCACAATCTCCCCTACAAAGTGGTCCTGAGTTCTCCATCCTCCAAACAGATGGATGGTGGCATTAGCCAGGGACAATGACTGGAGTGTAAACAGCTCTGGGCAGGAAGCTGCCATTCCAGTGGGAAAGCTGGCAGGAGATCTGAACAAATGGAAGCTTTGTGAACTGGAGAAAGCGCCCCAGCTGTGGAACACTGCTGACAACCGTGGGGCATGAAAACACCCTGGACTTGAGAGTCCCATTTGGGCTCAGGATCTCATGGATGCTTGAGCTAGAAAATTAGATGGTCTCTTTGAGGCTTGTTTTCTTCATCTGCCAAGTGGGACTAATACCCATCTCACAGGGCTGCAGTGCAAGATTAAGTTTAAATATGTGTACGGGACACTTTGTGAATAGGAAGACAGGGTGCGTGCGAAAACTGTTTCTTTTCTAGGTGGGGAATGTGTAAGCCAGTAGCAGGCAGCAGCGGGACAACAGCTCTCATGAGGCTGACGCACCACGGAAAAGCTAGGCTTGCTGGACAAAATACAGGCTGGCCAGGTAAGCTGGACTTTCAGATAAACAAGAACCTTTTTCTTAAGGTAAGTGTGCTAATGCTAACTAAGCCCAAGTTAACATTTAGTTTTAACTGCTTTCTAGGGTTCTCTCCTCATTTCAAATAAATTAGATGCCTCTCCCCAAGCGTATGTTAAGCTCTATGGGAATACAGAGCACATCGTATAAACACTGTCATGCACTTAACTGGAGTGAAATAAACGACGATAAGAGCCGGGGTTTGTTGTGGGTGTCACTAGTTCCACTAACACCTTCAGGGTTTGATACATATGCTAATATCCTCAGGGCCCCCTCTTCTCATATGGCTGCCCCCAAAACCTGTGAATCAGCGAGTGCTCGAGGGCTCAAGTATTGGCCCATTTCTGAGTTGACGAAAGAGGGTCTTAGAAACTTGCTGTTCTTCTGTCACCGGTTGTGTCCATCTCTCGGCAACCCCATGGGCTGCAGCACTCCAGGCCTCCCTGTCTCAGAAACTTGAGTATGACAAAAATGGCAGTGAGCCCGTTCTTACCTGCTCCTATACGACAGAGGATGAGATGGCTGGATGGCATCACCGACTCAACGGACATGGGTTTGGGTGGACTCCGAGAGTTGGGGATGACAGGGAGGCCTGGCGTGCTGTGGTTCATGGGGTCACAAAGCGACTGAGCAACTGAAATGAACTGAACTGAACTGATACCATTGCCAGCGTGGGTGTGAGCTGAGTTATCCACACTCGCCTTAAAACCTTAAATTCTTCCTATACTTTGTTCTCGTGTTTCCACGTGGTCATACTTCACTAAGAGATAAATAGAAACATTAAGACTCTATTTGATTTGTTGAAAAAGAAGAAAGATAATTTATACTTTTAAACATGGAGACTACATCATTTGGCTGGTTTTTAGGCTACCAGATTTTGAAGACAGTTTTCCTAAATACTGGTCCCTGTTATTGTCTTACTTGGCTCTTTCTTGCTAAGCTTTTCAATGAGGCTTTGGAGCTGCCACCAAGGTCCCCGGGTTAAAAGAACATATTAAACCAGTGTTTGGTTAGAAGAAGCGTGAAAAACCAAAGACTATAAGAGTTACTCTATCCACAGACAAGATGATAATCTGGATGCACTCTGCATAACGCATGGTGGTTTCTTTGTTTTGGGGGGGTTTTGGTTGTTGTTATTTTTTGTTTTTGAGAGAAGATACAGAACTTTCTCTGGAATTCTCTGATGAAATATACACTTGAATCACACAAAAAGAAAATGTGACAGGGAAATGCTTTGCATACTGAGCTGTGGCCACGATTATGTAGGAGTATGCACCATTCCCAATTAAACAAAGAAATAGGCAGCAGAAAACACTTCTTGAAAACCAGAGAGTCTCTTTGAAAGAAGAGTGGAATTTGCACTCTACCTTATTCATTAAAGTTAGAAGCTGCCATCCCTTTAATGAGCAGCCTGAGGGTGGAGAAAGTGTCTTGAATAGCTATATTCCAGGGAGTACTTGGCATCATCACTGAAACATAATGCGGGATTGCAATTGTATGGGGGTTTTTCCCAGTGAATAGGAAGTGATCAAAGATAACACTGCCTGAGAAAGAATTAAAATAGTGTAACATTGCATCAAGTTATAGCCAATGCCAATCATTATATGGATGAATGAACAAGATCCTTTAAATAAAGGTATAGACGTGCTGCGGCATTCAAAATATAATGACCAACTTCAGTGGGGTTTAAATAAAAATGCAAAAGCATGTGCCCACTCATCTGGCTAGAACCATGAAGGATAAGCACGTCTCTTTAAATAGATCTGTAAGCCACATCCTTCATTTACATCATCTATAAAACACTGGACAACAGGAAGTAAATTAATTCCAAAAAACTGCCTTAGGAATTTTATCTTAGCAAAGGGAAGTGGTATCTACTAGGAGACTGGAAAAAACTAGGGGCACAATCAGAAAAAAATAAAGTAAAAAGGACTTCTATAATTACAGTGTGATCACCTTTCCCTCTGCGAAAGGACAGGAAAGGAAAGCACAACGCAGGAACTGAATTCATCATTGTGTGGATGAGAGTTCCTGGCACACAATGCCATGCAGAGCTATTTACTGGAAAAAGTGTTGGTTTATTTACATGCTAAACAGCACCACCTTCCAGCTTCCACCGACTGACAAATAACAGCACAGCAAGGAAGAGAAAGAAAAGGCCATCGTTCTTATACCAGAGAGAATGAGAACAGGACAGACAGGGGCTGTCACAGACTCAAACATCTTGACCCATCATTATAAAATGGAATGCCGAGCTTCTCCAGACATCTCCAAAGACATAATCTTTCCTTTTTCAGTAACAAGAATCATAGCAAGGAAACTTGACTCTGCATCCAAAGGGAGGGATGAGAGAGCAGGGGGAAAAAAATCAATACTCACCTAATCTAGTAAATCTCCACAGCACAACTCTTTCAAAAGATGGGAAAAATAAAATTTAATCTTTGTCAGAGGACTCATAAATAAGGCCAAATGCACTCTTGTGCACTTGACTAAAAACAAAGGCGCACAATATCTGATTTGATGAACAAAGACTGCCCGATGAATGCAGTGAATTGTTTTAATACAGTAAACAGGAGATCTGAATAAAGAGATCAAAGGAGGCCAGAGAGCGCAATGCACCCACAATTGCAACTGCTCCCCAGGGAGTGACAAGAATAAAATTGGAAGATTTTGCTCAGAGAGATACTGCCACTGATTCTGATCTAGTTGTCTATGCTAATCAAGGCACAGCCTTTGAGCTTCCTCTAAAAGTTTCCACTCTTTTGATTTAGAAAATAATGCTTGAACTTGCAGTTGTTATATATAAATTCTGACAGATATCAAGAGGGGAAATGAGGGCACTGCGCAGAAAAACAAAACATTCAGGACATTGTTCTAGTCTTGCTATTTCTTGCTATGCAAGTTTTGACAAATAATTTTCTCTCTGGACAGCCATTTCTAAATTTTATGTGTTCATGTTATCCTAAATATTTGTATTTAGCAATAAAACACACTATCCAAAACAGAGCTCATTCTTTTCCCCATCCAAAACAAAACTAGGTAGAAAGAAAATTCACAGGAACTGTATTGACAGAATATCCACATTTCTTTTCTCATTTGAGATTTAGTTTACGGAGCGGGATAAAGTCTACAAAGAGGTTATCTGGGTACCGTTTACTTATATTATTTTAAAATTTGTTAACAAGGCTATAGTTAATTGGACAGATTAAAAAATTAATGACCCCACGATTCTGTTTGGATTTCAGTTTAAGTGGCACAGGAAGTGACAATAAGCTCACAGTGAAGCCCCACATGGGAAGGAAGTGATGAGATGACGGGTGAAAAGGGGGATGGTAGCCGTTACCTTCTTAGAAATTGGTAATACATCCTTCACAGATTATAAAGTGTTTAGTGCATTCAGTGAGGAGCCTCCTGGACCATGAGTGCTTACCAAGGATAGTGTCCCATGAGGAAATAAAGCCCACATGGTCATCTTACTGCTGACATGGGCTGGGCCAGGCCAGGTGCCAAGCCAAAGCCCAGCATCCATTACCCAGTAGCCATTGCTCATCCGCTATTGCCCGGTATCCCTTACCCAGCAGTCTTTACCCAGCTGCCATTGGACAGCAGCAATTACCCAGCAGGCTTTGCCTGGCAGTCATCACAAGGCAGCCATCAACCACTGCTGTTACCGGCCCTTGTGAGCCGAAGGCCCCTGCCCCCTGCTACTGTCCAGCAGCCATTCTTGTTGGTCTCCAGTGACCCAATATGAAACCACTGCCACCCATGCCATAGCTGCCCTCTTGCAAGAGGAGTTGACGGTGGAGTCTCCCTTCCTGACCCAGGAATTCTTTAGAGCTCTAAGGCCACTGGGCCAGTGTTCCCTGGGGATTCCTGGCAGTCAGGCCCCGCCAGGACATTTGTAGGAGGGTTCCCAGGCCTTGAGGGGATAATATCTTTGGGAGGGAGAGAAAGTGACTTCTCACATTGAGCAGAGACTGAGGCTGAGTGACGCCTGACCACACAGGCAGTTGTCCAAGAACCAGCCTGTAAGGGTAGTCTGGAATCCATCTGGAATTCTAAAGAGATTCATAAATTGTTTTATTTACCACAATGTAGCTCACTTCTGGGGCTGGACGATCTCTTTCAGATGTTGATTTGGGTAAAACTGACCATCTGAAAGGATGGGTTAACTATGAACTTCTGACCTGCCCAAATGGATGTGCCCTCAGCCTGCCAATCCACATCATATTTGGTTGGCCCATCTCTTCATTTGCTCCCTCCACCCCTTAACCTCTACAGTGCTGTCTCATCTAGAAGTAAACACAGCGCAAAACAATTACAGGATTGTGCTCCTATAATTGTGGAGGAAGAGGACTTGGGGGTTAGCAAGAGTATGTCATTTACATTGTATCCCAGCCCAGAGCCTTGTCACTTTGCTGTGGTGGGACAAAGCCCAGGTCACCTTGAAATCAAGAGGTTCTACCTTAGAGAGCTTGGAGCAGAGCAGGGCTCCAGAGCAGCAGGAGACCTTATTCGCAGCAGCTGGAAGAGAAGGGAGGAATATGGTGAATAGCTCAAGGGATTTCCCGACTCCCTGGAGGTAGAATGAGAGCAGTCTGTTTTGTGACCGTCACTGTGACTCTTTTCTGCCCAGGCTGGGTGGCCTGGGAAACATGGAGAACTAAAGCTACCGTGGAACCTCAGAACTTGGAAGACTGACGGATAAATGCTGGCAGAGAGACTGACGGCTTTGGGAGTCATTTTGTAAACAGGCTCCTGTTTGTGCAAGTGTTTGTGAGAGTGTTTGTGCAGAACGCACGACTTAGGTTTCAGAACCCTGGACCAGTCCAAGGCACCACACACTCCCAGACTGCTACAAATGACCTCAGTGGACAATCTGAAGCAGTAGAAAGGCTCTATGAAGAAATCAACCAGAAAATGGATTTGTTTTTATTAATGAAATTTCAAAATCTGTGCCACATCCAAATACAAACCATGGGCTAGAACTGTATCCTAGAATGGCATAAAAAGTAAAAAGGTTTTGAATAAAAATATGGCACTTCTATCGGGGAAACAGAATTTCATCTTGGAAGCTTCAAGTTCCAAGCTTCAAATATTAAAGTTACAAGCTTATCACAACATTTCCAGCATTGACTGATCATGCAAGTAAAGTGGTGAATTTATCATTTCATTTTTAAAAGAAATTATTTTACATCATTTATATCCCTTGCTGCTGCTACTGCTGCTGCTAAGTTGCTTCAGTCGTGTCTGACTCTGTGTGACCCCATAGACGGCAGCCCACCAGGCTCTGCCGTCCCTGGGATTCTCCAGGCAAGAACACTGGAGTGGGTTGCCATTTCCTTCTCCAACGCATGAAAATGAAAAGTGAAAGGGAAGTCGCTCAGTCGTGTCCGACTCTTCACGACCCCATGGACCGCGGCCTACCAGGCTCCTCTGTCCATGGGATTTTCTAGGCAAGAGGACTGGAGTGGGGTGCCATCACTTTCTCTTGGGTAAAGTCAACTTGGGGGCTTTGGTTTTTTGTTTTTTGTTTTTTAGGAGAAGGCATTTCTGATGAAAATAAGATTCACAAGGACAACTCCATAAGCTCTAGCTGTAAGAAGATTAGCCTGTGGGCTGCAACTACAAAAGAGCATGCCTGACAAGATTACTTCAAGTTTGTGTACATCATATTCTTAACACTGTATTCTCTAAAATTAGGGATCTTCAAAAGGGAAAAGTGAGACGGAAAAAGTGGACAGCATGTTGAAATTTCTGTAGGGTTCATGGTGTGCTAAAGAAAGACTATTCTTTAGTTGTAATGTACAATATACAAATTATGGAAGTTAAAGCTTGACAAATCTTTCTAGCCCATGGGGGATATGCAAAGGTTAAAAAGGAAAAGTTGATTTAAAAAGATTGAAAAATGATCTTAATATTAAGCTGGGCTGTAGAGCTTATCAACTAAGGAGAAATTTAGGTAGAGAAAACAACTATATGAAAGCATAAAATGTGGTATAAATTGATGAAAATTTCTTGATATCAGAATTAAAAGTCAACATTGTCAGAAAACTTCAGTTATGGACGGTACATGATAGACTGTTGGTTCCCAAATTTAAGAGACTAAGATGATGAACTTATATGCAGAGGACATCATGAGAAACGCTGGGCTGGAGGAAGCACAAGCTGGAACCAAGATTGCTGGGAGAAATATCAATAGCCTCAGATATGCAGATGACACCACCCTTATGGCAGAAAGTGAAGAGGAACTAAAAAGCCTCTTGATGAAAGTGAAAGTGGAGAGTGAAAAAGTTGGCTTAAAGCTCAACATTCAGAAAACAAAGATCATGGCATCTGGTCCCATCACTTCCTGGGAAATAGATGGGGAAACAGTGGAAACAGTGGCAGACTTTATTTTTTGGGGCTCCAAAATCACTGCAGATGATGATTGCAGCCATGAAATTAAAAGACGCTTACTCCTTGGAAGGAAAGTTATGACCAATCTAGATAGCATATTGAAAAGCTGAGACATTACTTTGCCAACAAAAGTCTGTCTAGTCAAAGCTATGGTTTTTCCTGTGGTCATGTATGGATGCGAGAGTTGGACTGTGAAGAAGACTGAGCGCCAAAGAATGGATGCTTTTGAAGTGTGGTGTTGGAGAAGACTCTTGAGAGTCCCTTGGACTGCAAGGAGATCCAACCAGTCCATTCTGAAGGAGATCAACCCTGGGATTTCTTTGGAAAGAATGATGCTGAAGCTGAAACTCCAGTACTTTGGCCACCTCATGCGAAGAGTTGACTTATTGGAAAAGACTCTGATGCTGGGAGGGATTGGGGGCAGCAGGAGAAGGGGAGGACAGAGGATGAGATGGCTGGATGGCATCACGGACTCGTTGGACATGAATCTGAGTGAACTCTGGGAGTTGGTGATGGACAGGGAGGCCTGACGTGCTGCGATTCATGGGGTCGCAAAGAGTCGGACACGACTGAGCGACTGAACTGAACTGAAGATGATGAAATTCACTTTTCATCCCTATTTTTAGACTAAAATAAACTTAGATTTAAATTTGAAAGCAACAAGTATTCAGGTCCCTAATACTGTGATTTCATTCTGAATAATTGCCTTTTATTTTCAATGCCTATTGTGTCTTTACTGTACCTCATGTCACAATTTAATCTCTTTTTAAACTTAATTTAATGCCCAATTTAATCTCAATATGACAGCTAATAATTAAGAGAACTCATGTTGTGTAGCTTAATGTTTGGTTGTGTTGGTCATGTATATGTGTCATGTACGACATTGTTTCATACCATGCAATTTAATGAACAGCATCACTTGATATGTTTATTTCTGAAGAACAAAAAACCAAGCTACCATCTTTTGAGAACCAAAACATAGGTTTTCATGGTGATGTTGTGAGCAGCAAGAGGTTCTATACACTACACTACTTTGAGCATTTGTACGTTACATGTAAGAATGTACAAACCTCTAGGTTATGCGTCTGTTACATGTACAAATCTAGACATTATACACACAAATATGAAATAACCGTTTTGTAATTATAGTAATTACTTGGATTATTACTTTGTATCTGTGGTTTTCAACCTTCTCCCCCTTTTTATTCAGGGAAATCTTTGGAAGGAATTCTTTCTGGGAAGCCCAATTTGCAAAACAGACAAAGGTGACTCTGCTCGGGTATCTGTGGGGGCTGAGAGGCAGCCTTTTACTCTCAGTGGCACGCAAGCCCTTTCACGGGGGTCTCTGGCTCTGGAGCACTGGAAACCACTCTTGGAGGGCAGCGCCCTGCATTTGCAGCGGGCTTGTGGATATGTCCCAGCATTTCATCTCCATAATGCTGTTCAGTGTCACTGCGTTTTGCAGATGAGAGAATGGGGCATTGGATCCATTTACTTTCCCACTGCCCCGTAACTGCTGAGCGACTTGAGCTCAACCCCTGACTCCAGTGGTATTGCGGTGATCTCACACTGTCTACAACCAGAGAAAGCACACTCGAGTCTCATCCCAAGTAGGCTGAGACAGAGTTCAGGCAAAGCGTGTTTCCTCTTGTTGTCCCTCTTTAGCAGATATGACTAGCAGTCTCTACATGGGTCTCACGCCTGTGGTTTACCCAGATTACTGATTGCAGAGGTTATGAGATGTGTGTAATTCCCAGCCCATAAACCTGGCCCTTTTGCTTCCACTTGAGAAAGTGTCTTGGATTATGGGGCATGAGGGTGAGGTTATTATCCGGATCTATTTTTATTTATGAACGAGGTGAACAGTTCACAAGTTTCAGTGTTTTAATTATTAGTGGAAGCAATTGCTTTTCATCATCCTAGTTGAGAGACAGTATATCTAAAGAAGTACAATTAGTGCTCAGCATCTTGAGAAACTATTAGAATACAATAATAGAGTCAAAACTTACCTTGGTGGGAGAAGAGACTCAACAGGAGCCAAAGAAAAAAGGAAAATTAAGAAAGAAAAGTAAACTGCTTGGGTATAAGATGAGAGGGGATTAGTATAACTGGAATTAATGTAGCAATTATAATATTTAATGCCAGTCAGTGATGAAACACTTCATTTTGCATATGGCAAATATATTTAGTACCAGTCAGATGTTTTCCAAATGAGCTTTCCAATTTTACTTCTGAGAATCTAAAATATCATGAAATAGAGTAAGAAGGAGCTACAACTATCAGGGAAATGCAAAACCAAACCACAAGATATTACTTCTCACTTGTTAGAATGGCAGTTATCAAAAAGACAAAGAAGTATTGGCAAGGAAGTGGACAAAAGGGAACTCTTGTGCACTGTCGATGGGAACCTAAACTGGTGCAGCCACTGTGCAAAATAGTATGGAGGTTCCTCAGAAAATTAAAAATAGAACTGCCATATGATCCAGGAATTCTACTTCTGGACATTCATCTGAAGGAAGTGAAAAAACTAGCTTGAAAAGTTATATGCACCTCCATAATCATTGCAGCATTATGAAAGAAGCCTAAGTGTCCACTGATGGATGAACAGATAAAGAAAAAGTGATATTTGTGTATATATCATGAAGTATTATTCAGTCGTAAGGAAAGAAGGAAATCTTGCCACTTTTGACATGTATGGACTTTGAGGGCATTATGCTAAGTGATATAATAAGTCAGATACATAATAAGTCAAAGACAAATACTCTATGATCTCACGTATGAAGGCTTAAGAAAAGAAACTAAATCTATAGCTACAAAGAACAGATTGATGGTTGGAAAGGAAAAATGGGTAAATAGGGTCAAAAAGTACAAACTTCCAATAAAAGTCATGGGGATGTAATACATAGCACAGTGACAATAATTTATAATATTGTATATTGAAAGTTGCTAAAGAGTAGATTAAAGTTTTTATGATACTACACAAAAATTTGTAACTGTGTAGTGATGGATGTTGGAGAAGGAAATGGCAACCCACTCCAGTGTTCTTGCCTGGAGAATCCCAGGGACTGGGGAGCCTGGTGGGCTGCCGTCTATGGGGTCGCACAGAGTCGGACATGACTGAAGCGACTTGGCAGCAGCAGCAGTGATGGATGTTAAGTAGACTTACTATGGTGATCAATTTGCAGTATATACAAATATTGAATCACAATGTCTTATGCCCGAAACCAATGTCAGATGTCAATTATAGCTCAAGGACAATGACAAAAAGGAGGCACAACTTAAAATCTTTGAGAAAAAACAGAATGATTTGAATCTGGAGAAGAGAAAACTAAGGTTTCAACTGAATCAGGTCGAGGAGAGAAACATAAAAAGAGTATGGAGCCATTTTACCTCAGTCTTTTAAAGAGCAAGAAATAGGTAAGATAATTTTGCCACGTTGATGGTGTTAGAATGTGATAGGAGGACAAGTGAGGTTTAGAAGCTCATTAAATACGGGGAAAGTTCTCACTTAGCTAAACAACTGAACTTCGTTCTTTAAGACAAAGACATGGGCCAAGGAGTCCCCCGGGGCTCCTCATATATGGTTTTATGGCTCCAGGGGGCTAACAGGGGGCTTTCACAGCGGCTCAGCAGTAAAGAGTCTGCTTGCAGTGCAGGAGATGCGAGTTCGATCCCTGGGTGGGGAAGGTTCCCTGGAGGAGGGCATGGCAACCCACTCCAGTAATCTTGCCTGGAGAATCCCAGGGACAGAGGAGCCTAGTGGGCTACTGTCCATAGGGTCGCAAAGAGTCGGACACGACTGCAGTGACTCAGCACACATGCACACACGGCCAACAGAATGCAAGAGAATTTTTAGCAGAGGAATTACAGACATCTGGCCACAGTCGTGCTTCATGATATATTAGCAGATACTATGGGCACACTGGTTCTGGTTCCCATCATTTTAGGGAGTACTAGGTTTAGAAAAGGAGCACAGATGTGTACAGGACAAGACTTCTCAGAACCCTTGATAGGCTCATGTACATTGTAAAGCTCTCAGCATAAGAGAACCAGAAGTATTTTACTAACTTAACCTTTTTCCTACCCCTTTTTACCTCACAGAGCACGAGAGTGCTGGGGAACACAGTGTGAGAAATGCTGGTGTACAGCATTATTCTTGAGCAAGGACGCACAGTCAGGAAAGTCGGCAGATTCCTCCTAATAAGAAAATTCAGTATGCCTGGGATCAAACTTAGGAGTTTCACACTCGCTTGCCCTCCCGCGAATGACACAGGAGTAGGGTTCTTTGGAATACCAGAGAGGAAGAAACTGGAGGGTCTTGTCCTCAGGAAGCTTGCAGATCAGCACGCAGCCGCTGATCTGAAGCCTCACCAGTGTTTCCTCTGTAAATGTTGTGTTTATACCTCTCATATAACTCTTATCATATTTTGCTCTGTACAAGAGTTATTTTAAATTTCGTATTAATTGAGTGCCTGCTACGTGCCAGGCGCTGTGCTTAGGGCCACAGAGGACAAAGAAATGAGTCTTGTCTTCTGAGCAGTTAGTATTCAGGTAAAGGGCAAAACTGAAGCGGAAGCTCCAATCCTTTGGCCACCTGATGCAAAGAACTGACTCACTGGAAAAGACCTTGATGCTGGGAAAGACTGAAGGCAGGAGGAGAAGGGGACGACAGAGGAGGAGATGGTTGGATGGCATCACCGACTCGATGGACATGAGTTTGAGAAAGCTTGGGAGTTGGTGATGGACAGGGAAGCCTGGTGTGCTGCAGCCCATGGGGTCACAAAGAGTCGGACACAACTGACCAACTGAACTGAACTGAAAGGGCAAAATGTTAGAAAGGTACTTACTGATTGTTTTTTTTCTATTTTGACAAATTGACAAGTAATGGACAAATGAAATTGTATATATTTAAATTGTACAACATGACGATATGTGTACATTTTGAAATGGTCACCATAATCAAGTTAATTAATACATCTATCATACCACATGGTTACCTCTTAAAAAAATAAATAGAATGTAAATTTGCATGCCATTCTTACGAAGGGGCCATACTAATTTTCGTATCATTTTTCCAATTGTAGTGTATGTGCTGCCGAAGCCAGCACTAGTCACTGATTGTTAATACAAGTCTTAGATCTCCCGAGATAAGTAAAAATGTTCCTTTAGTTTTAGACATGTGAGTATACAGATGCACCTTCACAGCTGTTATTGTCCCTTGCCACACACCCAACCTCTAGTTCCATATAGGAAATGAAAAGCTCTTTCCTAATATAGCTTCAAATTCATGTTTTGTACATGACCTTAGACTGTGTCTAAGGTTCCCAGAACCTATTTTTTTAATTGATTGGAAGGAGAGGTAGGGAATTTAATATTAATGTTGCCCAATCTTACATTCTTTTTACTTTACAATCTTTTGGGCTTACCCTTTATTTCTTAATTATTTTCTTCTATATTTATTTTTTTCCACTTAAAGCTAAATAACACAAAATGAAGTGAAAGTGGAAGAGTTTTTAAAAATAATTATCGGTATTACCCTTTAAAATTTTGCTTTATGAAAAAAATTTTAAAGCTATTACTCATGTGGAAGTTTTAGTATTCATTAATACATGCATTTTGTGCAAAATCAGCAAACTCTACATTCCCGGTTTGGCTGTTATATACACAAATTAATGAATGTACTTTAATGAATTTGATTAATATGCAGCAGTTTAAGATCCATTTTGTATTATTAGCACAGAAATGTTTCTCACTGAATGCTGCTGAATCAGAAGGCTGTGTTTGCCTGGGAAGGCTGTCATACACACACACGCACACACTTCACAAATAATGTAAAGCTAAGATTTCTATAATTATCATAATTCACTCATTAAGATATTAGCAAACTGTCGCATCCACAAAAGATTCTCTGTGCGTGGAATTTCCCATCTTTGCCTGCGCTAAAGATATACACGCAGTGCCAGCGCCAGCGAGTGTAAATGGAAACCCTACTTCTGCATTTTATTAGCAAATTTTGCAAACTACAAACAGCTTGAGTGTTGTATAAATTTATAGTTGTACTTGCACATTTGTGATGGTGGTTTTCGGTATGCAAGTTTTATCTGAGAGCTTTTACTTGAAACTGCACAGAGCAATTCCAAAACCTCAAAACTAAAGGAAAATAAAATTGAAGTGCCTTCACAATTGAGTGATTTATACATTAAAGTATTTATTTTAAAACAAGATTAAAAATACTGCACTGCTAGAAACATTCTGTCCTGGTAGAAGCCACTCAGATGGAAAATTTCATCTATTTGAAACTGATTTTGTGCCTGAATGACTCTCACATATTTTCCTAAAGCCTAGTCATGTCAGATGATTTATTCTACTTTTAACAATACTGTGCAAGTAGCCAGGAAGATTCAAGTGTTGAAGTGGTAGAAGGCAGTTGTCCAATTAGGTGCTCAACTATATTTTGATTCTTTATGCTTACACACACTTATTCTTTTCTTACCTTCTGATCCCCTACTCAGCAGCATTTTCTTCTAGATGATAATATCTGCATATTTCGGTCCTAGGAATACTTGGCCAAATTTGAACTATAGAATACATTTTAGATCAAAATTCCAACTAAGGATAAGGTGGGAAATCCATTTTTGAACAGTTTAAGAACAGAGGGAGCTCAGGTACAGTGTACACACGGTGCACATATTTCAGCATCCTTTCCATGCTACCCCTCCCCCCCTCACGGTGCAGGGCCAGCTGTACTCCCACAGTGCCCCTACTGGCAGGGATGCTCTGTGTCTTACCAAGACAATTGGTCTGAGCTAAGCTACCTGGTTACACACAATACACAAGACCATTCTTCAGTTAGATAATTGATGCTTATTTTCAGACCTTAGCCTCTCAATTAAAAAAATGATTTTTTGCTTCACACTGGGTTCTGGTTCCATCTTCTGAACTACAGAATTAAGACATAATAAATTTGTGTTGGTCTAAGCCACTAAGATTATGTCAGTTTGTTATAGCTGCAATAAGCAACTAATACATCTGACATTTGAGACTGGGGGTCTACTTTCTGAGTGTTGCTTTTTTCGTCATAAGCTTTGACATTTTAGCTTGCAGGTTCACCTTGAGCGGGTGCTTCCGCCTCTCCATGGACTACCCCTACCCTGTGTACCTGTTTGTGGACACTGGGAAGCACCCTGGGACCCCAGGGCTTGACCTAGTAATTCAGTGTCCCTTCCCACAGTGATAACAGTGTCGTCCCAGAGCCAGTCACCAGACCAGGGGACGGCTTGGCCCAGGGCTGCTCTGTCTGCCTCCTCCCACCACTGCCACAGCCAGCAAACAGTAACTGGGCCTTTTCCTGGCTCCTTCCACATGCTGAAAGCCTAACCCAGACCTTAGTTGTGTGCAGAAAGCCCCCACTGTGTGTGTGTGTGTGTATGTGCTCACTCAGTTGTGTCCGACTCTTTGCAACCACATGAACTATAGTTCATGCCTGGGATTTTCCAGGCAAGAATACTGGAGCAGGTTGCCATTTCCTTCTCCAGGGAATCGTCCCCACCTAGGGATCAAACCTGCGTTTCTGGCATTGGCAGACAGATTTTTTTTTACCACTGAGCCACCAGGGAATCCCAAGCTCACCATTAGTCCTCGACTATATGCTATTGTCCCGGAGAAGGCAATGGCACCCCACTCCAGTACTCCTGCCTGGAAAATCCCATGGACGGAGAAGCCTGGTAGGCTGCAGTCCATGGGATCGCTGAGGGTTGAACACGACTGAGCGACTTCACTTTCACTTTTCACTTTCATGCGTTGGAGAAGGAAATGGCAACCCACTCGTGTTCTTGCCTGGAGAATCCCAGGGACGGGGAAGCCTGGTGGGCTGCCGTCTATGGGGTCACATAGAGTCAGACACGACTGAAGCGACTTAGCAGCAGCAGCAGCAGCATATGCTATTGTCCAGGTCACAGGAGTCAACTCTTTATCACCCTGTCTGCTTCAGTGCTCAAAGCTCCATAGACTTCTGGCTCATGACACTTTCCACTTTGTAGTTCTGTTTCTGGTCCATTAAGATGTTCAGCTCACTTTTTTAGCATAGCCATATTTTTATATTTATAATATATATTTAATACTTGATTTAATTTATAAAATCCATATGAAATACCAGCTGGGTATTTTGTTGTTGCTGTGTTTGGAGCAGAGGGGAGAAATCCCAAGCACTGCTTTCACCATGAGACCACCATATGCCACACCCACGATTAACATTTCACAGCGCATGCTCCAGTTTGCACCGTGTTTCAGCTGAAGAGGAAATATAGCGAGTGGTTAGAGATTTCCATTGCTCTCGGTGATTTGCTTTTTGTATTCTCAGGGATGTCACTTTCTCCAACAAATAATACCCTCCTGGCAAAGGCTTGGCTGGTTGAAAATTATAAGAGAAAGTTTCATTGTATTGCACCTTGAGGTGGCTGTTCCAGAAATTCATCTTAAAACTTGCTATTTCAGGAAGCTGGCTTGGCTCCTCTGCTTTTTCTGCAGTCCATCAATTCCATAAATTGGCCAGGCGTTCCTGGAGGATGACTGTTAGGGTCAGGAGAGGGGAGGAACAGACCACCAGGTGTTACATTTAAAAAGGTGGCAGAAGTCCCTGGTTTTGTCATGTGCTTTAAGAGTGTGGAAAATAGCAGTTCACAGTTAACACCAGAAGTGCTCATTAAACTGCTCTTCTTTGGGGAATGATTTCCCCCCAAATGTCTCAGGCTATCAAGTAGCTAAAATTCTATCAGGATTATGATACCCACCAAGTTACAAGTTATACGAAATGATACTTGAAATAAAGGCTTCGCAGGCAAATTAAAATAGTAATAATTTCAGTTAATGTAATGGTATCTTTTTTTTTAAGCCCCTTAATATCATTCAGCCAAAATTACATATTTGGGGGAAAAATGAGCTACTTAAGAAGATTTCCTAATTGTATGTAATAAGCCTGAAGGCATATTGGAGATGTAATTCAGAAGCCTGGACACAGAGGAAGATGGCTCTGAGGATGATATTGTGCAACAGAACTACATTTTAGTCACAAACAGTCATAATGTAAAATTATTTCCCAGAAAGAAAGGAAGCTGGGGATATGTTACAGTTTCCACCACAAGCTCTGTAATCTCAGCTCCACTCTGGAGATCACAGAACTACGTGTGCCGGCTTCTCTGTAAGCCCCCAAACCTTGCAGATCAAATGTTGCCCTCTAACAACTCAGTATTTTGCAAGCAATAGAGCTGATTTTCCTCAAATTCCATGAAGCCTCTAGCCTTCTTTGTTTAGTTTATGCCAATGTGGTATTCGGCTCATTTTGACTCATTCCTACTCCAACTACAGGGAGCAAAACTCCAAAGTCATTTCTTGAGGTAAAAGGAGAATTAGTTAAACTAAGCATGAATCCCTTTACCTATAAATAGGATAACTATTTTTATAAAATTTAAAGAAATCTTTTACCTTGTTTCATTACATGTTGTCTATCAATCCATCAATGAGTGTGCCTACGTTTACTATAGTTCAAATGGCTCTTGCATAGAATCTGGAAAAGGCACATATGTGATCTTGGCAAATGACTCAAAAGCAATACTTCAGGACACTGACATGGAGTCTAACTCAGGTGAGTAAATTTGAAATTTTTTGTTAAAGCTCAGGCAGATTTCATAGAGCAGACTAGCAAAGGCTCCTATAAAAATAAGTCTGGTAAAACCCCTTCCTTCCTGAAGTCCTACGGTTTCTTTCCTTGCCTTTGTTAGCTCAGGAGTCAGATACCATCATCCCTGTCATGTTGATTTTAGAATTCCCAAGATAAAGGCTCAAAACCTGTCTGGGCCTTACTGCCGTGAGCTCCGCTTTCTCACCAGGCTTGGAGCTCATCATGGTGCCTCCTTCGACCAGGCCGATTCCCTTCCCACCCTCCTGTCTCTGGGCTAAGTGCATCCACAGGGGTGGCTGGCACGATGGAGGATTCTGGGGTAGCCTGAGCTTCCAAGCAGCCTTCTGGGCTGATGAGTCAGGGCTCTCGGTTCAGTCTCCCTGCTGGGCATGTGGTCTATTTATGCCTGTCTCCATAACCCCTCCTGGCCAGCTTCATCACTGCTTCTTAGTTGGGTCTCAGTCCCAGCAAAGCACAGCTGCGGATTCTAGCCTGAGATTTGGCTGGGGTTGTCCCTGGCTTGGGCTTAATACCCCCAAGGGGGAGACTGGAGATGGGAGAACAAAGAGGGATAAACGGTTGTTTGTCCGGCCTTGTTCAAAAGTCTCTCCAAGTGGTTTGACACTTGGAAAAGCACTGAGTGTACAGGATCAGCTCAGGGCATGTCTTTCCAGAAAACAAAGGAAGATGGAGGCCTTTTGAGCAAACTCCAGTAGATAGTGGAGGACAGAGAAGCCTGGCATGCTACAGTCCATGCGGTTGCAGAAAGTTGGACGCAACTTAGCGACTGAACAACAAAAACAACTCCACCTCACTGCAAAGGCTGAGTGAGGTGCCTTCAAACAGAAAAGGCCCCACTTTTGCTTGTTTCCTAGAAGAGCCAAGGAATTGTTCTAGCTAAGAGGAGACAGTGGTGCTAGTAGGCATAACCAACACCAGGTGCTATGTGAGGAGCAAGCTATGGTTCCTCAGATGACAGCGTAACACTGAGACCAAGGCCGAGTTAGGCTGAGCTGGGGGAGGGGGCGGCGGGGCAGAGCGCCCTCTGACCTCTTCCCACTCCACGATCCCAGAGATCTGCCTTCCTGCCTTTACCATCCATGTGAATAAAGATGACAGATACAATCCTGTTTTCCCTCACAAGAGGAAAGGTCTGTGCAGGCATCTATTTGATCAGTGTTACTTCTCGTTTGTGAAGTGTGGAGCCTTCCCTGTGCTCAGGGGGGAAGACAGGGAGAGACATTTAGTGTCGTGGAAGAGTCCTGCTCTGAAGAGCTAGGACTGAATTTGGCTCTCATGAGCCACTGCTCCTGAGTTCCCGATTTATTCCTCTGCAAAGACAAGAAAATGGCTCTGTTGGCTCCCTGAGTTTGTCTGGAGGAGCATGTTGGAAAATGGAAAATGTAAAGCTCTCAGAAATGATGACAAACATGTTTAAGAAATATCTAGCGAGCAGCACTGTTCAGGGCCTGGAGATGAGGAATGAAGCAGACACTGACCCCGCCTCCTGGAGACCAACGCTTTCAGCCATTAAGAGGTAAAGTCACTGCCCCGTCAAAACATGACATTGTTAGTATAACCTCTGTTACTGACTTTAGTTCTGCATCCACATTGCTGCAGGGTTACTTTTTTTCAAGTCATGATCCATATGGGTTTCTCCCCCCTCCACTCCTGCCTAATTCTTTCCCTGTATCTTCCTCTTCTTGTGAAACTGAAGGTAGTGTTTGGGATAAATAAGAAACAGCTGGTTCCGGGAGATACATCAGGGACCAGGGAAGGCTTCAGGCAGAAGGGACATCTTAGTTGAGATCTGAAGGAGGAGCTGGATTTGATGAGGCCAAAGAGGGTTGAAAGCGACAGAAGAGGAAGTCCAGGCTGAGAGGGAACACTGGGCATTCGGAGAAATGTCAGTGATTAGCAGTGATTGTAATCAAGAATCCAAAGGATGGAGGGAAAAGAGGTGAAAATGATGAACATGTTCAAATATCTGGCCGACAGGCACATGGGAGAGAGATTAGCAGCTGGCTCAGCTATGGGGGCAGAACCGGAATCAGAGGTTGGAGATCCAGTGCAAAGGACACTGACTACAATTTAAATTATTAAAAATGGCTTCCACTTAGTCCTTACAATATGCTAGACACTGTGTTAAGGGTTTTATATCCGTTGTCTCATTGGATCCTCAGAACAACCCTATGTGGTTACTGCCATGAGGAAACAGAGAGGTTAAAGGACCTAGCCCGAGGTCACACAGGGAGGATGGGGCGAGGCTGGGATTCCTACACTGGTGCTCCTAGTCACCACCCTCCAACTGCTTCCTTGTGAGAGCTATGCAGTCACAGAGCAAATGTGTGACCTTGAGAGTCCCCGTCACTGCAGAGTTCAACTATGTGGCCAGGACATTGCAGAGAATCCAAGCATCAAGTTGAACCAGTAACATTCTGAGGGGCCCCCTGCTGTGAGATTCAGGGATTCAGTGATGTGTCAATAGTCCCCAAAGACAACCCCTTCTGTGTTTGGGGCAGCTTCATTGTGGTGTATAGTGGGCTCTCCTGAGCTACCTTTAAATGGGGTGTGTGTTACTAGTCTCTGCCATTGCAGAAGAGAGGATATGGTGAGCCCTGAAAGTGAGGCAGAGTGAAATGGACCGAATTAGGGCAGCTCAAACCTCCAATAAAGACATGCATCTTTCACAAACATCTGCTTTAGCTAATGCTGGCCTTGGGCAGTATTAAATTATGTATTCAGCTCTTAAACTATCACAGATTCATGTTTCAAGAGCATAACCGTGAGAAAATATTGCACCAGTAGCAGAAACAAAACAGTCTCGCTCATTTTGCATTAAAAATTTTTTGGTGGATCTCTATAATAATTCTTCATTTTCTTTCCAATTAAAGGGCTTTGTGAGAGACCAAATAGGTTAGAATGCATAGGATTTTTTTGCACTGGCTTATTGAATTTAAAAAATGAAAAAATAAAAAATAAAGGCTTCTTTTGCTCACTCAAACAACAAACAACGATAAATTATACGATGAATTTGGGAATCTTAGAGGTAGAGGGATTTTAGAAAGCATTTCAGTGTATTTACTAGAACATGAGAACTGCCTTTTATTTATAATGAAGTGCTCCTCTAAGGTCCCAAATCATTGACCATGTGCCCTGGGTAGCCTGACTCCTTCCCGATCCCAGCATTTTCTTAAAAGAGTCACAGACTCTCACAGTATGAGGACTTTGAAATCGAAAAGTTGCTCAGTCATGTCTGACTTTATGTGACCCCAGGAACTGTAGCCTGCCAGGCTCCTCTGTCCATGGAATTCTCCAGGCCAGAATACTGAGTGGGTAACCTTTCCCTTCTCCAGGGGATCTTCCCAACCCAGAGATCACACTCAGGTCTCTCCCATTGCAGGTGGATTCTTTACTAGCTGAGCCACCAGGGATGAGAGTTTACCTCTGAATTTTAAAGAGGTGCAGGTGGAAGACTCCCTTCTATCCTCAACTCTGACACATTAAGTGGTTAGAAGCGCAGACAGTAGAGAATCCACCGGCCATGCAGGAGACTGGGGTTCGATTCCTGGGTTGTGAAGATCCCCTGGAGAAGGGAATGGCAACCCATTCCAGTATTCTTGCCTAGTGAATTCCATGGACAGAAACAAAACAGCCTCGCTTATTTGACCATGGACAGTCTGACTCACAAAGAGTCAGAGACCACTGAGCACTAAACAGCAACAGTCAGAAGATAACACCATGAGTTTACAAAAACGTGTGCTTTTCAGAAATCCCAATAAAATAAGACATCGAGTTATCGACAAAAGCCCCCTCTGTTATGGCCACCCCAGGTCCTTGTGTGCTGATGGGAGCTGTTTTCTACAGCGATGAGGTGCACAGGTGTCATCTCGAGCAAAACTCGGGGTCGATTCTCCTTCTAGCTGAGCAAGGTATTTTCATTTCCTCTCCCTTTCTTCTCCCTCCAACACATAACAGCTTTCACATTCCTTAAGTACTTGCTTAACTAAAATTCTCTTCTGAACTCTTGGGCTTCCCACGTGGCTCAGTGGTAAAGAATCTGCCTGCCATTTCAGCAGATGCAGGCGACACGGGTCGATCCCTGGGTTGGGAAGAGCCCCTGGAGAAGGGAATGGCAACCCACTCCAGTACTCTTGCCTGGGAAATCCCATGGACAGACACATCCGGCAGGCTAGTCCATGGTGGTGTAAAAAAGTCGGACATGACTTAGTGACCAACAACCACAATAACTACTATAGCTTCTGAACTCTTTCTGGTTCTTTCTTTTCTTTCATGAAGGAAAAACCTCATCTCTTGTATATGTATCAACAATATATGCAGCATATTTAAAAGTTGGGATAAACCAAATTTTTTAAAATAGCATTCAAATTCACCACTTTCGCAGCAAATCGTTTCCTACATTACTCCTTCTGTAAATATTTAAATGAATGTTTAGATCATAGTTTTTTAAAGATACACCAGTAGCCTTATAGAAGAGAATTCTTCTGGCAACTTGAAAATGTACCAGTAGTAACTTATAATAAATGGATAGTAAAGATTTTACAATAAGGGCCCTGTAACAAAATATCTCAGCTGCCAACGAACGGGCAGGCGGGCAGGTGTTGCTTAAACAGAATTCAACCCACCAGTGCCAGCCATGGTCCAAATGAGGGGCCCGCTGTGGGTCAGGGCAGGGAAGACAGAGTTGTACGGAGACAGTTACGGCTGTGGTGAACTGAAAACCCCTCTGTTCATTTCCTCTCTGGTCCAAAGCACACTGGAGGAGCATTGATCTTTGCCAGCCAGCCCTAAACACAGTCTGAAAGAGGAAGATGAATTAAGCTCAGCAGCACTGCGCTTGCTCCCGTGGCTGCTCAAGAGGCTGGGAGGACTTTGGTGTGGGCAACAGCAAGACAGATGGTGTCTGAGGTGGGCAGGTGGGGTGATGCTGGACCGTGCTCAGAGACCAGCAGAGGCTGGGACTCCCGGGCCTGTCCTTGTGCCCAGCAGCAGCTTCTCAGCATGGCGGTCACCATGGGCAGGACTTCTGAACACCCCGATGCCTCTGTGCCAGTGATTAAGTCGCTGGAAGAGGTGTAGAGAACAATCAAGGCTCCTTTTGACAACAACATTTCTCTCTGAGGCCTTCCACTGGTTTAAATGATTGACCATCACTGAATAGTATCAGTCATGTCAAGCAGTCCAAACCCACAAGACAGTCTTCATCAAGCACTTTATTCCTCCAAGCCAACACAAAATTTGAGGTCTGTAGGAAATTCTGCCACTGTTTTTTGTTTCCTGTTTATCCTTCCCTTGTGGCTCCGCTGGTAAAGAATCTGCCTGCAATGTGGGAGACTTGGGTTTAATCCCTGGGTTGGGAAGATCCCCTGGAGAAGGGAAAGGCTACCCACTCCAGTATTCTGGCCTGGAGAATTCCATGGACTGTATAGTCCACGGGGTTGCAAAGAGTCGGACATGACTGAGCAACTTTCACTTTATCCTCCAAAGCCATTTTTTCAGGTTGCATATTTATATATGCATGTTAAAACTAAAGATGTCCGTCAAGCATGTTTCATTTGAAATGGTCTTTGTGTTTGTGTCTTCGTGGATAGGGACCTGTTTTATTTTCCTTTACTGATGTCTTCCTTCATCTGGCAAAGCCATCCATCCACCCCCAATGATTTAGAACAGAGAGGAAATGAATATCAGGCCTTTGTTTAACAGCCGCACTACAGCTGCCATTAGGCAAATTTTACTTCCTCTCTGAGTAGCAGAGAAACTGTCTTTCCTCAACCAAAATGTCAAATGAACACAGTCCTTAAATAAGAACACGAATTTGACCTTTACCGGATGTCTTTATTCTTTAACATTCTTCGAAGATACACACTTGAAAAAGTTTAAGACTTCCTAATACCCAGCCTTGATCCTTTATCATCTGTTGTTTCCAGAGGGTCTCATATGTGAACAAAATGATTATCTCTATCATAATTGAGCACAATTATTTATTCACCTAGCAGAGCAGAGGAAATCATTTTTAAACTGAAAACACAAAATGGGTTGTTTCTACCACAAACTTCCTACAAAGGCAGGAATCTTACTTCATAAATAGAACCAGATCCTCACTCCATTCTCTGCCCAGCAGAAAAATTACATGGCTTTTAGCTTTAATGGCCTTTTAGGCTTGTCGCCAAAAGAAGTTCCAAAAAAACTTTCTGGTCCCAATTTGCCCTCTCAGCCCGGTTCTTTTGTAAGCACGGAGGAGAGACGCTGGAGACCATCCACAACCAGGCTCTATGAAAGGAAGCCTGAGGCCAAAGAACCACTCCGCACAATCAAGAGGAGAGAAAAGGAGGCCCTTGATCCCAGTGAGTCAGACTGTGACTGGGCACGCTTTGGGGTGGTGGGCATAGCTTAACTGATGAAGTGACTGTCTGGTACGTGTGTTATTGACGTTGCAGAGGCTGGTAGGTGGCTGCCCAGGTGTGGCTGGGGGAGCACGTGGGCCAAGCGCTGCCGGAGGTGTGGCCGATGGTCTCTTTGGCCTCATTGCTCTGTGTTCTCATCTGCCTCTGTCTTCTTTCTTTTTTCTTGAAAGCTTCGAGTTTTTACTTCAACATTTCACATCCCAGTCCTGAGCTGTTCCTGACAATGAAGCCAAGACCACGACGTCTCTGATTCTTCACAGGCGTCTCCAAGCTACAGAATTTCAGAAGAACCTAAGCGTATTGGAGCCAAGGCCACAGGGGAGTTTGAGCACAATGTCCGTCCGTGCCTGGTTAGACCTTATCCTCCCCATTAGCTCGGCTTCCTCATTCTTAAAACAACTGTACCTGGGACTTCTCTGGAGTCCAGTGGCTTGAGACTTGGCCTTCCAATGCAGGGGGTGTGGGTTTGATCCCTGGTCAGGGAACTAAGACCCCACGTGTTCCAGGGTGCAACCAGAAATTAAAAAATACTACATTATAAATCAACATTAAAAATTAAAAAAAAAAGACAGCTGTAACTAACTGTTAAAGCTGTAGCCTCTGTGATACCTGCGCATTGCTTATAGGCTTTTCCCTCTGAAACTTCATTCTGTGATTCTTTCCTTTCCCTTATTCATTCAATACCTGTTTTTGTGCTACTGAGGCACGGTGAGAAGCTCAAGCTTGAATCCCATTGAGTGCCTGCCTTCGAACAACTTAGTGTTACCTACCCAAAGAGATCAGAAGATGGCACAAAGGTCAGGAGTCACGATTTGCTCGAAGTGGTGAACCGTTAGGAAGGCACCAGAGAACAGCGACTCTTCGAAGGAGGGCAGGTTTGCCTCCGCTGTGGTGACCCAACATGGCTCCCAGGAGGAGCCTGCACCTGAGCAGTCCTCGAAGGGGCCCTGGGCTGAGATCCGCAGAGGCTGAGGGCGGGCATTCCACTCTGAGCCAGGGAGCTTGGAGCACCACTGCCATTTACTTCCTCCAGCCAGGTCAGCTCCTGAGGGAACTGGGAGATGCCTCAGTGATGCTGGTGGGTGTGCTCCAGGCACGCGATTTGCCCACCACAGCTAGGTTAAAAAAAAAAAAATTGAAAGCTGACACAGATAGACAAAAATAAAACAAAAAATGACCCGGATTTGAGGAGCTTAAAAAAAGAGAAAAAGATCTCTAAAACGTAGAAAGGAGGTGCCGTATAGTATCAGTGCCTCGTTTGGCTGGGTTCTAAACCATGCCTGGGTGCCCTTGAGCCCTGGCTTCGAGTTGCTGGAATGCTCCTTATGTCCGAGAGAGTCCCAGAAACAATGGGAAGACGAGAGCCCTGCCCTGGAAGCCTCTGGAGAGGGAGCGTGTGTGACTGTTTTCAAAACAAAAGATGATTCCTGAGCATCAGAGAGCTGCAAACGCTGTGACAAACTCACACCTCGGGTTCTGTATGAACAAATCTCAACCTGTGACTGGAATGTTCTCACAGTTGTTTAAGCTCCCAGAGTGTGTTGCATTTTCCTCCTCACCATATCATTATCGTTGAAATGTTAAGAAAAAGAAAGCTGAGTAACGCCATCTTCTGAGTAAGTGTCAGAGAGCCAAAAATGTAGCAGGCATTTCCAAACCTTTCAAATATAAGACAACACTGTTAAATCATTTTTATTGAAGGCATAAAATAAAAATTAGTATAAAATATTAAATGTTTATGAGCACAGACTCTGCTTTTAACAGTTTCTAATTTAGACAGGATGATTTAGCAATTAAATTATCTCATAATTACTCTCCTTGATACATTATAAGTGCACTAAGTTTCACCTTCAGTCATTTAATGGCAAAAGACAATGATGTTTTTAGTCTTATTTAAAATACTAGATCTATAGTCAAGAAAAGCCTTTTTCTTCTCAGTTCACTAGTCTCTCAATGGTGCACAGTGAGACAGTGGGAAGGTTCAAACCCCTCGGGTGGGAGGTGGCAGTAGGCAGGAGGTGCTATTCCAGGGCATGGCAAGTGTGGTGGGTACACCCTGGAATTTCTGTTTTCAGCCCAGCTTACGAAAGAGTGGATTGGGCAAGGTGGCATTTGTGATGGGGAGGGCTGGGAAGCTTACCAAGGCCTTTTGTGCAGGCTTCCCAGGGCACAGGAGCAGCTGCCTGCTCACACTTCTGTTATACCCATCACAATCTGGGAGGCCACGTGGAGCAGGGGAGTGAACTGTCTCCCCCGGCAATATTAGAAGGCTCCATCACTCCCTCACCTTTCTGGGCCAATGCAGTCCCCAGAAAGTTTCCTTAGGCTACAGCATCTAACTAAGGCTGTGTGAACCAGTAACGAAGTTGATAATAGTCCAGTGCAGAGAAAGTGGTCAGTGGGCTTGAGCATAAAGGCATCTGTGGGAGGCAGGGGGAGCTACAGTATCCCAGAGCAGGGGTTTGCATTTGCACCTGCCTGGCATGAGGGGGGCGTCTGTACTTCCAGGAATGTAGCTGCTCAGTACAGATGTTGGGATGAGGAAAAGGGGGCATCTTCATGGAGGGGAGGGGGTGGAGATGGGCTGATGAAGAGTGTCAGAGTGTGTCAGTGAAGACGGCATTCACTTCAGAGTCTGATGAATTAAATACTAAGAATAATAGGAACTAGGTTTCTCATTGTCTGAGAAGGGAATTACGATTATGGGAAAGAAGAAAGCTAAAATCTTCATGTGTTGATGTGAACACATGGTTTTCAATAAATATAGATATATATAGTGGAGAAGGAAATGGCAACCCACTCCAGTGTTCTTGCCTGGAGAATCCCAGGGATGGGGGAGCCTGGTGGGCTGTCGTCTATGGGGTCGCACAGAGTCAGACACGACTGAAGCGACTTATATGTCACAGCAGCAGCAGCAGATGTATATTAAAAAAAAACAGTGTAAATATGTATGTGTATATGACATATTTCCTAATTCTGTCCAGCAGAAGGACCAAGAAGCAGGGACATCTCAATAGCACTGAGCACACCTAGCATTCAGATATTGGTTTCTAAATACCATTTTTTTACTAAAAGAAACTGAGGCACCTTGGAGAAATGACTGATTCCATGGCTGATACAGACAAATAACAAAACAAGCTTGGAGTTTCTTTTTGTGCCCAGAAGTAAGAAAGTGCTTAAAGAATGATGAGGACAAGTCAAAAGGACAGGAGCCAGACTGAAGGAGCTCTCATTGGCCAAATTTGGTATAATTTGAGGATCAAACTAAATAATTTTAGCAATGAATTATAACCCATCTAATAGAATATGAAAGTGAGTTCACAGTGATATAAATAAATGAATGAGTAAATTAAAATTTTGATGATGAATTGGATGTCTACATAGTCTCAAAATACCTCCCCACAAAATGCTTATTAATTACAAGTAGAAAAAGAGAACTTCTACAGAGGAGAAGGCTGGCAGACTCCACTTTAATCAAAGGATCAAATTAAGCATCAGTAATGGGACAAATTGAGATTGTTTGCCATCTCGTGGGATCCAACAGAAGAACATAGCATCATGCCTGTGGTATTCTTGTCACAGATATGTACTGTGAATCTAATCATGAGGAAATAGCAAACCCAAATGGAGGGAAATTCCACAAAATAACTGGTCTGTAATCTTTAAAAAGTCAGTTCAGTTCAGTTCAGTTTAGTCGCTCAGTCATGTCCGACTCTTTGCAGGCCCATGGACTGCAGCACGCCTCCCTGGCCATCACCAACTCCCAGAGTATACTCAAACTCATGTCCATTGAGTTGGTGATGCCATCCAATCATCTCATCCTCTGTCGTCCCCTTCTCCTCCCACCTTCAATCTTTCCCAACATCAGGGTCTTTACCAATGAGTCAGTTATTTGCATCAGGTGGCCAAAAGATTGGAGTTTCAGCTTTAGCATCAGTCCTTTCAATGAATATTCAGGACTGATTTCCTTTAGTATGGACTGGTTGGAATTCCTTGCAGTCCAAGGGACTCTCAAGGGTCTTCTCCAACACCACAGTTCAAAAGCATCAATTCTTTGGCACTCAGCTTTCTTTATAGTCCAACTCTCACATCCATATGTGACTACTGAAAAAACCATAGCTTTGACTAGGCTGACTTTTGTTGGCAAAGTAATGTATCTGCTTTTTAATATGCTGTCTAGGTTGGTCGTAACTTTTCTTCCAAGGAGCAAGCATCTTTTCATTTCATGGCTGCAGTCACCATCTGCAGTGATTTTGGAGCTCCCCAAAATAAAGTCTGTCACTGTTTCCCCATCTATTTGCCATGAAGTGATGGGTGACAACTAAGCTTAACCTATGATTCTAAACTGGATCCTTTTTCTATAAAAACATTAGTGGGATAATTTGGAAGCTTTGAATACTGTCTGAGGGTCAGATAATAGTATTATATCAATGTTAATTTCCTGATTTTTTATTTGAAATACATTTATGTTGGAGAACATCTTTTTTTGTAGGAATACACAATATATACTAAATATTTGGAGCATCATGTACATAACTTTCTCTGAAATGGTTCATAAAAAGAGTTATCTATACCATACTTGTAATTTGTCCATAAGTTTTGAGATTTTTTAAGGCAGTTAATTAATTACTTCTGTCTTCAGTGACTATTGACTCTCCTTGTGAAATAGCTCGTGGTACCCCTCATCAGGATTTGTACAATCCTCTATTCTCAAATACACCTGTTGATGAGAAGATGAAGTGCGGAGACATTAGGAAGAGCTGGCTGTACAAACAGTGCAATTTCTTTCCTTTTACAACTACAAATAGATATCAATTTTCCTTGTTTATCCAATGTCTCTTGGTTTATTAGGGATTGCTACACTGCAGGAGTTTTTCAAGCTAGCTTATGTCTGAATGCATGCAACATATTACATCAAATGTAATTCTCCAGTACATGCATTAATGGGGCTTCCCTGGTGACTCAGGTGGTAAAGAATCTGCCTGCAATGCAGAAGTGAAGTGAAGTGAAGTGAAGTGAAGTCGCTCAGTCATGTCCGACTCTTTGCGACCCCACGGATTGTAGCCCACCAGACTCCCCAAATCCATGGGACTTTCCAGGCATGAATACTGGAGTGGGTTGCCATTTCCTTCTCCAAGGCACCTTCCTGACCCAGGGACAGAACCCAGGTCTCCCACATTGTGGGCAGATGCTTTACCGTCTGAGCCACCAACGCAGAAGACCTGGGTTCAATCCCTGGGTCAGGAAGATGCCTTGGAGAAGGAATTGGTAGTTGGCCTAAAGCTCCACGTTCAGAAAACTAAGATCATGGCATCCGGTCCCATCACTTCATGGCAAATAGATGGGGAAACAGTGGCTGACTTTACTTTTCTGGGCTCCAAAATCACTGCGGATGGTGATTGCTGCCATGAAGTTAAAAGACGCTTGCTCCTTGGAAGGAAAGTTATGACCAACCTAAATAGCATATTCAAAAGCAGAGACATTACTTTGCCAACAAAGGTCCATCTAGTCAAAGCTATGGTTTTTCTAGTAGTCATGGATGTGAGAGTTGGACTATAAAGAAAGCTGAGCGCCGAAGAATTGAAGCTTTTGAACTGTGGTGTTGGAGAAGACCCTTGAGAGTCACTTGGTCTGCAAGGAGATCCAACCAGTCCATCCTAAAGGAGATCAGTCCTGGATGTTCATAAGGACTGATGTTGAAGCTGAAACTCCAATATTTTGGCCACCTGATGCAGAGAGCTGTCTCATTTGAAAAGACCCTGATGCTGGGAAAGATTGAGGGCAGGAGGGGAAGGGGACAACAGAGGATGAGATGGTTGGATGGCATCACCAACTCGGTGGACGTGGGTTTGGGTGGACTCCGGGAGTTGGTGATGGACATGGAGGCCTTGCGTACTGCGGTTCATGGGGTCACAAAGAGTCGAACACAACTGAGAAACTGAACTGAACTGAACTGAACCACTCCAGTATTCTTGCCTGGAGAATTCCAGACAGAGGAGCCTGGTGGGCTACAGTCCATGGGGTCACAAAGAGTCGGAAGTGAGTGAGCGACTAACACTTTCACTTTCAGATGCACTGATAGGTCTTTTTTGAAAAATGATATACTAGTGATGCAAATTATTTAATTCATAATTACCGTTACGAATTTCCTATCATCTTGATTTATGGAACTTTGTATAACCCTCATTTATGGAACTTATGTGCATGCGCCTATGAATCTGATATTCCCACATAAGTAAAAACTTTTTAGCAAGCAAATTAGTTAGCCATTTGCCACCTTCTTCCTGATCTAAAGTATCATTTCTCTTAAAACCACATTAAAGCAAGTTATCTCTTCAAGAAAATCTTTGGGATACCACCCTCTCAAAATTTTTCCACACTTCTATTGTGGTATATAACCATTCTGTTACTCAGTAAGAAAAGTAAACATTGTGTCTGTATGAATAATTAATAAAGTGACATCTTTCTCAATGAGACAATTTTATTTCTTTGGTATGTTTGCATTACTTCTCAGTACATTGCAGGTACTCATGTTATTAGCATAGTTCTTAATAAAAATAATTTCAAAGATTTAAAGGTTTAAAATATACAAAGGATATATTATACAAATATTTCTTTTTTAAAACCTTTTTATTTTGTATTGGAGTATAGCCGATTAACAATGCTGTGATAGTTTTAGGTGGACAGCAAAAGGACTCAGCCATTCAGATACATGTCTCCATTCTCCCCCAGACTCCCCTCCCATGCAGGTTGCCAAATAAGACTGAGCAGAGTTCCACGCGCTATACAGTAGGATCTTGTCGGTTATCCATTTTAAATACAGCAGTGTGTACATGTCCATTCCAAACTCCCTAACTATTCCTTTTCCCCATTCTTCCCCCTGGCAACATAAGTTGGTTCTATAAGCCTGAATACACATATTTTTGAGGCTTGCCTTTTGAATTCAACAGAACCTCACACAAGTCCCTCCAAAACAACGTGTACAACTTTAGTTCATTTTATAATAAATTGCCACAGTATATTTCATAACGTGGTTGTGTCATGATTTATTCAACCATTCTCCTCCTGACAGGGTTTAATTTAATTTCCCCCTTTTATTTTTTTTGCTAAATAATGCACAAATAAATATCCTCTTATGTATGTCCTTATGTCCTTCTATTTTTATTTCTGTGGATTAGACTCCCACGAATGGGATAAACATTTCCAGACAGCATCTTAAAAAAAGGCTTGTGACAATTTATAATGTGGGCATATCCTTCAGCACTCATCCTTAGCAATATTAATAATAAAATTTGAGTTATTTATCTTAGTTTTGGCGGTCCTGGGTTTTCACTGCTGCATGGACTGTTCTCTCATTGCAGAGAACAGGGACTGCTCACTAGTTGGGGTGCACGGGCTTCTCATCTCGGCGGCTTCTCTTGCTGTGGAGCTTGGGCTCTCGAGCCCAGGCTCAGTAGTGAGGCACACGGGCTTAGCTGCTCCGAGGTACGTGGAATCTTCCCGGACCAGGGATTGAACCCGTATCCTCTGCACTGACAGGCAGATCGCTCACCTCTGAGCCACCCGGGAAGCCCCAATTTTGAGTTACTTGAAATTTTTCTAGTCCACTGGCAGTCAAGTCATTCACTCACTCATTCAAAACTTACTGAACACCTGCTATGTACCAGGCACTGCTGTTGCCAGCTGCATACAGTTGTGAACAAAGCAGGTCAAATCCCTCTGCTCACAGAGCTTCCATTCTAGAGGGACAGATGGACAACCAACGTGTGAATGCACGGGAGTCAGACGGGAGGGGAAGAGAAGGGGATGGCAGTGACAGAGGCAGTGGAGGATACAGCGCTATTTTAGACAGAGTGCTCAGGGAGGACGTCGCAGAGCTGGCACCTGAGCAGAGACGCGGAGAAAGTGTGCAGCCGGGTCACGGGAAGAGTAGACCTCAGTGCAGACTCTGGGGCTGGTCCTTGTTCCTCCTTCCCTGGAGGAACAGCATGGGACCAGTGAGACTGGCATGGATCTCCATCACTAGAGACACCTCTGAACTCCCGGCAGCACCCTGCAGAGGTGGTCCTGCTGAAACTCACAGGGGGTGTCCCCACTGGGTGTCGTGCATACTAGGGGCCGCTGTATACAGCAGGAGCAGGCTGAGAAGACACCAGAACAGGAAGAAAGATCCCTATCTGCTCCAGTTTTCCTCCGGAGTCTCTAAGGGCAAACTGACACCTAAATACATTACAAACACATTACAAAATTACCATTTGTCTGTTGGGCTTCCCAGGTGGCTCAGTGGTAAAGAATCTGCCCTGTCAATGCAGGAGGTGCCAGTTCGATCCCTGGGTAAGGAAGATCTCTGAAGGAGGAAATGGCAACCCATTCTAGTATTCTTGCTGAAATAATCCCATGGACAAAGGAGCCTGGTGAGCTACAGTCTATGGAGTCACAAAGACTTGGACACGACTGATCACACACTGATTACTCACACACACACACGCACTGTTGACTGTGTACTGAGCCCAGTTTGTCTTCCTAGAATTTAAAGACTTTTTCCTTGTCTCTACATGTGTGTATGTGTATAAATTTAAAATCTATGACTTATAGGCTTCCGGTGGTGATTAAGAAGGCCTGTTCAGTCCCTAGATGGTATGCATACAAATTCTATATTTTCTTGAAATTTTTAGTTTCTCTTTTTTGTTTATTTTCAAATCTTCAGTCCATCTAGATTACGTTTTTTAATGTGATGTAAATAAGGATCCAATGATATCTTCCTTCAGACACCCATTATACTGACACGATTTATTAAATTATCCATTTTATTTCCACTGAAATGAAACCTTGTAGTCTATTATATTTTTGTACTTGCTGAGATCCAATTTTTGCTTCTCTCTTTGGTTCCACTGATCTCGTTGTCTCTTTCTGAAGCCACAATGACCTGATTGCAGAGCTTAAATCACGACCCATTATTTTGTGAGGAAGTGTACTCACTGTTCTTTCCCGTAACTTTCTTAGCTATTCTGGGGGCACTTACTCTTCCATTTAAGCTTTAATATCATTCCATCCAATTTGGAAACAACTCATTGAGATTTTAATTGCAATTAGATTACTTTCATATATTAATTTAGGAGAATTGACTTTTTATGGCAGTAAGCCTTCTAACCCAAAAAGAGTATTTGTTCAACTCTCGTCTTCTATCATCCAATATGTGCCTTTGGTGTTCTCCTTTTAGAGACGGCACATTTTTTGTGAAATACTATTTGCGGATTTTGTTACCGTTGTGAATGAAATATATTTTCCAGTTTCCACTTCTAGGTGCTTGTGGCAGTGATCTGGCCAGAAGCACATGGAATATGGAGTAGCGTACTGAAAATATTTGACCAGAAAGTGCAAATATCATATATTAATGCAAGTATGAGGAATCTAGACAAATGGGACAGATGGGTCTATTTTCAAGGCAGGAATAGAGACTCAGACATAGGGAGCACACATGTGGACACAGCGGGAGAAAGGAAGGGTGGGACGAATTGGGAGACCAGGACTGATGTATATCCACTACCCTGGGCGTCTCTGGCATCTCCTGCATTGCCGGTGGGTTCTTCACCACTAGTGCCACCTGGGAAGCCCTGGAAAATAGCTAGCTCGTGGGAACTGGCTATAAAGCACAGGACGCTCAGCTCCGTGCTCTGTGATGAAATTATATTCCAATAAAAATATTTAGAATAGAGAAAAGAAAGTATGCATAAAGGTATGGGTACAAGTAAGGGAAGCCAGTGAGCGGAGAAGCACGCCAGGGTGAGCCAAAGCAGGCAGGAGGGTCGCCAGGGAGCTGCTTACAGAACCTGGAGGGAAAGCTACAGCTCCAGGGCAGGCTAGCTGGAGAGGAGCCTTCGGCAGAGGAACACATCGCCCAGCCACAGACAGCGAAAGAAAGACAGCCTATCTCTCCCTCCTGCTGTCCTCTGACCTCCTACCAGTGGTTCCCACTGGCTGAACCCAGCTGGAATCCAGAGGACAGGGAAGTCCACGCACGTGAGCAGAGCCAGGCAGGAGGCGAGGGCAGCGGATCAGGAGGGCAGACGGAGGGAATCCAGACAACGCTCCCACCGAGAAGAGAGGAGAGCTACTGCACGTTGTTCGTTCATCTTGCACGAGGACGCCTTACTTATTGTTATTCTAGTAGCAAAAAAAAATATCTTTGGGGGTTTTCTGGGTATAAGGTCGTAACATTATTAAAAACAGGTAGTTGTCTCTTCTTTTCCAATGCTTATATCCGTCATTTAATTTTCATGTTGCATTACTTTGCTAGGGTTGCCAGGGCAAAGGATTATAGAGTGGCTTAAAAACAGAATGCATTGTCTCACAGTTCTGAGAGCAAGGTGGACTCAGGGCTGGGTCCTTCTGAGTTGGGAGGCAGAATCATTTTCACGCCTCTCCCCAAGCTTCTGGTGACTGGCTGGCAATCCTGGGTGTTCCTTCGCTTGTAGAAGCATCACCCCAACCTCTGCCTTTCTATTCCATGGCACTCTTCCTGAGCGCATGTTGTGCAGTCATTAAGTTGTGTCTGGCTCTTTGCGACCCCATGGACTGTAGCACATCAGGTTCCTCTCTCCCCTGCTATCTCCTGGAGCTTGCTCAAATTCATATCCATTGAGTTGGTGATGCCATCTAACCATCTCATCCTCTGTTGTCCTCTTCTCCTCCTGCCCTCAATCTTTTCCAGCATCAGAGGATTTTCCAATGAGTTGGCTCTTCACATCAGGTGGCCAAATTATTGGAACTTCAGCTTCAGCATCAGTCTTTCCAATGAATATTCAGGGTTGATTTTCCTTAGGATTGACTGGTTTGATCTCTTTGCAGTCCAAGGGACTCTCAAGAGTTCTCCAGCACTACAGTTCGAGAGCATCAATTCTTTGGTGCTCAGCCTTCTTTATGATCCAACTCTCATATCCGTACATGACTGCTAGAAAAACCATAGCTTTGACTACATGGACTTTTGTTGGCAAAGTGATGTCTCTGCACTGTCTAGGTTTGTAATAGCTTTCTTTCCAAGGAGCAAGTGGTTTTGAATTTCATGGCTGCAGTCACCATCCGCAGTGATTTTAGAGACTCCTCCCAACATACACAAAAAATCTGTCCTGAGTACATTGTGTGTGTCCAAATTTCTCCTTCTTATAAGGACATTGGTAGCAGTGGATTAGGGCCCAGTCCTAACGACCTCCTTTTAACTCAATCATCTGCAAAGATTCTATTTCCAAATAAGATGGGACTCACAGGAACTTCAGGTTAGGGCTTCAGCATTTTTTCAATGGAAACACAATTCAATCCATAATACTTGTATTGCTTCTGCTAAAACTTTAAGGACAATAACTAATAATAACAGCAATGGCAGATATACTGTCTAATTTCTAATTTAACTGATATGATTTAATATATTCCTCTTATAGAATATATTTGCTATCGATTTTTATTAAATGGTCTTTATTAATTTAGTAAATAATCATTTAGTAAACAAGTAAGTAATGTAGTTATTAAGTTATTTACTTCTCTATCCATTTTACTTAAAATTTTTATTAGGGATAAAGTTACCACTATATTTTATCAATTGCCATTCTAGCATCTGTTGATTTGATCAAATGATTTACTCCTTTAATTTACTAATGCAATGGATTGTGTTGATAATTGTAGAGCTGCTGAACCTGTTTTGCCTTCTTATTAAAAGTTTTTTAATAAAAATATCAAAATATTCTTTTGCTACATTGATGGATTCTAAAAAATTCTATTTAGACTTTTTACATTGATTTTCATAAGTCAAATCAGACTATAATTGTTCTTTTTGATAACTTTTTGGTCAGATTTTGGTGTTAAAGGCATGGAAACTACATAAATTTAATTGGGAAGATTTATTTATTTCTGGCCAAGAATACTTTACATAATATTGGATTTATTTATCTGATCTTTAAAAGTTAGATAGAGTTCAGCTGTGAAACTATCTTGCTTTGCATGTTTCTTAATATATCTTTAAGTAGCTTTGCAATTTCTTCTGTGGTAACTGGTCTATTCAGAGTTTCTACTTTTTTATTGGACCAATTTAGGTAATTTACACTTAATTTTTTCACTCTCCATTTTCAAAGTATTTGCCATAGTATTACATGTTACATTTCCTCATTTTTTTAAAATAAGTTCTCTTTTACCTGTGATTCAATTTCTATTCTCATTTTTATCATGTATATTGTCCTTAATCACACTTTTTTTAGTGTTCTTTCGAAAGAAACAGCTTTTGGATTAATTTACCCTTCTACTATCTTGGTTGCTATGGTTTTCTATTTCATTTCATTGTTTTTTAAATTAATAAATTTCCACTTTCTTTCTTTTCCTTTATTTATAGTTCCCTTTCTACTTCCTGGTTTCTTTCTATTATTCTTTCCTTATTTTTCATCTTTGATAACTAAACACTTATTATAGATTTTTTCAAGCATTTCAATGTGTATTATAGATTTTTAGAATAAAGTGTTTCTTCATTGTTTTCTAAGTGGTTTGCTATTTGCCTTTAATTTTCTATTTGACCTAAAGGTTAGCTAGCACTGTGGTTCTTAATTTGCAAGATTTTTGGTTAGTGTTTAATTATTTATAGGTTTTCTGAATTTCATATAATAATATAATCTTTAAATACCTACATTTTGATCCATCTGTGTCTGTGCTTACTTTTGATTTTTCATTATTGTTTTGTCTTTTTCCTTTAAGAAATTTTCTTGTTTAGCCAAGTAGCTATTTGGTTCTTTTTTCCCTAGCTAATATGGAATTTTAACTAAAGATTTCTATTCAATTAATGGTTATTGGATTTTCCCAAGAACTGTTAAATAGAAACATATTTCTAAATTATTATTTTAATCAACATACTAAGTACTTTCCCCACCAAGATGCTGTAGCTAGATATTCCACGTGGTGTAGAATAATGATACTTAGAGAAGGTATTCTTGTTTTATTCCTAATTTCAGTCCAAATATCCTTATTTAGATATTAATTTTATATTCTATTATGTATTCTATTTCATTTAAAAAGTTTTATTTTATAGCTGTTTTGTATTTTATAGCTATTTTCTAAGAGTTTTTCCTTTTCATTTCAATCTAGAATAAATCTGAAATTTTGTAGGCTGTCTTGATGTCACCTGAGATGACCACTAGACTTTTTTTCTTAATCTTTCAATGTAATAATTTACATTACTGCATTTCTCAATGCTGAAGGGTCTTTGCATCCCTAATCTATTTTACACCCTCTTGTAATTGATTTGTTAAAATTTTCTTTTGGATTGTTGTATTTGCATTTAAAAGCAAATGACCCATAGTTTTTCTATCTTGATCTACCCTGTCTGATTTTGATATCAGGGACACATTAGTCATTTTAAAAGCGTTTGAAAGAGATTTCAAAGGTGTTTTTGCCAAAACAAAAAAAAATGAACCATATCTTAATTCTATTGAAAAGTATCAGTCATGCTAGTAAAGTCTTGAAAAGGAAGGATTCCATGGTCCATGAAGTCTGATAAGTGTTCAGTTCAGTTGAGTTGCTCACTTGTGTCCAACTCTTTGGGACCCCATGGACTGCAGCACACCAGGCTTCCCTGTCCATCACCAGCTTCCAGAGCTTGCTCATACTCATGTCCATCGAGTCCGTGATGCCATCCAACCATCTCATCCTCTATCATCCCCTTCTCCTCCTGCCTTCAATCTTTCCCAGCATGAGGGTCTTTTCCAATGAGTCAGTTCTTCACATCAGGTGGCCGAAGTATTGGGGCTTCAGCTTCAGCATCGGTCCATCCAATGAATATTCAGGACTGATTTCCTTTAGGATTGACCGCTTTGATTTCCTTGCAGTCCAAGGGACTCTCAAGAGTCTTCTCCAACACCACAGTTCAAAAGCATCAGTTTTTCAGCGCTCAGATTTCTCTATACTTCAACTCTCACATCCATATGTGGCTACTGGAAAAACCATAGCTTTGACTAGATGGACCTTTGTTGGCAAAGTGATGTCTCTGCTTTTTAATATGCTGTCTAGGTTGGTCGTGGCTTTTCCTCCAAGGAGCAAGTGTCTTTTTTTTTCACCATTTATTTATTTACTTTACAATATTGTAATTGGTTTTGCCATACACTGATAAGCGTCTTTTAATTTCATGGGAAGTATACCTCTCTGTTGGAGATTCACAACACACCATGTACAAAGGTTCTGAAAATTCCTGCACAGAAGATGCTTATTTCTTCAACCCAGGCTTTAACAAACTAATTTGAGCACAGGACACTTTATCTATTAAAACATCTTACAGGATATCTTTGAAGAGATATCAGTTTTAGAAATGCCATTTTAGGCATGAAGATGTTTCTTATAAATTATATATAACAGAAAAGATTAGGAAACAACCTAAACAATAGTGGAATGTGTAGGTAAATGCTGTGTACAGAGTTTTTATACAGGCATTCATTTTCATGTTGAATGAAAAATCAGGATTAAAAATAAACTATGTGTTCACATATACACTAAAAGAAATTAAAAACAGGAAATGATTGGGAATAAGTTCAGCAAGATTCAAACAGTCATTTGTTTTTCTTTCCTTCTTTCTGTTTCTATAAGCACGTATCGCTTCCATATTTGGGAGAGAATGGTAACACCAAAGGGGCTTCCCAGATGATACTAGTGGAAAAGAAAGGGCCTGCAAATGCAGGAGATGCAGGTTTGATTCCTGGGTCGAGAAGATCCCTTAGAGGAGGGCATTGCAACCCACTCGAGTATTCTTGCCTGGAAAGTCCAATGGACAAAGGAGCCTGGCAGCCTAGAGTCCATAGAGTCACACAGAGTTGGACATGACTGAAGTGGCTTAGTATGCACAAATGCAGAGTAACACCAAAATAACAGAAGCCTCCAATTTTTACCTGAAGGGAGAGGGAAGGTCAGATTTGTTGGCAGAGGAAGGAACGTCAGAGAAGGTGCTGGGTGCCAGGGTGCTCTTTCTCACCTCTTGCCTGGGAGAGGGCTTCCTAGGGCTGCTATGTCCCTGATGTGGATTTAAGTGTGAGTAGCCTCTCCTAAATGGCAACTCCAGGCTCTAACTTAGCAAACGGGTTGCTGAGCACATGTTCTACCCCCATCCTCACTCTCTTTCCATCCCGTTTTTGTACTGATTGTATGAGACTCTCTTTCCCATTTGATCACAGCCTCCTCAAGGCTAAGGACAGTGTCGAATGGATCTCTGGGTCCTTCCGGCAATTAGCACAGGGCTTTATGAAGGACATACCTGGGCACTTGTTTGTTCATATTCTAAAATAAGTGGTGTCCTTCTTAGACTCCACACCCCCAAGTCAATCCTGTTCAGCAGAGTCAAGAAGGAAGCAGGAGGATTCTATGGCTCCAGGAGGAACAAGCATTAGAGGCACCAGGAGCTCCATGGGGTCACTGAGGCCCCTGCAGACTCTCTCCCTCCAAATCCAGCTTCTCTATTCTTGGACCCTTGAAGTGAAAGTGAAAGTGAAGTTGCTCGGTCACGTCCAACTCTTTGCGATCCCATGGACTGTAGCCTACCAGGCTCCTCTGTCCATGGGATTTTCCAGGCAATAGTACTGGAGCAGATTGCCATTTCCTTCTCCAGGGGATCTTCCCAACTCAGGGATCGAACCCAGGTCTCCCGCATTGTAGACAGACGCTTCCAGCGTCTCTATTCCTGGACCCTTGAAGGAGACACTTTCTAATCTGCATTATGGGCTTCCCCGGGGGCTCCGTCAGTAAAGAATCCGCCTGCAGGGGGAAGACCTGCTTTGATCCAGGGTTGGGAAGATCCCCTGGAGGAGGGCATGGCAACCCACTCTAATATTCTTGCCTGGAGAATCCCCAGGAACAGAGAAGCCTGGTGGGCTACAGTCCATGGGGTCACAGAGAGTCAGACATGACTGAGCAACTAAGCATACATTCTACATTATGGAATTTTAATCGATTACCCACAAGTATTACCCAGTCTCAGAGTAACAGTGAAAGCTTGTACACTGGACAATCACCCAATAATAGACGTTTTTCATTACAGAAAGAATGGGAGTATCTAGTAACAGCTCCAACTCTTGATACGTTTATTAATGGGATTCTGATCCTGACTAATTCCATGAAGGTTTACATAATTCTTGACCTCTTCTAATACAGAACGTTTCACTATGTGATTTTTGAAGGCTAAAGATACAGAAACTCCTATAAGGCCTGAATTCACACAAAGATCAAGAGATAATTTTTCAAGGAGCAATTTCTTTCCTGTTTTTAAAATTCACATATGCGATCCAGAATCTATTCAAGCACTACCTCACTCTGTATTATTTTTTAAATTTTATTTATTTTTATTTATTTTTGGCTGTGCTGGATCTCCGTTGCTGTGTAGGCTTTTATCTAGTTTCGGCAAATGGAGACCACTCTCCGGTTGCTGTGGGAGGGCTTCTCATTGCGGTGGCTTCTCTTGCTGCAGAGCAGGGCTTTAGGGCAAGTGGGCTGCAGCATCGTGGCACGTGGGCTCAGTAATTGCGGTTCCTGGGCTCTAAGGCACAGGCTCAATAGTTGTGGTGCAGGGGCTTAATTGCATGTGAGATCTTCCCAGCTCAGGGATTGAACCCATGTCTCTTGCATTGGCAGGCGGCTTCTTTACCACTGAGCCAGCAGGGAAACCCTCTGTATTATTTTTACTTTCTGTGTCAGGTTAGGACAAAACCTAGTTTTCCTAAGATTTTAACATAGTTTTGACCAACGACAACTTAATTCTAAGAACAGCATGACTTTCACAGACTGAGCTCTTCCTTGGGGACACGCACCAGGTGAGTGCTCCCTCATTTCATCCTCAGAACCCCAGGTGGGGGGTTCTGCTATTTCAGGGGAGCAGACCGAGGCTCGGGGAGGGGGGGGTTAAGTCACGACACGATATGGCACAGCTTGTGAGTACGCACTAGATCAGAGGTTTTCAGGCACCTGTCTGACTTCTTCCAAAACCAGACCATTTTTTGTAACTGTTCCGTGGGGAAAGTGGAATTAGCATATGAAATAGACAAAACTTTCACAGTGTGGTAGTAAGAGGAGGAAAACTAACTGCCTACACCCTGAGTAACACCAGGCACAGTTCTAAGCGTCTAAGTCAGAGATGAATTCATTATGTTTGAAAAAAAAAAAAAAAAAAACCCCATGGGGGTGGGGGTGGGGACCATGAATGTCTCTGGCGTAGAGCTGAAGCAGTGAGAAGTGAGACAACTTGCCCAAGGCCATGCCTCTAGCAGGAGCCGGGCAGGGCTGGGGTTCCAAGAGTCTGGCTCCAGATCTGGGAAAGAAGCGCTCCTTTCCTCTGTGCGAGAGCAACAGAAGTCCTGGGGCTCCCTTCTTAGCTGTTGGTCATCTTTATTAAAGCTGATTAATCCAACACTTGCTCTGCCATCCTCAACTTGAAGAAATTTTTGGATTCCCGTTGGAAATTGGCAAGACATATCTGTTCTGGCCTCCTTTCTATTGAACGTGTGTCTTCAAGCACCCTTGGGGGGAAGGAGCAGGGGGATGGACCTGGCTCTTGACTCGGGATTTGTCAAATCTGCATGTCGTTTTGGTATAAATGGGGCTTTGGGCCGACTCCTTGATTTAATCAGACATCTATATCCATGTGTGTGTGTCTGTACAAAGACTTCTCTTCGGATTTCTTTGAATCCAGGAAATAATAAGATGCTAGGGAGGGAAAGGAAAGTTCTGTACTTCAGAACTTCACATTCTGGGGCACCAGCTGTCTTAGAACCACATTAGTGACTCTTGTGAAGTGCTCTTTCCCCAAGAGACCACTATCATCAGAGGAGCACCTCCAGTTAACATTTTCCAAGAGCATCCCATCCTCTTCGTATTTATTATTTGGCTTCAAATTACCTCAGTCAATAACATTACCATTGTTGGTTCGCACCTTTCAGAAAATTTGTGTGCATTAAACACTTTGGCAATATTTATTTATTCTGCCATCTGTCTCACTATCTACACATTCTCAACAGTCTGGCCTAGAAAGCGCCCAAAATCACCTGAGCATCATAAAATTAGCGCGTGGCTGTCAGAGCAACGCGTGGAGAACACAGCTGCTGTCCTGCTGCCTGATTTAATGAGGTTCCGAAACTATGTGGACAAGGATGCTTTCCCTTGGTTACCATGGAAACAGGACAGGCGCTTGGAGCAAGTGTCAGCAGCATCGAAATCAAGATGAATCAGCTGATGGCTCGTCATCTGGGAGAGGCGGTGACCACACCAGGGTGGCTCCAGTGTGCACGTAATCTCGCCCTCCTGTTCCTTCCTTCAGACAAACTCTGAGACAGAGACCCAAACTCCACCCCGACGTTTTCCTGAGCACACCGTGTTGCCATATAAGCTTTGTGAGTCTGAAGGGACTTACACTTTGAGAATTACAAAATTAGAAATGCCTAGAGTACTTCTGTTCTTTCAGATCCTAATTAATTGGCGATCTGTTGTTTTATCTGAGATGAAATAAACAATCCACCCCCACACTTCCTTTCCTCCAGCATCGGTTTGCTTTATTCAAAGTCAAACTCACCTCAGGAGGAAACTTTTTATTTTAATGAAGAGACTAGGATAGCCAGAGCTTCTAGTTAAATCACCATTCCTAGGGTCTAAGCCTTTTCACACAAAGTCGATTTTCATCCTAAATTACGTTGTCACTGGGGAGGCACCAGAATTTATAAATTTTAGTGTTAGCTCCATGAGTCACTAAAGTTTCTCAAGTATTCTTGAACCGCTTGTAAAGAACAGAAAATTGAATATAAAATAATTCTCTACAATTCATTCTACATTTATGGAATAGTTTTCAGGTGAGAAGGTATGAACGAAAAACACAGATGAGCTGAAGCATAGCTGGAGACCTAAGAAAAGGCTTGAACACCATTCTTCAGAAAGTTCCAATTTGGCACCAGAAAATTGAAGCAGAATAATGTTTGGTAAATATAGATCTCTGCCGACTTTTGCAAAGAGGAGGAATCTTTAACTTCTTGGCTTCATCTTCTTAAGATTTTTCCTCCTCTTTGTACAGGGTCAAATAGAATTCATTAGCCAATTAGCTCAGAGAAAATAAGGCCGCGTATATGCTATTTCATGTAGAAAAAGAGCAAAGTGTTCAATTTTTCTGCTTTTCGGCTGAACTGACAGATATTCTTTGTTCTCTAGGAATGTGATGATTTAGGCTAAAATTCTGGTTCCTGAATAATTCAGATAATTGCCTCAACCCCACACTTCGCTGGAGTTGGAGAGACTTTGACTTCAAAAGGCAGGTGATCAAATTAAAATCATGTTCTGATGAACCTTATTTTAAGCTGTTTTTGAAAGAAAAAAAGATAGACATTCACTGCTTAATTAAACATCGCTATGTATTTTGAAAACATAGATGAACCACACTGAATATTATTAGTCTAATGTTAAGTGGTAAGCAGTAAAAATTTTCTTTTGAAAACAGTATGCTTGATATGTTAGACTTTGTTCCATAAGAATCGTCTAATCAGACACTTTTTGTCAAGCAGATGTTACAGTTTAGATGTTCCAGGAGACAACGCTTTCATCCCGAGCCTTAGCAGTTGTATGCACAAAGTGATGCTTGTTACGCGACTCTGGCTGCCAGCCTGTGTCATGCCACTCTGCGCCATTGTCCTGAAGAGTCTGAGGGCTGGTTATACCAAGCATTTCTTCTTGGGTGTCACTGACATAAGAGCATCTAATGTGCGCATGAAAAGAAAGTTAAAAGAGTTCATTTAAAGAAATGGTACTGCTGTCAAACTTGCCTCCTGTGGTACAATAAGAGCTTCATCTTGGCATCATGACTCAATTGCTTACTTACTATGTGGACATCTTCCCACGCTTTTGGGTAGTGCTCCTAACTTAGACCCGTGATGAGCACAGAAGTCTTTTCCTGGTGGGTCCATGATTCAGCCTGCATCATCTGCACGCCTCACCCCATGTGAGCCAGGCTTGCTGCCTGGGGAGGACATGTATCCCTGCAGGTGCAGGACAGGACAAGGGTGGAAGAAAGGGACGGGTGTCCCCGGTGCCCACCGCACAGGCCCCACCTTGGACGGCCCCAACTCTGCACCAGCTCCTGGTTGGGCTGCTCATTGGCACTGTCACACCCTGAGCAAGGTGGAGCCTGGACCTGGTGGCGCCAAACTCAGCCAGGCTTCAGTGCTGACCTTTTTTGGGGAAGCTCCCCCTGCAGTGCTCAGTTAAGACCACTTTGCATCTTAGCCCCCTCCTCAAATGTCTGCACGACTCTTCCAGGGCGGCCCCTCCTCTCTGCAGGTGAACTTGCCCACCGGTTGGACAGAGAAAACAGAAGCCCTCAAACCAGCCTGACCTCGTCCGTCCTTTCCTCGTTTTCGCCTGTTTCAATAATAATACCAACAACACCATGAAGTCTCTCCATGTGTTACTTTACTGAACCCTCATGATAACCTGATGATAAAGGCACCAGTACCACCCCCACATCACAGGCAAAGAGCCTGAGCGACATCGAGAGTGAGACCCTTGCCCAAGGCCACACACACAGAGTGCGGTAGAACCAGCACGTGACCACTGTTTAACCACGAAGCCCAGATGCAGAGCTGGCTCTTCATCTCAGGCCCTGGATCCTATCCCATCCCCGCTTCTGAGGGACTCACTCCGAGGACTGTTTCTGCCTCCTCCTGGGTCATCGGTCTCTCTCTTCCTATTGGCCGCTTCCTTGAGTCTCTCTCGAGTCTTCCACCCGTCAACTCATCATTTGAAAATCCTGGATCCCTCCTCTGTCTATTATCTTCTCTTCCATCCTTCCCTCTCCTTCTCTCTCTCTCTCATTTTCTCCTCTTCCAAACCAGCCTTCATACAAAAGTCACGCGCACTCACAGAGCCCATTTCGCCACCTCCACTGATTAAGCCCAAGGCAACCTGGCACGTGCTCCCTACAGAAACGGTAACCAGCAAGCACCTACTACATAGCACAGGAAACTATGCTCAATGTTTTGCAATCACTATAAGGGGAAACGACCTTCCCTGGTGGCTCAGCGGTAAAGAATGTGCCTGCAATGCAGGAGACATAGGAGACACGGGTTTGATCCCTGGGTCGGGAAGATCCCCTGGAGGAGGGCATGGCAACCTGCTCCAGTATTCTTGCCTGGGAAATCCCATGGGCAGAGGAGACCCTGGTGGGTCGCAAAGTGTCGAACGTGACTGAAGCAACTTAGCGCTCATGCATAAGGGAAAATAATCTGAAAAAATAGATAATAAGTGTATGTATAACTGAATCACTTTGCTGTACACCTGAAACTAACACAACATTGTAAGTGAACTATACTTCAATTAAAAAAAAAAAATGTTCCTTAGGTTGCCAGTGACCTCCAGTGGGTTGCTTCAGTCCTTTCCTCGACACATAATTGGTATTAAGAAAATGTTTGTATGGGCTTCCCAGGTGGTGCTAACGGTAACAGAATATACCTAAATGCAGGAGACACAGAAGATGTGGGTTCGATCCCTAGGTTGGGAAGATCCCCTGGAGAAGGGTATGGCAACCCACTCTAGTATTCTTGCCTGGAGAATCTGATGGACAGAGGAGCCTACAGTTTACACGGTCTGAAAGAGTTGGACACGACCAAAGTGACTTAGCATGCACGCACAAATGTTTGTATAAAATAAATGAAGAAATGAATAAACAAGTGAATATATAAAGTCTTGTAAGAAAAACTCAGCTGACTTCTCCCTACTCTGTTCCCCATCATTCTAACCAGCTTACTTTTGGAGATTCCCTGAATCAGCACACACCCATAGCACAGCTTCTCAACCTGAGGACCTGGGACCACCTGCTTGGGAATTTCATGCCCATCCCTGTCCCCCAAGACCTGCTAAGATGCTCTGGGTGGGGTCCACGTGCACGCCGTGAGCACACACTGGAGGTGGCATTTAGGCACATGACAGCTGGAGGGCGGGTGATCCCTTGTCTGCCCTTCTGTCAATCTTCATGATTCAGTGCTCCCCTTATAAACAAAAAATTTAAGACTATAAGAAGGGATTATGCCTTTGGAAACATTCACAGATACAAAGGAAAACTAAGCGTTATCTCTGGCATGCCATAGCGCTCCTGGAATTTCATCAGTTCTTGCCTTTTGCTTATGACACTTACCCTTTTCATCAAGGCTGTTATTAAAGGTTGACACAACAGAACAATAGCAGGAGCAATCAAGGCTCAGACATTTGCTCCCATCAGCTTCCGCCTGGGAGCTGACATCTTGGAGACTGATGATCTATTTTCTCTGCTCCCACTTTTTGGAACAAGAAAGTCTTATTTAGAAGGCAGAATTGCTTCCCAGGCAAATGCAGATCAGGGCATACTTTCCCCTTATGTGAAAACGCTCAGTGTTTCGCCTTCTGTGTAATTAATCGCTCTGCTCTTCCTGCTCGTATGTTAGTTTGCCATTTACGCCACACGCTGCGCGTATTTAGCACATTTGACGACAGTGCAGAGAAGTGGGCAGGGCCTTCGAGGCACCATTCCTTCCACAGATGCCCGACGGGTGCCTGCTACGTGCCCAGTCCCAGTCTTGGTAACTTGGATGCTACTCTGAGATACCTTGCAGGCTAACAGAGGAAATAAGTCACGGATGCAGCATCTGGTACAACCAAAAGGTGCCAGGGGCTTTGAAACTAGCTTGTATTAAAAGCCCTGAGTGCAAGAACTGGCTCCATCATTTGGATCTCGGTGCTGAGTACAGGGTCTGGCAGGAGAAAAAGCTCATTGAACAGGGTTAAATGAATAAGACAGATCAAGCAAAACTTTGGAAATTCAGAGTTAGGTTGGGATAGGGGAGTGGATCACGTCCTACCTGGGGTGGGCCTGTGGATTAGGGTTTCCTGAGGAAGGGGACGTGTGGGCCTAGCACCTCTCACAATCCTAGGACTTCATTGGATCTCTTTGCTCAAACCTTTACAGATTAAGTGTAAATTCATAGTATCCTTGGAAAGACAAGTGTCTTTCTTCAAATGTCAACCTGCATATCTTATAGCTTGTGTTTGGGCAAAAAGCTTTCTCCACTCCAGTGCCCACCTGCATTCAAGAGTCTTTTGGTATTGATTTCAAAGGCTCTTCTCCTTTCCTGTTTTTGTTTGCTTTTATCTATCTTCTCATAAGAAACTGGGAAAGCAGGCTCACTATAAACAACTTGGAACATAGAGAAACATTGGAAGAGTTTGGGAGAAATTATCCATAATCCTGCTAACCTAGAGGCAACTATGATTATTCTTTTTGGCATATTTCTTTACAGTATTCATGTATGTATGTATTTTTAACATTGTTAAGCACTATTAAAAACAGCTTAGAGTCCTTTCCACCATCATTAAAAACTCTTAACTTTTTAAAATACTATGGAATGTGATAGTGTTCCATTATGCAATGACTTAAATTTTCTTCATGTTTGATATTTTGACTGTTAGATTTTGTGTTAATATAAATAGAGCTGAAATGAAATATTTATAAAGCATTGTCCACATTTTTAGTTATTTGCTTGGAGTAGATCCCTGCATCCATTGGAATGGTGGAATTTAATGGAACCAATAGAAACAAATAAAGATCCTAATTAAGGGACTTCCTTGGTGACCCAGTGGCTAAGACTCCAGCACACCACAACTGAAGATGCTGCATGTTGCAGGGAAGATCAAAGATTCTGCATGCCACAACTAAGACCCAGCACAGCCTCTCTCTCTCTTTAAATATATACATAACATATATATATATATACACACACACACATATCTTAATTAGGTACATATTGCCAAATTGCTTTCTGGAAAGTTTTCCCTAGTGTTTCCTGCTCCCATAGGGTTTGAGAGTGCTTTCAACACTCTGGTTCACTTCAGGTTTTCCCATTATATACTATTCCAGAACAGACTATTCTAAAAGTAAGCAACTTAAAGTTACAGCCATTTTATTCTCTGACAATTGTGTGGGTTAAGAATCCAGGCAGGGCTCAGCCAGCTGGTTCTTCTGCTCCTCATGGTCCCCGCTGGATCACCATTTCTGAGAGGCTCTTGGAAATTTTTATATCTAAGCAATTGTATTAAAACAGCAATTAAAAAAATATGTAATCTCAAAAGATAAATAAAATATTCTTAAAATGGGGAATATAAGTCTAGTTTTTTGGACTGGGGTTTCTTGGTGGTGTTAAGCTGGCATTTGGTCTTGTCTGGAGGGTCCAAGAAGGCTTCCCGACATGGGGTGCACCCTGGCAGGGGTGGCTGGAAGGCTGGTCTTTGTCAGATCCTTCACTGTCTTCACGTGGTCTCAGGGCCTCCTCCCCAGGTCTCTCCAGCAGAGCAGTCAGATCTCTTATAGGGCAGCTCAGGGCATCACAGGTGAGCCAGGATTCTAAGAGACAGGAAGTAGCAGCCACCAGTGTCCTAAGGCACAGCATCACTTCTGCCACAATCTGCTGTCAAAGCTGTCACAGAGCCCATCCAGGTTCAAGGAGAGGGGTCTGAGACATCATTTCTCAATAGGAGGAACGTCAAAACATTTGTGGCCACCTCTAATTCAATGAGTTGGACATGACTGAAGCAACTTAGCACGCATGCACTAATTCACTCTATCATCACTGAGTATTAGTATAAGAAATATTTATTTGCTTACCAATTTGAAAGATCAGATATGGTAAACCAGTGTTGCTTTCATTTTAATTTATTCCAACCTTTAATTTTTCATGTTTACTGCCATGTGAATTTTCCTACCTGTGAACTGTTTGGTCTTGCCCTTGGGCCTCTCCTAGCTTTACTACTTAACAACTTCGAGATGTTGGGTGGGTTGTTTAAATTCTGTAAGCCTCCACTTCTTCTCTGTCTGTAGAATGGGGAGTAATAATATTATCTACCTGAAAACCTGCAAGAGTTGTTGTGAAGCTTAAATGAGAGAATCTAACCCATGTCTGACTCATCACACGCACTCAGTACTCACTGGTGACTACTGCTTGTTCAGAATCTTGTTGTAATACTCAGGGGCCAGCTTGGAGAAGTGCATACGGAGAGAATGCAGGGGCTTTGGGTTGCAGGGGGGAACCTCAGGCAAAGAAAAAGCCAAGCAACCTCTGTGTGCTGCTTGATACCAGTTTACAGCCTCAGTTCCTTGGCACCTCTGCCCGAGGGCAGGGAGCTGACGGCTTGTGAGTGGGCATAGTGCCATTCTCGAGATGAGAATGAGAACAGGCAGCCAGGGGAACATGTAAGTGTCCTGCCGTGTTTGTTAAACAAACCATTCCCAGCTGGGGAGCTCTAAAACAGCTGTCAATCCTGGTCTTACAAACTCTGGTAACAGGAGACGTGCAATCATTAATCCAGTTCTGGGAAGAATTACCTTTCAAACTTTTTTTTGTTGTTGTTAAAGAAATAGTATAGTACACCCAGCAAATACAGAGAAGTTGATTTATGCCTCATCCATCAAATGGAAATAAATGTTATTCCATGGGAACGAGACCAACACTTTGAGACTGGAGGTAGTAAATTCATTTGCTGAGCCCCAGCGGAGGGGTACTCTCATTTGTCACTTGCCCCTCTTGTCTGAAGGTGACACTCTGCACCCTGCCACCAGCAGCACAAGTTCTTTCAGTGGTTTTTCCTCCCTGTGAGTAATGATGGGCCAGGCACACACTCCCTTCCTGATTTGAACCTGATGGTGCCTGGCCGCAGCTGGTAGCTCTGTGAGTGACGGTTTGGACCACAAGCAGACCAAATATTAGCCTTGCAAGCCTTTGCCACCTCAGGATGTTTTGAGGGGAGCAGGTGATGGACCTGGGTAGGGCAGCCTGGTGCTGGATGCAACACAGAGGCAGAAGCAGGTGACGAGGACTCAAAGGCCAGGCCTCCTCTACCACCTATTAGGTGTGGAACGTGGACTTCCAGAGCCTCGGTTTCTACATCTGCAAACAGGGACACAAATGCCTGCCCTCTACTTCACAAGATGTGAAACCGGGACTTCTTGGTGGCTCAGTGGATAAGAAACCACCTGCCGATGCAGGGGACTGGGTTCCTGCCGATGCAGGGGACTGGGTTCAATCCCTGGTCCAGGGAGATTCCACATGCTGAGGAGCAACTAAGTGAGTCACAACTACTGAGCCCTCTCTCTAAAGCCCTCCCCTGGGTCATAGAGTGGAGCCCAAGTCTCCTGGTCCTCAGCAATTCCCGCTGGAACACACTGCACCCAAATGGCACAAGGATACACTGGGATCTGGACAGCCTTCCAAGGCCCTTTTTTTAGGCTCCTGGAGGTCAGTTCCAGCCAGGCCTCAGGGAGCTGGCGCTCAACTTGTATGGCTGCAGGTTTCCCACCTGGAGAAGCTCCTAGGAGCCCAACTCTCATCTTTCTCGGTCCACAGAAGTCTGCATGCGGACGACTGGCTGGTTTGGAGAGACCCAGACTGGCAGTATGGCAGGAGGCTTGGACAGGCCAGTGCCCTGCTGTAAAGAGGTCAGGTTTGCCAAGCAGGTAGAACTGGGCTTTAGTAACATGACTTGAGTTGGTAAGTTGCTCAATCTCTCTGAGACTCAGTTTCCTCAAACCTGGGGAGAGCAGGTCACGAGAATGTAGTTGTTGGAGCACCAAGAACACTCAGTGTGAAGTGTCAGCCCTGGCGTCTGGCTCAGAGCAGGGGGCATTGTTTCCTTTCTTCTTTTCTCCTTCTCTCGCCTTCTTCCTTTCCTCTCTTTCATTTTTTTCTTCCTTTGGTAGGGGTTTTGAAAATATCTCAAATATGAACCAGACATGATGTGAACTTGGGGATTTCTAAGATTTTTGGTTTCAACGTGGACCTTTTTTTTTTTTTAAGTCTTTATTGAATTACAAAATTGCTTCTGTTTTATACTTTGGCTTTTTATGGCTGCAAAAATCTTAGCTCCTCGACTGGGGATTAAATCTCCATCTCCTGCATTGGAAGGTGAAGTCTTAACCACTGGACTGCCAGGCAAGTCCCAACTTGAGGATTTCTTGAGCAGATGTGTTTATATTCAAGGTCTGCGATGCACTAAGGCAACACTTATGGTCAAGCAGATAAAATGGAAAGAGTCCATTCCACAGCCTCAGGAGGGACTAGGCTAGCCTCAGAGGACAGAGACAAAGCAAAAGGGAGCTGGCTGTTCATGCAATCCAACTCATTTCATTTAAGTATTTCTTAATTGGCCCATGGCTCCTCATATGCTGGATAGCAAAATAACCTCAGAAGCCCTGGAAGTGGCTCCAACTTTTCCAAGACGACCATGTGTAACCTGAGTAAATCCTGAGGCCCCACATGGTCCAGTCTCAGATAGTGTCATGTTAGAGGCCATCAAGCAACAATGAACAACTACAAATAACTCCAACCTTTCCTTTGGAAGAATATCGAAGGAGACCCAAATTATAGTATCTAGCAACACTCCTGAAAACTCTTTTTTTCCTTCTTTCCTTTTTCCCCAGCTCTTATACAATCTCTGCTGGGGTTCTCAGACTATAAACACTTCACTCTCAAAATCCTGCTTCTGAGTGTCCCAGATCCTTAATCCACGTGGGTTTCAAGTCTCTTCCTTCTACTGAATCCCTCTTCCCGTTCCCCATTCCAGCCTGGGTCTCTCTATCCAGTCTTAGAAGTCTGGGATGTGTGTGTGGAAAACAGAACTCTTTCTGGAGGCAGAGGAGAAAGAGAGGAGCGAGAGATGTTGGGGGGACTTGAAGAGGGTGGTTGCGGCAAGTGACAGGGTGGGAGCACCACACAGGGATATCTTGCTTACACTGCACGTGCCCAAAGGCCAGCAGAGCTCCTCAGCATGAGCAGAGACAAGACACGATGATCTGGGGTCCCCGGACTTTCTCCAGCATGGCTGGTGTGGAAATGGCACACAAGGGCCCTTGTGTGTGCATAAAGGGGCTACAGTGAGGTATACAGTCCCCAGGACTGTATAGACAGATCAGAATTCTTCTCTTTTTGAATAGAGGTACTGTGTAATTTTTAAACTACCTGTGTAACCAGGAGTTAGTTTTGTCAATTTCACAAAGATACTGGATTTCCTCGTGGCTCAAATGGTGAAGAATCTACCTGCAATGCAGGAGACCAGGGTTCGATCCCTGGGTAGAGAAGATCCTCTAGAGAAGGGAATGGCAATCCACTCCAGTATTCTTGCCTGGAAAATTTCAAGGACAGAGAAGCCTGGCAGGCTACAATCCATGGGGTTGCAAAGAGATGGACACGACTGAGCGACTAACACACACACCCCGACCAAAGACATTTTCATATCTCCCCAAATATAACAAAGTCAAATCAAATTTTATCATATTCCGGCTGTAAAGAAGCCTTCCCTCTGCTGGATGACTAGTATCTTCACCTGTTCTAGGCCAGGTGCTCACCACTCACTGCCACCCCTCATTGCTGTGTTCAGCTTGATTTTGCCACCTTGAACTGGGGCATTCACGCTGCTGAGCTTAGATTCAAGAACACTTGCTCATGAATTCCCCTGCCCTTTCACTGACCTTAATGGTCAATGTCCCTAGGTAGAAGCCACCCTATTTGAAAGGCTGGAGGATATTATGGGTACCACTGGATATTTTTAGGAGGAGAATTTTGGGGGAGAAGAGAGACATAGCCTTTTTGATACTAAATATCCCACATAAGTAACATAGTGTAATAAGAGTATTTAGTGGTGTGCCTGCGTGTGCGGGATTTGTTAAGCTCACAAACTGCTGTATTCCTATCACTGCAGTTACCACCATTATTCTCTTCTACAGCTAGGGAACTATAAGTTTTTGACCTCCTCAGAAGCCCTCAGGGTTTTCTGCTGACATTCTCTTTTTTCAGAAAGCTTAGATGTTTCAAGTGGTCAGGCTTTGGAGGAGGAAGGCAGTCCCCCACGGTCTAGGCAGATGTGTCCCCCAAACTGTTGGGTCAGCTGCAGACTCCTCCTCTGGCTCTGCTATCTACTGGCCAGGCTACTGGGGTGGCCCCACACCATTACCTGGCCCCACTGTCCGATTCCTCCTTGAGAAAGGAGGGCTTCAGACTGGATCCTGTACTGTTAGAGCCAGAAGCAAATTAAAAACTCACTTAGCCTAAAGCCCGAGAGGTCACATGATTTGCCCAAGGTCAAACGGAGGACTGGTGGCAGGGCTGAGACCAGACCCCTGCTCTCCTGGTCCTCACTGCCCTAGGCATCTTTAAGGTCTCAACACATAGTACATGGCTTTTCAAAGCAGCTCATAATCACACCTCGGGAGATGCAAACACTCACCCCAACTCTGCTCACTTCCGCATCTGGGATGTAGTGCTTTCTAAAAATGCAGCAGTTTCCTTTTCAGCTAACTCTGGAGTGTTTTTTATCCTCTTCTGCCCCCAAACTGCTGAATGGTTCCTATCTTCCCACTTCGTCCCTCTCTAGGCTATGACCCAGAGGCTCCTCAGGCTTGGTGGGGTGTGTGCCACCCCCTCTCCTGCCCCTGGGTTCAGAAGTGCCCACGGCTTGAGTGGCACAGCCTGCTACCTCCCCTAGCACAGCTCTGCTCCTCGCCCATCTTCACCCAGTCATGGCCAGCTAGGCATCCCCAGGAAGCTTTCCCACCACCCTCAGCCTACCCAGTCCCAGGTGGTCCAGGAGGGCAGCCTTTATTGGTTTCTCCTATAGAGCATCCGGGGCCAGGCAGGCAGATGCAAAGATGAACAAGACGTGGTATTGCCTTCAGGAAGCAAAGATGTGGGGGAGATGGACTATGCTTCATTCCCCTGCTGGCCTTCACCCTGGCTGCTGGCCTGTCTCCCCACTGTGCCCCTCTGGAGTCCCTGGAGGGGATTTCACCTGCCTGAGTCCCTACACCAAGCACAGGTCCAGGTCTATACAGTCCTGAGCCCTCAGCGGATGCATGAACTGCTGAGTGAGTGAGCAAACACTCAGCCGTGGAGATGCATGCTGGCGTGTAAGGTGCCATACCCCCCGAGGTGCTACCTGCAGACTGGCTGTCATGCTGGAGGCTGATAACCTGTTGGGCATGTATGCTGATGATGAAATTCATACTCTGGAGTTCCTTGAGCAAACTCAGAGACAGAGGGGTGTCCCTTTCTGAGAGAGTCCTGCTGAAATTCTCACTTCCTGCAAACCTGCACTTTTCTTACAAATGGGAGCCACTAGGTCCCTCCAGGACAAGAATTCGTGTGAGTGATCTATGAAAGGCTTGCTCCCGGGGACCCAGGTGGCACTGGGATAATTTCAGGACCCATCCAGCCCCAGCCTGATCCCACAGGAGTTCTAGAGCATGCATTCGCCTGTGATGGCCTATTCTGTGTGTCCACTTGGCTGGGCTAAGAGGGCCTAGAGAGCTGGTAAAATATGATTTCTGGATGAGTCCATGAGGGTGTCCCCAGAAGAGACTGGTGTTTGAACTGGCAGACTGAATAAAGAAGAGCACCCCTCACCAGGCAGATGGGCATCGTCCGATTTGTTTAGGGCCGAAATAAAACAAAAAGGCAGAAGTGAAGATGCTCCGTTGTATGTGACTCTTTGCGATCCCATGGACTGTAGCCTACCAGGCTCCTCCATCCATGGGATTTTCTAGGCAAGAGTACTGGAGTGGGTTGCCATTTCCTTCTCCAGGGGATGTTCCCAACCCAGGGATTGAACCCAAATCTCCCACACTGCAGGCAGACACTTCACCCTCTGAGCCACCAGGGAAGCCCCCAAAAGGCAGAGGAAGGGCACATTCTCTCTCTGCAGCAGCTGGACATCCATCCTCTTCTGCCATCAGGCATTGATCCTTTGGTTCTTCAGTCTTCACACTTGGACCAGAACTCACACAACCAGCTCCCTGGTTCTCAGGTCTTGGGACTCAGATTGACACCAGCTTGGGACACCAGCTTTCCTGGTTCTTCAGCTTGTAGACAGCAAATCATGGGACTTCTCAGCTTCCATAATTGTTAGGGGAAACACTGAATGAAACCGCCCACCCTGGTCAGGCACCACAGTAGTCATCTGCATGAGTTATTTTGTGACAGGAGGTCCTAGTAAGGAACACGGAACTGACCAGCCACCACCGACCGGAAGAGTTCAGGAAAGGTCGAAAGGAGAGAGGAGACAGCAGCCCATGTGTCCTCGCGACCTCAGGGAATCCCCCCCCGCCACCCCGCTGCAATCCATCTTGGCTGAGCAGTGTGTGTCCCACCAGGGAGGATCAAGTCAGAGTGACTGTCCAGAGACAACCAGGAAATTAACCCCATCACTATAAAACCTGAGGCTGCGAGCCACGTGGCAGAGCAGTTCTCCTGGGTTACCCGCTGCTCTCTGCCTAGGTGCCCCTTCCCAATAAAGTCTCTTGCTTTGTCAGCCCACGTGTCTCCTGGACAATTCAGTGAGTGTTAGACAAGAGCCCACTTTCAGACCCTGAAAAGGATCCTCCTTCCTGCAACATAATCACCTGAACAACTTCTGTAATAAATCTCCTCATGTCTATATCTGTATCTCCGTCTACATATCTGTATCTCTGCCTACACCTCTGTTTCTCCCTCTGCTGGTTCTGTATCTGCGGAGACCGTGACGAATGCATCACAGAGCTGAGCCCAGGGGAACATGACCTCAAAGGCCCTTTCGACCCCAGTACTGGCAGACAGGCCTCTGAAGGAGACAGGCCAGGAGAGCCAATGGCCAGGAGGCTGGGCGTCTGGGAGGGACACCTAGACCTTGTGGGTACAAGACTGTTTGAAAGCCCTGGGCTGGGCGACCCCTCGCTTCTATTTTTATTTCAGAGTCTGTTTAACTGGCAAATGCTGACAGCCACATTCAGCTTCCTACATGCTGAACACCCTGTACACGTCCTGCAACCTCACCGTCTGGCCGGATGGTGAAGGTCAATGCCGTGGGCATGGCTGAACCCAAACACAGGCTTCCGGTCCAGTTCTAAGAGGGACTCTACCTGTGCACTCAGGTCCTCTGCTTGGGACTTTATCAGCCTGTGTTGGAGCGGGCAAGGGTGGCTCGGTTAGTCCAAGAAGTCAGAGAAAGGCCTTTCTGAAGATCAAAGCAAGCCCCTGAGACACCTGCTGAACCGCTGGAGACTATGAACAGGCAGGTTGTCATGGAAGCCCCAAGGGCTGGGCACGGAGAGATCGGCGCTCTCTTTCCTTCCTTGTGAGTTCATGTCTAGAAGACACTACTGTTTAAAAAATCATTCAAAGCTCTATTCACGGAATGCCGTGGCCAAAACATTTTAGTAGGACATACCGTTCGCCTCGCTCCCTGCTGTCTCCAGTTCTCAGGAGTGAAAACGTTTTTTCTCCAGAAAAAAATGAAGGCTAATGTAAGAAAGACGTGCTTGGGGAATTATACCACTTAACTAACTTCATAAGTGTTTACAGCAAACACAGCCTCAGTGGAAACTTTGGAGGGGAAGAGGAAGCCTTTCAAAGCCTTCATAAAAGGTAGCGGAACCCCCACGGACACTGGGTGGAAGGCGGGGATCACAAATAAAAGAGCATCTCAACATTCAAAGGAAGGAAGGATAGCTGGAGGGGGTGGGGGAGGCTGAGAACACATGTAAAAAGACATCATTCCCACTTTGCTGATTACAGAGATCAACCAAATCCTCCCACGCCGGAAAGAACAAAGTACTCATTTCTAGCAACCCCAGAGCAGAAGAAGGGGATATTGGCAGAATCCCTTCTTATTAAGGAGCAATTAAGTTATTAGGCAATTTCAGAGAAGTTCCAAGGGAACAGGGCCATTTTGTACGTTACAAACTACCTCTGAGTCCTTCGCAGAATCACAAGATACAGTACCGTTGCGTTCCTTGCTATTTCTTGGCTGTTGTGTTCACTCACTCACTCAACAAATATTTATCAAGCAGACATCTATGCACAGGCCATGGAGAACAATTTTAAGGACCCAACAAAATCCTAACAATCTGGAGTTAGAAAGCGACGTTCTAGCCCCCATTGTGCAGGGTGCGTGCTTTTCCACAGGCATTTCAAATTCCAGGGCTTCAGATTTCTCACCTGTTAAACCATACTCTGATATGATAATGTTTCACATTATAGAAATGGCTGCTGCTGCTGCTGCTGCTGCTAAGTCGCTTCAGTCGTGTCTGACTCTGTGTGACCCCATAAACGGCAGCCCACCAGGCTCCCCCGTCCCTGGGATTCTCCAGGCAAGAACACTGGAGTGGGTTGCCATTTTCTTCTCCAATGCATGAAAGTGAAAAGTGAAAGTGAAGTCGCTCAGTTGTGTCCGACTCTTCGCGACCCCATGGACTGCAGCCCACAAGGCTCCTCCGTCCATGGGATTTTCCAGGCAAGAGTCCTGGAGTGAGTTGCCATTGCCTTCTCTGATAGAAATGGCTAGTAAACCATAAAGTCCTTTACAATGGTTAGTTATTATTTTTGTAAAGTTCTCTGATGGGATGGGGGGATCACACATCCTGGTTTGCCCAGAAAAGTCTCAGGTCGCATCTGTTTTCCCAAGCCCTTTTCACTGTAACAGGTGTCCCAGTTTGGTGGATAAATTATATGATCTCCTACTGGTAGGATCATCTGTGCAGGAGAACAGCATGAGCAGAGGACCAGAGTTCCAATGAGACTGTTTCATCACAGGAAATTTCCATAACTCACTAGCTCTTCACCAAGGCTCCGCTCTGCCTGACAATACCTGCTCTTTTTGAAGTTGCAACCAACTCAGGTGTGAAAATTAAATGTGTTCACAGAAATGAGTGCTCTGCTGCACACTTGCAACAGAGGTTTCCAAAAAAAGAAAAGAAGGGGGGGATAAAGTGATTCATGGAACTCCCATTATGAATGTAGAATCTCGACATAAGGAAATGTGTTCCTGCACAAAGGCGTTCTTGAGTTCATAAACTGAGATATTGTATTTCAAGGCATCGACAGTAAGCACAGAACACTGGCTGAGTCTGGCAGCAGCTGAAACCCAGGAGACTTGGGGCTTACCAAGTGGAATTAGGCTGCTGAGTTGTGATCAGTGGGGGACACTACTGAAGCTGGGTCTTGGATTTCAATTCCTGGCTCTCCTGCCCTTGGCTGTGTTTCCCAAGCCCACTGGCTTCTGTTCCTGACGTGGGGAGTGGGTATGGCTAGGACCTACCTTCCAGCGCTGCTGTGAATGTTAGGAGTCCTGGCGCCTGTAGAGGGCTGACGCAGTTCCTGACACATGGCAGACTGTCTGTCAAGTGTAGAAAGGCTTGTCGTTCTCAGTTCTGCTGCTCCCAACAGAGTGGTCTGTAGGCGTTTCATGAGCAAGAAAATACGTGGCAGAAGGAAAGAGCCAGGCCCTGCTATACCCTTCTCCTTTGGCCTTGATGAGAGTTGACCAGAACAGAGCCTTTCAAATGTGGTCAGTGAGTTTGGATCTTATCTGCATCCGTTAGCCACTGCCCCAGTAATGCTGCGTAACAAACTATTCCCAACCCTCACCAACGTGCTGGTGAGCTGGTGTCAACGAACCTGCTTCTGACTGCTCTGGTTGGGGGGATTTTGGTGGTAGCTCTGCAAGGACCTGTGTCTCTTCCTCCTGCTGCACTCAGGGCTGATCCATAGGATGCTCCTCGGATGACAATAACTGGGGCTGGAGGGCCCAAGGTCGAGGGTCAAACCAGTCACTGTCACTTCTGCCCATAATTATCATTGACCAGAGCAAGTCACGACATGTGTACATGCCAAGTTGCTTCAGTGGTGTCCAACTCTTTGTGACCCTATGGATTAGAGCCTACCAGGCTCCTCTGTCCATGGGATTCTCCAGGCAAAACTACTGGAGTGGGTTGCCATGCCCTCCTCCAGGGGATCTCCCAACCCAAGGATCAAACCCAGGCCTCCTACATCTCCTGCACTGGCAGGCAGATTCTTTACCACTAGCGCCATCTGGGAAGCCTGCACGTCCCAGCGCCAAGCCCAAAGTCAACACTCCCCTGAAAGGGCCAGGACAAGAATGTGGTGGGAGAGAGAAGCAAAGAACTGGGGTCAATTTGCAACATTTCATCTTTTGCAGAAAAGGATGGAGCAAACTCTGAATACCGCTTATAGGCTAGGAGTTGTTTCAGCTTCAAGAAATCCTCTGAAGTGAGTAATTACTCTCTGTTTTATAGATGAAGAGACTGAGGGCTAGGACTGACTCAATTAGCTTTTGCCATATAACAACGCACTCCCTAATTTAGTGTTTAAACCTCACCGTTTATCCAGCTCACAACGCTGCCCGTCAGCAATTGGGGCTGGGCTAGATGGACTCTTTTGAGCTGATCTCAGCTGAAACCTGTATGCATCCATGGTCAGCTGGCAAGTTGACTGGAGACTGCTGGTCTGAAATGGCCTCACCCACCCGTGTGGGGGTTGGCTGGTCATCAGCTGGACAACAGAGATGGCTAGGCCACGTGTCAGAGAAGGCAATGGCAACCCACTCCAGTAGTCTTGCCTGGCAAATCCCATGGACGGAGGAGCCTGGTAGGCTGCGGTCCATGAGGTCGCTAGGAGTCGGACATGACTGAGCGACTTCACTTTCACTTTTCACTTTCATGCATTGGAGAAGGCAATGGCAACCCACTCCACTGTTCTTGCCTGGAGAATCCCAGGGATGCCGGAGCCTGGTGGGCTGCCATCTCTGGGGTCGCACAGAGTCGGACACGACTGAAGCGACTTAGCAGCAGCAGCAGGCCATGTATCTCCTCATCCAGCAGACTACGTGCAGTGTGTTTACACGTGGATATACTGGTTCCAAAGGTAGCAAGAGAGCAATCCTAGGCACTCTCTCCGCCTTCACTGGCTTATTTGCTCATGTCCCGGAAGCCAAAGCAAGACAAGCAGGCAGCCAGAGCCAGCGTGGGAAGGGACAAGCCTCGGGGGTAGACAGAGGAAGTCAAATAACTGATGGCATTTTGGTAATCTATATGAGTACCTTGCTTGGGGCACACGATAAATACATGGCAGGCTTCCTTCTCTGGTGCTTTGGGCTGACAGGCATGTGGTAAGCACAGTCTGCAAGTCATCTGAGTCCCTGATGGGTTCCAGACATGCATCACCTCCCACAAGGCTGTATAAACTGCCTAATCCTCACTGGACTCATACACGGCCCAAGCGGCTTGTGCTGCAGGAGTTAATAAAAATTAACCAATAAATGTATTTACATGGCCTTCAGAAAAACGATGTGAATGTCTTAAAAGTAAATTTCACTTTCAGATAAAGAAATCTTGCATATTTAATTCTAGATAAATTCTCCAAAAGGCATTTTTATAAATGGAAGTAGGGGATTCTGCTGGTCTATGCCCTCACACCCCAACAGGGCACCCATTTGTCAGGCTACTACTGAGTCTGGTTTCTAAAGAATTGCCTAGAATTTGCTAACCATGCCCAGGTCTTAGCATCTGAGCTTTTACTATGTAAATATGTTCAAATGCACTCACCCACTTTGCATCATATATCTGGAAAAGGGCAAAATCATTCTCCAAATTGGAGGGGACGCAGAGTAGGGGAAAATGTGTTCAGTGTTACTGCAATTAGTCACGCTTTGGAATATCCTGGGGAAAGTCGACTCTTGAGTTATTATTGACATAGTGAAGTGGAGAAGGTTAAAAAGAAGTCTGCAGGCACCCTTAATTAACCTCGCCATTATTTTTATTTCCCCGTGCATTTTCCTGACGGATGGGAGATCACGGGGTCAAACCCTGTTAGAATGGCTGGTATCCTGGCATTCCCTGAGCCCCAGCCTCCTGCTTTCCTAGATGGAAGGAGCTGTGGGCAGTCTGCACCATCAAAGTGGGCTGCCCGGTGGGTCACAGCCCACCGTATCTGTGAGGTGGTTCCTTCTCTAAACCCTACCCATCCTCCAAATGCTGCTCATATGCTCCGTCTCCAGAGAGCCTTCCTGGAATGGACTTATTCTTCCTCTGTAACTCTCAGCCCTTTCTTGGCACCTCCTAACAGTGGGTAAGAGGGTATTCTGCCCAGTTTCAAGGTTTAGGGGGGAAGCATTTACGACCCCTGCTGCTCACAGAGGCAGGCCTCACTGGCGATTGCTTTTGGCTGCAGAGAACACACTGGCTCAAGGTCACATGCCTCAGGAGAGCCTCAGCCCCTCACTGGCTGAGATCAGGTTCAGCCCATTTCCCTCAATTTGGGCACATTCTGGCTTCAGAGCTCCTGTCGGACCATCTGGGGCTGGGGCTGCCCTTGCATGGCGGGCCCTTCCCCTGTCCCATCCTGCTTCCTGAGACCTCGCTCCCAGGCACACCGCTGCATGCAACCCTCCCTCTCAGAGTCTGTTTCCAGGGCATTCGACCCAGGACACACCTCCATGGCTCCCAATGTTTGCCAGCTGGGCACACTGGGGCTGAACTTAACACTGTTTTGTTATATAAATTAATATATGTTACATATTCTTATATATTATATATTTATACAGTAAATATTAATATATCATGTTATATATATTATACATAGATTAATATATTACATATTATATATATTGTTTGTTATATATATTAATATATTGCTATATATGTTATATATTTATATATATAAATTTATATGCCAAAACAGTGTTAAGTTCAGCCCGTGCACCCAGTTAGCAAACAAACATATATAAAGAAATAACATTTATTTTTCTGAAACTTTGATGGCCTAAAATGAGAACTGCAATTTTAAAGTGGCCCACCGTTTCTTCCTTAGCTACAGGTGGGGTCTCATCTTGTCCCTGAGAAAAGACTGGGTGTCTGGTCATTTGGGGGTGGGAAGGACATGTCGGTATCCCCGTGGTCATACAGCATGGAGCCTCAAGCCTGCTCTGGGCTGGGGAGGCTGATATCCCAACATGATCAGACTCCGTGAGCTATTGTGCCAAGAGGTCTCTGTCAGGCAGGGAGCTGCATCTTGTCAGGGAAATCAACTGGGGCATGAGTTTCTTGCCTTCTCTGGATGGAGAGGAAGCACATAACCTTGAATCGAATCTCGTCAGAGCAAGATGACGAAAGCCATCTCTCACTTCTGGAAGGAGCTGGCTGCCTCTGCCAAGCGTGGCCATCTGCAACGGACATGTAAGGAGAGAGAGACCAAAGGGGGCCCCTGCCAAGGGCATGGCCACAGAGTCTAGGAGATATTAGTTCTGGGGTCTATTTAAAATTTCCTTCCTTTACACTGTGGCCCTGAAGTTACACCCAACCCTCCACAGCCATGTAGATACAAGGCAGGAGCCTGTATTGGGTGGCGAAGGAGTGCTCCAGCAGACTGGGCAATGAGAATGGCCAGGGGGTGGATGTGGCCAGCCAAGATGGCAAACCGTAATTTAGTCAGAGCTGTAGGAGCAGGGGGTTGGATGAAAACAGGACTTGCTAGCTGGGCACTGATGGGGAATTGGTTCTGTGGACTCTGGCTGGTGAGCTGTGTCCTCACTCAAGGTCATAAGCTCCTTGAGAGCAGAACACATGCCTCATTCCTTCCTTGGGTCATCCTCATCGTCTAGTAGGGTGTTTGCATATGGTAGGACCTTCAAAGACATTCGTATTTGGATTCTCAAGCAATCATCCCTTACAGAGAGCACAGTGATGCTGCCTATCCAGGGTCCCAGAGTGAGTGGCAGAGCCTGGGCTAAACCTGGATCTCCAGATCCCTGGGTCTGTGTTCTTTCCATCAGGCCATCCTTTATTGCTCAGGAACTATGAGTGCCCTGAGCAGAACTAGGTTCAGCTTCAACCTCCTGGAAGAAAATCGTGGGTACACCCGAACTAAAGGTGCATGGCTGAGCACTCAAGGGCCAGCAGTCCCAGCCCATGACCTGTGACAGGCAGAATGCTGAGATGACCCTCACTCTCAGGTTCCCTCCCTGTGTATATGATGCGTGTATGATGAGCTATAACACCTACGATCATGGTATGTGATGTGGCAGAGGGACTTTGCAGTTGTGATTAAGGTTGCTGATCAGTTGATCTTATGAAGGGAGAGTATTCATTTGCACCTAAATATAATCTGAGACTTTTCTCTGGCTGGTGGCAGATAGTGAAATCAGAGAGATTCAAAGCACAGAAAGGATTCAGTGCATCATTGTTGACTTTGAAGGTGGAGAGGGCCACATGCAAGGACTGGAGAGTAGCCTGTATGAGCTGAAAATAACCCCGGCAGTCAGCAAGGACATGGGGACCGCAGTCCTACAGCCACAATGAACAGAATTCTGTCAACAACCTGAACAGCAGATTCTTCTCTAGAGAAGAGCCCAGCCAACTGACACCTTGGTTTTTGTCTTGTGAGACCCTAAACCAAGCCCAGCTGAGCCCAGTGGACTTCTGCCTTTGAAACTGTGAAATACTGGGTGTTTTTCTAAGTCACTACATTTGTGGAGACTCATTACAGAGCAACTGAAAACTGAGAGGGTCTTCTTTGAAAGCTCTTTGCAGTAGGTTTTCAAGCATGGTAGACAATGGATGAATTCCTGTTCTCAGCTATACAACCTCTGAGCCCCAGGTTTCTCATCTAAGTGATGGATATAACACTGGCCTTTCTGGGTGGTCCCATTAACTGGAGTCTGAGGTGGGTGGCTGCTCTTTCAGTTCAGTTCAGTTCAGTCGCTCAGTCATGTCCGACTCTTTGAGACTCCATGAATTGCAGCCAGGCCTCCCTGTCCATCACCAACTCCCGGAGTTCACTCAAACTCATGTCCATTGAGTCGGTGATGCCATCCAGCCATCTCATCCTCTGTTGTCCCCTTCTCCTCCTGCCTCCAATCCCTCCCAGCATCAGAGTCTTTTCCAATGAGTCAACTCTTCCCATGAGGTGGCCAAAGTATTGGAGCTTCAGCTTCAGCATCAGTCCTTCCAACGAACACCCAGGACTGATCTCCCTTAGAATGGACTGGTTGGATCTCCTTACAGTACAAGGGACTCTCAAGAGTCTTCTCCAACACCACAGTTCAAAAGCATCAATTATTTGGTGCTCAGCTTTCTTCACGGTCCAACTCTCACATCCACACATGACTACTGGAAAAACCATATCCTTGACTAGATGGACCTTAGTCAGCAAAGTAATGTCTCTGCTTTTGAATATGCTATCTAGCTTGGTCATAACTTTCCTTCCAAGGAGTAAGCGTCTTTTAATTTCATGGCTGCAATCACCATCTGCAGTGATTTTGGAGCCCCAAAAAATAAAGTCTGCCACTGTTTCCACTGTTTCCCCATCTATTTCCCAGGAAGTGATGGGGCCAGATGCCATGATCTTCGTTTTCTGGAAGTTGAGCTTTAAGCCAACATTTTCATTCTCCTCTTTCACTTTCATCAAGAGGCTTTTTAGTTCCTCTTCACTTTCTGCCATAAGAGTGGTGTCATCTGCGTATCTGAGGTTATTGATGTTTCTCCCAGCAATCTTGATTCCAGCTTGTGCTTCTTCCAGCCCAGCATTTCTCATGGTGTACTCTGCATATAAGTTAAACAAGCAGGGTGACAGTATACAGCCTTGACGTACTCCTTTTCCTATTTGGAATCAATCTGTTGTTCCATGTCCAGTTCTAACTGTTGCCTCCTGACCTGCATATAGGTTTCTCAAGAGGCAGGTCAGGCAGTCTGCTATTCCCATCTCTTTCAGAATTTTCCACAGCTTATTGTGATCCACATAGTCAAAGGCTTTGGCATAGTCAATAAAGCAGAAATAGAGGTTTTTTTGGAACTCTCTTGCTTTTTCGATGATCCAGTGGATGTTGGCAATTTGATCTCTGGCTCCTCTGCCTTTTCTAAAACCAGCTTGAACATCTGGAAGTTCACGGTTCATGTATTGCTGAAGCCTGCTCTTTGGAGAGCCCTTAACCATTCAGCACCTCAGCTGTCTCCTGGTAAAAGAGGGCCCCATTAATATTCATCTTACCATTGCTCTAAAGATCATATCTCATCAGACAATTGACAGAGGGCACAACACCTAGGTTCTCTATACCATCAGCCTGCGCACCAGCCAGACATCGCACACCCAGCAATAGGTCATAAAGGACCATTTCTTGCTAGCATATTATCAAGCATCATCACTACTGTGTAGTTTTGTTGTTAGTTGCTATGTCCGGTCCAGCTGTTGCAACCTGAGGGACTATAGCCTGCCAGGCTCCTCTGTCCATGGGATTTTCCAAGCAAGCATACTGGAGTGACTTGCCGTTTCCTTTTCCAGGGGATCTACCTGACTCAGGGGTTGAACCCGTGTCTCCTGCATAAGCAGGAGGACTCTTTTTATTACTGAGCCACCAGGGAAGCCCCTTATGTAGTTTCACTTCAGTTCAGTCGCTCAGTCATGTCCGACTCTAATTAAGAAACTTATTGAAAGTTCAAGAAAATTTTCCTAAATATCATATAATTCTCGAGTAGGAAACTATCTCAATGCAATGTAATATTTCATTTGCATCAAAAAAAAATTAGACATCAAGAAAGTTCAGAGGAGGTCCTGGGCTTTGAACCTCTCTCAGCAGTGAGCACAGCTTGTTATTTTATCAGGAAAGCATCTTCTCCAAAGAAACTCCACCACCAAAGAGATTTTGCTGTAAGGAGACTTCAAATCCGAAACTATGTTGTCATTCATCTTTTCCTTCAGATTCCATCATCCCACAGGGAAAGCTCCTAACTAAGACACGGGCAGGCAATAAATTAGGAGAAGCAGCTGACACGCCAGCATGAAGAAGCCACCCGATGGGCGGAACCAACTGCTCCGGGTGTAACTGTCTCCCACTCGCCGCCGCCATATCTGAGCGCCCATGATTCATGGGTGCCCCGACCACGGGCCCCCTGTTATCTAATAGATTTCTGAAGTTTTCCACCAAGCATTTTATTTAAAATGACAGTTTTTTCTATTAACGGGTGGGCCCTGTCAGTTTCCTGACCCCGGTCGGGAAGGATGTCTTTCTGTTCAAATGGCAGTCATCATTTCTGTGAAGTGATGCGTGTGAAGGAGGCAAGCCGGTGCAAGCACCTCGCACGGGGCTGTCACTCAAGTTGACATCTCCATGTTGGAGCGCTTTCTCCAAGTTTTCTCCATGTGACCTGCAAGTTAAAGATCGGGGGCTCCCTTCATTCAAGCCATCCACGTGCCAATCATCCTTACCTAAAAATGAAAGTTACAAATAAGCTGGAGCTCCTATTTATACCCCTCTGCCTGGCCCATCTCTCCCCTGCCAATCTCCCTCCTTCATTATGGATCCGTGGCGGCTCTTCCCCATGCCAGATCACAGATCAGCTGCTCCCCTTCTTCCACTATTTGTTTTCCTTCACCTTCTGTGATGTTTTATAAAATAAGCATGTCCTCCTGGCCTGAACAGGAGAGGAGGAAATTCTCCTCTCCGTCTCTTCCTTCTCTTCTCTCCTCCCTCCCTCCCATCTTTCTTCCCTCTCTCCTCTTTCTCTCTTCATTCCTTCCCTTCTACGGTGTCCTCCTCTTCCTCTTTCCTCCCCATTCCTTCTCACTTCTCTTTTTCTTTGTTCCTCCTTCTTCATACCCTCCCTGTCCTGAAGCCTTCACACCAGGAAGTTCAGGGGTTTTTTAAATGAATTAATTTTGCGGCTGCACTGGGTCTCCACTGTGTGAACAGGCTTTCTCTAATTGTGCTGAGCAGGGGCTGCTCTTCTTTGCGGTGTGTGGGCTTCTCACTGCAGTGGGTACAGGCTCAGGCCTTGCAGTGTGTGAGTCCAGGGAACACGGGCTTCAGTCGTGGTGGCACATCAGCTGAGTAGTTGTGGCATAGGGGCTTAGGTCCTCTGTGGCAGGTGGAATCTTTCCGAGCCAGGGACTGGACCCATGTCCTCACACTGGCAGACGGATTCTTAACCCCTAAGCTACCAGGGAAGTCCCCAGAAGTCCAGGTTTAGTTCCTCCCCGCCCCGCTCCGTTCTTTGCACCTGCCCGCTGCCTACCCCCGCCCCTGACTCCGCCTCTCCTACCTGCCAGTCTGAACCCGGCTCATTTGACCTCCTCCTCTTGTTCCGACTGAACTGCCCACTTGTGACTGATTCGGGCCTTCCACGAGGATCTGCCTCACACCCTGCCTCGGATGAGCCTCACCTCTCACTCAGCAGCCTCTGCCTTCCTCCACGGCCACGCCAAGGGTCTTTCTCAGCTCCCCCAGTAAAAATGGTCTTCTGCTCATTTGTTTAAAAATTTTCATCAACCACCTTCTATGTGCCAGGCCAACAGACACCAAGCCGATATCTGCCAACCCGTGTTCACCACTTGGTGACCCGTGCCCCAGAGGAAGGGTCTGCCTCAGTCCCACACGTGGGGTGCCCGCTGGGTTACGGCCACCATAAGTGCTGCTCCCAGAAAACCCCGTTCTGCTTTTAAGACCCTCCTGCCCTGGAGGACGGAAGGGGGCCCATCCTCAAGGGTGGACATGACTTTCCACTCCCCTCTGCACACCTTCAGGATGCTGAGCTGGATGCCAGAGACTGGAGTGGGGAAAACCACCACCCTGGGGTCCTCTCCTCCAGAGGGTGCTCACCCCTGTCACTAGCCTCCTCTAACTGCTCTGTGGACTCAGCTGCATTCTCAGGTGCTCTGTGAACACGTCACAGTTCCCCAGCCTTCTCGCTCCCTCCAACTGTTGCCTCCCAGCATTTCCTATTTGCCTTCACTGGAGCAAAGTTGGACCGTGAACCTGAAGACACAAGCGTGAACTCTGAGCTGGGATAGGCTCAGGTGCCTTGCTACTACAAAACTAAGAAAAAAAAGTAAGAGTCTTAAAAAGCCCAGAAAGAGGGAAGCATCTTAGGTCCCAGCTTCCCATATGTGATGGTGGGGACAGATGGATGGATGGATGGGGTCCCTGAAATGTCTATCCCTTTTCCCTGATACATGCAATTTCAAAGACCCAGGTGAGAACCTGACGCCGATTTAGGGGGTGGAACGGTGGGTTCTGAAGGCGCCACTAGCCGGGAAATGTGCACAAAGATCGCCGGAGTAGGCAGGGCACACATGCACACCTCACGTCTCTTTCCACTCCTCCCTCTTCGTGGGTGACCACATGGGAGGAGGTAAACTGAGGTGTGTGCTTGGTGTACCAGCCTCGGGGTCTGCTATACAGATACTGGCAACTGAGACACAAGACCACTTTATGAACTTTCCATGAGACGCATCTCCTTTCAATTCAGAAATTCACATATGTGAAAAAACTGCACGGAGGCTGACGTTGCTGACCTCACTGACCAGGTGTCACTGGGAAATCCAATGATTTACCTGGATTATCGACTTGAGGATATTCAGTTCAGTTCAGTTGCTCAGTCATGTCCAACTCTTTGTGACCCCATGGACTGCAGCACGCCAGGCCTTCCTCAAACTCACGTCCACTGAGTCAGTGATGCCATCCAACCACCTCATCCTCTTTTGTCCCCTTCTCCTGCCTTCAGTCTTTCCCAGCATCAGGATCTTTTCCAATGAGTTGGCTCTTCACATCAGGTGGCCAAAGTATTGGAGTTTCAGCATCAGTCCTTCCAATGAATATTCAGGGTTGATTTCCTGTAGGATTGACTGGTTGGATCTCGTTGCAGTCCAAGGGACTCTCAAGTCTTCTCCAACACCACAGTTCAAAAGCATCAGTTCTTCGGCACTCACCTTTCTTTATAGTCCAACTCTCACATCCATACAAAACAATTCTTAACTTTTAAACTAAAATAGCAACCCAAAGTCAGACAATTAAACGGGGAAACCATGCACAAATGTCATACACAGAGGCGGAGATCAAAGCAAATGGTGGGGTGTGATGAAGATCGAGAGGGACAATTCAGATTTTTATGGCATATGTGACAAATGGCTGAAGTGGGAAAAAAAAGATTCCCAGTAACTTGATTTCTCAATATGCTGCAGAGATCAAAGGCTGGCCTCAGAGATGAAATACCACACCAAATGGCATACCCTTTGTTTTTATTATTATTTGGGGGGACAATTTGTATTTCAGACTCATAACTCAAGGGCTAGAAATTCATGAGCCAGTGTCGAGAGGCCAGTCAGCTATCCAAACAGGGAGGAATATTGTACTTGGAATCCATGCCTCTCATCCTACCCCCGCCTCAGTAAAAAAGTTGATGAGACTAATGTAAATTATATGGGATTCAAATTAAATCCTCCACATCCCAGAATCCTGCTTTTTCTAAGTTCAACACTATGTCACTGTGTGTGTACATGTCAAATGAAAGTGCAAGTCACTCAGTCGTGTCTGACTCTTTGTGACCCCATGGACTACACAGTCCATGGAATTCTCCAGACCAGAATTCTGGAGTGGTAGCTGTTCCCTTCTCCAGGGGATCTTCCCAACCCAGGAATTAAACTGGGGTCTCCTGCATTACAGACAGATTCTTTACCAGCTGAGCTACTAGGGAAGCCCATACATGTCAAATATCTCTTCACTATTACTTTCTGGCATTTTATCCTCTCATAATATATTCTTATTTCCTAAACTTGTTTCCCTGTGACTTTCTCTTCAACATCACCTTTATTATCTCCTGAGTCAAGTCTTCTTTCAATTGCCCATGGTTACATCTGTGTCCACATCACTCAAAATAATCCATCTCTCCGTGATCTGTCCAAATGTGTAGACATTTGGCAGCAGGTTAAAAAAAAAAATCCAGTTGTGCAATCACTTCCATTTTCCTCTGGAACTTTGGCATAATGTAGAGATATCCCAGATAAAAGCTCGCCTAGCCTCTCAATCTTCCATATTTGGTTAACATATATTGTTATTTATTGTTCTTTTTATAGAATTCACCAGCTCACCAAGGTAGCATCAACAGGCATAATAATGTGGTTAATATATTACACAAACAATTATCCTTCAAATGTAAGTTACTAAATGGATTACAAATGAATCCAAGAATATTCTGGCAAATATCCCCGGAAGCTGCACTGGGACTAAAGCCATGGTAACAAAGCATGGTATTCAGGCTGGGGGATCAATGGCATGTTTGAAAAGCTTAATAAAACATCAAGACTGTTGATATTGCCGGTTCCAGGAAGGGCGGCAGAGACATTTAATCAGGTAGCAGGTAACATAGAGAATGTAAATAAAACAGATTGGAAATACATGTCCTAGGATCAGTATATTTACATCTCTCTCATAGAGAATTACACAGAGTTAGGGTGATGTGCAGATTATTGTTGTGTATTAGAGGAACCTGAGAAGAAAAAATGGGCTGCCTGCTGTTGCTGACTAGGTTCCTAACAGTTTGGTGCAGGGTCTGATAGGCAGAGCGGAACTCCCTTCTTTCTCTGTGTGGCTGAAAGTGACCCATGTGCAAACCAGTGTTTCAGTCCAGGCTCACATATCCTCAAACCTCTTGGGTGTTTCAGAAATCCAGATTTCTCAATTACCTTTTTTTTTTGACAGAGAATTCAAGCACTCTAAAATTAAGACAGTAGCGTAATGAACTTCCATGTACCTAATCACTAAGTTTCACCAATAAGCAAACTTTTACAACCTTAGAGATGATTTCTTTTCTCATTTGGTAAAAAGCTCATAAAATTTACCATCTTCACCATTTTAAAGTGTACAGCTCAGTAGTGTTAAGTATTTTCACATTGCTGTAAAAGAGACCTCCCGACTGTTTTCAGCTAATGAATCTCTATATCCAGTAAACAACTTCCCTTTCCTCCTGTCCTAGTCCTTGGAAACCACCATTCTGCTTTCTGTTTCTATGAATTTTACTAGTTTAGATATCTCATATAAATGGAATCATGCATTATAGATATCTCATATAAATGGAATCATACAGTATTTGTCTTTTCATGACCAGCTTATTTCACCTGGCAGAATGTCCTCAAGGCTCATCCCCACACTGTAGTATGTGACACATTTTCCCTCCTTTTTAAGGCTGAATAATATTCCATTGTATGACTGCATCCCATTTTGTTTATCCATTCATTTGTAAATGGACACTGGGCTGCTTTCATCTTTTCCATATTGTGAATAGTGCTGCTCTGAACATGGGTACCCTAATATCTCTTCAGACCCTGCTTTCAATTCTTTTAGGTATATACCCAGAAGTGAGATTGCTAGATCATTCGAAGGTTCACTTTTTTTTTTTGAGGAGCCTCCATACTGTTTTCCATAGTGGTTGCACCATTTTACAATCACAACAACAGAGTACAAGGATTCTAGTATCTTTACATCCTTGCCAATACTTGTTATTTTCTGAGTTTTTGATAGTAGCCATCATGATGGATGAGACATGATATCTCATTGTGGATTTGATTTGCATTTTCCTGATGATTAGTGATGTTGAGCATCTTTTTATATGCTTGTTAATCATTTGTATATTGTCTTTGGAAAAATGTCTAGCAAGGCCCTTTGCCCATTTTTAAGAGGAGACATAAAATGGTTTCTGTTTCATTTTTAACCAAAAAAATTGTAAGAGGAAAAAAAGATAGATTCCTGAAATAGAGATCCAGATAATGATACAGAGGAGATTTCCAATATAAGCCAGAGAGAATTAGTAGCTGAATTTGAACTATCCATATGGCTAATGTGAATCATTAATGTGACTAGACAGACAAACATCCGTCCAGTCAAAGCTATGGTTTTTCCAGTAGTTAAGTATGGATATGAGAGTTGGACCATAAAGAAAGCTGAGTACTGAAGAACTGATGCTTTTGAACTGTGGTGTTGGAGAAGACTCTTGAGAGTCCCTTAGACTGCAAGGAGACCAAACCAGTCAATCCTAAAGGAGATCAGTCCTGAATATTCATTGAAAGGACTGATGCTGAAGCTGAAACTCCAATACTTTGGCACCTGAAGTGAAGAACTAACTCATTGGAAAAGACCCTGATGCTGGGAAAGATTGAAGGCAGGAGGAGAAGGGGATGACAGATGATTAGATGGTTGGATGGCATCACCAACTCAATGGACATGAGTTTGAGCAAGCTCCGGGAGATGGTGATGGACAGGGAAGCCTGACATGCTGCAGTCTACGGGGTCCCAAAGAGTCGGACACGACTGAGCGACTGAACTGAACTGAACAGAATGTGAATCAACATTCAGTCACCAAATATGTACCCTGCTGAGCCAACTCTCCTAAAGGCACTGGTACACAAGTGTGTTCAAAGAGCTTACAACAATTGAGAAGAAAAGCAGGTGTTTCTGATTTGTTTAAACAGCTTTACTGAGATGCATCTCCCATAACCATAAAATTTAAAGGGTATAATTAAATGGGTTTTCAGGAGGGCCTAGAGGAGCTATCCCATGTTGAAGGTCAGGAAGGGTGGCGGTGAGGAGATACCCTTCGTCCAAGGTAAGGAGCAGCTGCTGCGCTTTGCTGGAGCAGCCATGAAGACATACCCCACGCCCAAGGTAACAGAAACCCAAGTAAGATGGTAGGTGTTGCAAGAGGGCATCAGAGGGCAGACACACTGAAACTATACTCACAGAAAACTAGTCAATCTGATCACACTAGGACCACAGCCTTGTCTAACTCAATGAAATCAAGCCATGCCCACAGGGCAACCCAAGACGGGCAGGTCATGGTGGAGAGGTCTGACAGAATGTGGTCCACTGGAGAAGGGGATGGCAAACCACTTCAGTATTCTTGCCTTGAGAACCCCATGAACAGTATGAAAAAGCAAAATAATAGGATACTGAATGAGGAACTCCCCAGGTCAGTAGGTGTCCAATATGCTACTGGAAATCAGTGGAGAGATAACTCCAGAAACAATGAAGGGATGGAGCCAAAGCAAAAACAATACCCAGCTGTGGATGTGATTGGTGATAGAAGCAAGGTCCGATGCTGTAAAGAGCAATATTGCATAGGAACCTGGAATGTCAGGTCCATGAATCAAGGCAAATTGGAAGTGGTCAAACAAGAGATGGCAAGAGTGAACGTCGACATTCTAGGAATCAGCAAACTCAAATGGACTGGAATGGGTGAATTTAACTCAGATGACCATTATATCTACTACTGTGGGCAGGAATCCCTCAGAAGGAATGGAGTAGCCATCATGGTCAGCAAAAGAGTCTGAAATGCAGTACTTGGATGCAATCTCAAAAACGACAGAATGATCTCTGTTTGTTTCCAAGGCAAACCATTCAATATCACCGTAATCTAAGTCTATGCCCCAACCAGTAATGCTGAAGAAGCTGAAGTTGAATGGTTTTATGAAGACCTACAAGACCTTGTAGAACTAACACCCCCAAAAGATGTCTTTTTCATTATAGGGGACTGGAATGCAAAAGTAGGAAGTCATGAAACACCTGGAGTAACAGGCAAGTTTGGCCTTGGAATGCGGAATGAATCAGGGCAAAGACTAATAGAGTTTTGCCAAGAAAATGCACTGGTCATAGCAAACACCCTCTGCCAACAACACAAGAGAAGACTCTACACATGGACATCACCAGATGCTCAACACCGAAATCAGATTCATTATATTCTTTGCAGCCAAAGATGGAGAAGCTCTACACAGTCAGCAAAAACAAGAGCAGGAGCTGACTGTGGCTCAGATCACGAACGCCTTATTGCCAAATTCAGACTTAAATTGAAGAAAGTAGGGAAAACCGCTAGACTATTCAGGTATGACCTAAATCAAATCCCTTATGATTATACAGTGGAAGTGAGAAATAGATTTAAGGGACTAGATCTGATAAATAGAGTGCCTAATGAACTATGGAATGAGGTTCATGACACTGTACAGGAGACAGGGATCAAGACCATTCCCATGGAAAAGAAATGCAAAAAAGCAAAATGGCTGTCTGGGGAGGCCTTACAAATAGCTGTGAAAAGAAGAGAAGTGAAAAGCAAAGCAGAAAAGGAAAGATATAAGGATCTGAATGTAGAGTTTCAAAGAATAGCAAGAAGAGATAAGAAAGCCTTCTTCAGCAATCAATGCAAAGAAATAGAGGAAAACAACATAATGGGAAAGACTAGAGATCTCTTCAAGAAAATTAGAGATACCAAGGGAACATTTCATGCAAAGATGGGCTCCGTAAAGGACAGAAATGGTATGGACCTAACAGAAGCAGAAGATATTAAGAAGAGGTGGCAAGAATACACAGAAGAACTGTACAAAAAACATCTTCGATGGTGTGATCACTCATCTACAGCCAGACATCCTGGAATGTGAAGACAAGTGGGCCTTAGAAAGCATCACTACAAACAAAGCTAGTGGAGGTGATGGAATTCCAGTGGAGCTGTTTCAAATCCTGAAAGATGATGCTGTGAAAGTGCTGCACTCAATTTGCCAGCAAGTTTGGAAAACTCAGCAGTGGCCACAGGACTGGAAAAGGTCAGTTTTCATTCCAATCCCAAAGAAAGGCAATGCCAAAGAATGCTCAAACTATCGCATAATTGCACTCATCTCACACTCTACTAAAGTAATGCTCAAAAGTCTCCAAGCGAGGCTTCAACAATACATGAACCGTGAACTTCCTGATGTTCAAGCTGGTTTTAGAAAAGGCAGAGGCATCAGAGATCAAATTGCCAACATCTGCTGACTCATGGAAAAAGCAAGAGAGTTCCAGAAAAACATCTATTTCTGTTTTATTGACTATGCCAAAGCCTTTGACTGTGTGGGTCACAATCAACTGTGGAAAATTCTGAAAGAGATGGGAATACCAGACCACCTGACCTGCCTCTTGAGAAATCTGTATGCAGGTCAGGAGGCAACAGTTAGAACTGAATATGGAACAAAGACTGGTTTCAAATGGGAAAAGGAGTACGTCAAGGCTGTATATTGTCACCCTGCTTATTTAACTTATATGCAGAGTACATCATGAGAAATGTTGGACTGGAAGAAGCACAAGCTGGAATCAAAATACCGGGAGAAATATCAATAACCTCAGATATGCAGATGACACCACTCTTATGGCAGAAAGTGAAGGGGAACTAAAAAGCCTCTTGATGAAAGTGAAAGAGGAGAGTGAAAAAGTTGGCTTAAAGCTCAACATTCAGAAAACGAAGATCATGGCATCCGGTCCCATCATTCCATGGGAAATAGATGGGGAAACGGTGGAAACAGTGGCAGACTTAATTTTGGGGGGCTCCAAAATCACTGCAGATGGTGACTGCAGCCATGAAATGAAAAGACGCTTACTCCTTGGAAGAAAAGTTATGACCAACCTAGACAGCATATTCAAAAGCAGAGACATTACTTTGCTGACTAAGGTCCGTCTAGTCAAGGCTATGGTTTTTCCTGTGGTCATGTATGGATATGAGAATTGGACTGTGAAGAAGGCTGAGCGCCAAAGAATTGATACTTCTGAACTGCGGTGTTGGAGAAGACTCTTGAGAGTCCCTTGGACTGCAAGGAGATCCAACCAGTCCATTCTGAAGGAGATAAACCCTGGGATTTTTTGGGAAGGAATGATGCTAAAGCTGAAACTCCAGTACTTTGGCCACCTCATGGTGAAGAGTTGACTCATTGGAAAAGATTCTGATGCTGGGAGGGATTGGGGGCAGGAGGAGAAGGGGACGACCGAGGATGAGATGGCTGGATGGCATCACTGACTCGATGCACGTGAATCTGAGTGAACTCCGGGAGATGGTGATGGACAGGGAGGCCTGGCGTGCTGCGATTCATGGGGTCGCAAAGAGTCAGACAGGACTGAGCGACTGAACTGTATATTAAAATTTGAGATTATTATATATACATCAAAAAAGTTTTCATTTAAGCTATTTTGAGTGGACATCACGGCACCAGATTTGGGGGTAGGCAGTCCATAGGCTGGCTAGCAACATTCTGTGTGATTGGATTCTTCCTGCTACCTCGGGCTCGATGGTAAGGTTTTCTTCTTGGGTTTCTTGGGAGAGACGGCAAATGCGTTAGCCCTTGTTTCTGCCTCCACTGTACCCTTTGGGCAAAGGACAAGTGCTAGAGAACCTAAAGATGACACTCCTTTGCTTAGTCACTAATCACCAGTTACTTTGTATGAAGGTCTTTAATTTAAAAAGTTATTTGTTTTTTGCCAAATTATTCATTCATACACTTCAAATGTTAAAAAAAAATTCCTAAAAGATGCCAGTTCCTCATCGCTCCCAATAGAGGATAAACATTATTAGATTTGCGATTTTTGTTTCTTTTAATTAATTAACTACTTCGCTTGGCTGCACCAGGTCTTAGTTGTAGCATGTGGGATCTTTAGTTGCAGCATGAAATCTCTTAGTTGGCATGCAGCATCTAGTTCCCCTGACCAGGGACGGAACTCGGGCCCCCTACGTTGGGAGCGGAGAGTCCTAACTGCTGGACCACCAGGGAAGTCTCTGTTTTTGTTTTTGCTTTTCTTCGCAGAGATTTTAAAGCATTTACAATCCAATGCAAACATATATTATTTTCCTCCTCCTTTTATCATAAATGGTAGCATATTATGTACATTAATCTGCAAGTTGCTCTTCCATGTAGCAACTTTGAGTGCTTTCATGATGAGTTTTTGATCATCATAAATAGCAAGAAATCAAGACTTCTTGTGGGAATAATTTTTTTCAAAGTATTTAGTTATCACTGGATGAGTCATTTATTAATGGGTCATTTAGTAATGTATGAGTCATTTATAATCAGTGTCTACCAGAGCACACCAAAGTTCACAGCCTAAATTACCTGGATCATTTAGTTGGAAAGAGACCCCATTTCTACCTGAATTAACCAGGTAGTTGTGGTTGATTAGAGTGGATCTAAAAATATATGGCCCTTTTCCCCTTTCCCTAACAGGGACATACTCCTTCATATTTTGACCCCAATTTATTTATAAAATCAGCATCACTGTGGCTTGAATGGCTTCACAAATGCTTCCAAAGTGAAGCAATAGCTTAGAAAGATGAGAAATGGGCGAACGGGGAACATTTTGTATTCTCAAACACCAACAGGACTCTGAAGAGTAAATAAAGAGCACCCGAAAGGTGAAAACCATTCACTACAATATGAGCTCCTGAATTCCTGATCCTGAATCAGTAGATCAGCTCTTCCAAGCAAAATGGCATCATTAATCAAAAGGGAAAAAAATCCCCTCACAAGAGTGATAGGCACTGTGGGAAACAGAACTCAACTTGAAAATTCACTTCACTGCTGGTGGGCTGTTCCTGGGGAGAGCTTCGGATGAGTATAGCTGGAGAGCTCAGGACACACCAGGAAGGTGAGTGGGATTAATTGCATCAAAAGAAACAATGAGGTGCAGAGAAGGGCTATTGAATATGAAAAGGGACTAGATTTGATAGATTTCAACTGATGAAACTTGCCTCTTGACCTTACGTGGGGAAATAAAGAAACATAAGAAACTTGAAAGCTTAATTTTTGGCTAAAATATTCCATCTATGGACCTCCATGATAATACTTCCCATCACTCAATAAATTATCATCTCACTGTTAAATTATCATACGAGCCCAATCACCAGCTATCTCACCCCACCCCCTTTCATTCATTCATTGCACCTCAGGTCCCAGTGGTTTTGAGACAGATACTTCCAAAGTGATCCATGTCCCTTTAGTACTAATGAAATGAACAGGCTTGTGTGCTTGTCCTAACCCAACATGGACCTCAGTCCCAAGGTTCTGTTTCCGTCTTGGATTAACGGAGCCTGCCGCCTTGTTCTGCAGTCTACGTGCTGCTCCTTCCAGTCTTCCTCTTGCGTACTCAGGAATTTGCAGAATTTTAATATTAATAGCTTCCCCCGGATGTCCCACAATTGTGCCAATCAATGCTTTAAAGTTAATCTACATTTCTTTAATTCCATTAACAGATTTATGATTTAACCTTTCATCAATAGCACAAACTTGTGAGTTTTTCACTACAGAAAGGAAGTTTAATCACTCCCCAATTAGAAATTGTTGCAACATATTCCTAAACCTCTAGTGAGGGTTGCTGGCTGGAGGTGCCTGCCTGGGGATGAATCCGTTTGTGCACCTGCCCTGGAGCCATGGCACTGCTTGAGCGAAGAGAACACAGGGGTTTGTGAGCGCATTGTTTTGGAGAAAGATAACGTGGCAGGAGGTTGTTATTTAATAACCAGTTGCCTTCTGAGCTGGAGAGTTAATCACTACCATTAAGTAGTGATCGCTCCAGGTGAGATGATGAGAGTTGTTTCACGTTCAAGAAAGTTCGGAGGATGAACAGCTAATGGGCTGATGCCGTGGAAGCTTGACAAGAATGCTGTTTTCAGTTCCAATTGTGTTGGAGCGTCAGCGCCTTCCTTTTGGGTTGAGTTCTTTTATTTAAATGAAAATTAAAATAAAACAGCTTGATACTGGGGACTGCCCCTTTCTGGGTTTTACCTGTCCATCATGTCTGAAAGTTTTTACCATCAGCCTGTATAATTTTTGTAATTAGAAAAAGCAACTGACATTCTTTAACACAAAGGAAAAAAATTTGTGTTTTTTTCATGCTTGCTTTTTGTCTAGCTCAGTCTTTTGTGGACAGCAGCGGCAGCTCACGGTTCAAGGATGTTTATCCAAGCGTGGTAAACAACAGAAGATGTTTGCTTCTGCTTTCTCACTCCATGAGACAGCAAAATCAAAAACAACAAAATAGATGGGGATAAAATAGTCACAGTTTCTATCCGGCTGCTGTTTGTCTTCAACTCCTCTTTCAGTTCCCCAAAGCCATTCCAAGCGTGCTGCCAGGAATCAGCTCCGACATTAAGAACCAGAGAAATTAAAGTACAGGGACGGGGATGGTGTGGCTTACGGAAGGGTAATCTGCTGATACTGGCTCGGAGACAAGGCCATTCAACCTTGCCTGCAGCTTTAACCACCTGGGGAGCTTTATAGGACACTGATACCTAGCCCCACCCGCAAAGGGTTGGCTGTGACTGCTTGGGATACCAGCCAGATGAATCTACTGTGTGGCTGAAGGCAAGAATCTTTTCTGTTCCCATCCCCACCTCCTGCTCTGATGAAAGCCCTTCTGTTTAGAGTGGGCCACAGACCACTGGCATCGGCAGCAACTGGGAGCACGACAGAAGTGCAGACAGACCCTCAGGCCCCACCCCAGACCTTCGGAATCAGAACCTGCGTTAACAAGATTCCCAGATGTGACGTGTGCACGCTGCACTTTAAGAATCACTGATCGAGGCCTCAAAATCTCTTTCCTGAACGCATCACAGTCTCTTGGAGGGTCTTCTAGGTTTCTCTGTTCTCTGCCATTTCAAGGCAATCTCCATACTGTTGAAGAGGTTCACAATAATGCACTATCAATTTATTTTGAGCTGAAGCATCTGAGTTCCTGAAATCCCTTATCTACCTAAAAGCAGAGCCTCCCCAAAGAACTCAGTGGTCATAAATCCCCTCTCCTACAGCAGCTCTAATCTTCCTTTCTCTGACCCAAACAGACACTATCACAAGACTATCGTATCTCCAATCTATTCTCCTAAGGGCTCATGCATCTTTCCAAAAAGTCATCTGCTTTTCTCAAAATGCCCTTCCCACGGCTTCTAAAGAGTCATTCGTTCTCCCAGAAGGGCCCCTCTGCCTCCTCCCATCCCCTGTGTGCTGAGAGCTAAGTTGCCTCAGTCGTGTCTAACTCTTTGTGACCCTATAGACCATAGCCCACCAGGCTCCTCTGTCCATGGGATTCTCCAGGCAAAAACACAGGAGTGGGTTGCCATGCCCTCCTCCATGCCTTCCCAACCCAGGGGTCAAACCCGTCACGTCTCCTGCATTGGCAGGCGGGTTCTTTACCACTAGCACCACCTGGGAAGCTGAGTAAGATAAGATGGTATATAAGCCATGAATTCTAACCTCCTCCTGGAGTCACACTTCTTTGTGAACTCTCCTGTGTGTAGCTAGTTAAATCTGTTTTCTCTTTTGCTAATCTGGATTTTGTGATTTTAATTTGCAGGACCCCAGGCATTTAACATAACAGGGTAGAGGAAAAGCCTTTCCTCCCCAACACTAGTATCATGTATTGCTGGTGTCTATAGGATAAAACCCCTTCACCTGGCAACAAGGCCATTCAAAACAAGGCTCCTACTGTGTACCTCTCTAGACTTATTGTGTGTTCCTGGCTTCCTGGAACACTGCCATCAAGCCATGCTGAAACCTAGACATCAAAGCCCTTTCACAAATCCATACATCTTCAGACTATTCACTCTGAACAGTTCTTTTTTTCTCCCTCTTCTCTTCCTGGAGATCTCCTACTCTCAAGAACATCTCCAAGTTACCCATCCATTCAGCCTTCCCTATTTTTTCCCCCAAAAGGGTTCTCAATGGCCCAGTCTGGGACTCCAGCACCTAGCACAATACCTGGTACACGTGTGCACGTGCTAAGTCACTTCACTCGTGTCTGACTCTTTGCAGCCCTGTGGACCATAGCCCTCCAGGCTCCTCTGTCCATGCTCCTCCAGGGCATCTTCCCCACCCAGGGATCAAACCTGCGTCTCTTATATCTCCTGCACTGGCGGGCAGCTTCTTTACCACTAGCACCCTGGGAAGTCCACCTGGTACACAGGTTTCAAAGAGCAGTTTCTGTGGTTTTGGTTTTTGTTTTGAGTAAATGAATGGGAGAAAAGATGGATGGATTGATGGATGGAGAGACTAAAAACCTTGTTTCCCAAATCTCTCCATCCAAAAAAGTATTTAAGGGTCAGCACCACCCTCAGTTTCAGGCCAGAGGGGCCTCTGTTCTGGGGCCTCTGAAATTCTGAAAGTGAAAGTGCTAGTCACTCAGTCGTGTCCAACTCTTTGCGACCTCACAGACTGTAACATTTCAGCCTCCTCTATCCATGGACTTCTCCAAGCAAGAATACGGACATGGGTTGCCATTTCCTTCTCCAGGGGATCTTCCCGACCCAGGGATCAAACCCAGGTCTCCCACATTGCAGGAAGATTCTTCGCGTTCTGAGCTACCAGGAAAGCCACAGTTCTGAGGGCTGTGCACATCACACACACACACACACACACACACACACACACACACACACACACACGTTGCAAAGAACATGCGGCGCCTCTGTCACTGGAGCTCTGACAATTGATGCTGGTATAGTGCCAGCAGCAACTCTAAGCATCCACTTAAGTGAATAACACAGCTCAGGTCCTAGAGAAACACATCTATACATTTCTTGCTCTATGTCCATGAAACAAAAAGTGCCAGAGCTCAAATGCCATGAGGTTTGGAGTTCTACCTGTAGATGTCAGAAATAGACACAGCTTCAGAAGAGGGGGGAATCCGAGCAGCAGAAATGCTTAGGTAAGATAAACTACTAATTAATTACCTTGTCAAATGCTTTCTCCTGGACAGGACAAACACAAGAGGTTCTGGCATAATGAAGCATTCTTTGTGAGGCTGAGAGTCCCTTTTCCTGTTTTTCTTCCAATTTGTGAACCAGATGTACTGAAAAACATTTTGCAGTAGTGAAATAATTCATAATAGTCTTAAATATGCATATATATGGATCTAGATATAACAAGAAGAAGCATGGTATCAACCCCTGTGCTTGCGACTGGATATTGAACGCTAGAATTGAAAGTGATCCTGCATTTGTAAACTATCTAATCAGTTCAGTTCAGTTCAGTTGCTCAGTCGTGTCCGACTCTTTGCGACCCCATGAATCGCAGCATGCCAGGCCTCCCTGTCCATCACCAACTCCCGGAGTTCACTCAGATTCACATCCATCGAGTCAGTGATACCATCCAGCCATCTCATCCTCTGTCGTCCCCTTCTTCTCCTGCCTCCAATCCCTCCCAGCATCAAAGTCTTTTCCAATGAGTCAACTCTTCGCATGAGGTGGCCAAAGTACTGGAGTTTCAGCTTTAGCATCATTCCTTCCAAAGAAATCCCAGGGTTGATCTTCTTCAGAATGGATTGGTTGGATCTCCTTGCAGTCCAAGGGACTCTCAAGAGTCTTCTCCAACACATGATTAGCTAAATTTGCAAAGTTAAATAAAAGTTCAACTTTATAAATAGTTTCACTTTTTATAGTCATTAATGATATTTTCCATTTCCTCCTTGGAATTTAATAGAGATTTTTACTATTTTAAAAGAAAGTAACTCAGTAACCTGGAAAATGTTGATTTTTGTCACATTTGCTTTCATTTTTGATATAAATATGTATAAATTGTTTTTACTTTAAGTACAACTACATTTTATTTTTAATCTTTGAAACATTGAGAATAAATATAAGGCAAGATCATGATAGGAACAAAAAAAAAGAAAGTAGAGCTCAGAAAAAAACTGAAAAGAAAAAATAAATAGAATACCTTTGAATAAATGGTCCATCTAAAATATTTTAAGCTAAAAATAATAATAAAATGAGAAGTCCACGTGCATGCTTAGTCACTCAGTTGTGCCCAACTCTTTGAGACCCCATGGACTGTAGTACATCAGGCTCCTCTGTCCATGGGGATTCTCCAAGCAAGCATACTGGAGTGGGTAGCCTATCCCTTCTGCAGGGGATCTTCCCAAGCCAGGAATCAAACCAGGGTCTCCTATACAGCGGGCAGATTCTTTATCAGCTGAGCTACCAGGAAAGCCTGTGACAGGTAGAACCCATCCAAAATTTACCAGCTAGATATTATAAATTCTATATTTAATAAAGTTTTAATTACTGATCAAACAATGAAAATGAGCCAGAGAATTATTCAAATAAAATTCACAACTTCAAGAGCTGAGATGAAATCCCTGAAACCTCATACTCTTTACTACATGAAGACTCAATCGCTGATCAAAGCAATAGGAATGAAAAAGAGGATTGTTCATAATGAATTCACAACTCAGAAGCAGCAGGTGCAACTCTGGTCTGTCCACTGCAAGATGCAGAAAAATCCATTCATGACATCAGCAAATTGGATGAGAAAGATAACTCTCTGGAGTGTCACTCATTTATCGTAGGATGATCCTAAATTGGCATCAAATCCACTCTGACTACAAAAGACTATTTCTAGCAAAACACAATCCAATTCAAATCAGCTAATTCAATTTTTCACTGGATGAGTATGGCAGCAAACTCAGTGTTTAATTTTATACCAATGTTCTTTCAAACCGAAAAAGAACCTCTAAAAGCAGGTTTTCATAGTCCAAGGAGAAAGACAAACTGTGCTGTTACATAAAGTGTTACATAATTTACAGCCGATTTTCAAGATCACCTTTGGCCAAAGAAGTTATTTGTGACCAAAAGCATTTGGACACTTAAAAACTATATAAAATGTCACTCATACACGTATGAAAAAAAGCACACATGCAAGCACCAAAAATTTAAAAGTGGGCTGAATAAACAGCAAATGACCAATCACGGTCAACAGTGACACGTAAATACCAGTTTAGAACTCTGTTGTGATGTTCTGAAAAAATATTCTTTTGGGTCCAAGAGTTATGGTACTTTTTACAGCAATAATAGCACAATATTTACAGAACACAATAAAATTTTTCTAGGTGTAATAGAAATAATTCCAATTTTTATGTTAGAATGGCCAAAAATGTAAGACAGTTAAAAGTAATAAAACAAGCAATCACTATTTAGGATGGATAATTTTAAATTAAATTATTAATGTATCAGAAAACATGAGAGAATCATTCATATATACCATGAAAACATAAGCAAACATTACTGAATGCAACTAGCTGCCCCTGTAACCACTAATGAAAGTCATACTGAAAACAAACGTCTGCTATCTGTGCTGTTGAAGACGAAAACAAGAACATATTGCATTGTTTTCACACCTAGAAGTACAGTTGTTGTTGTTTTTTTTAAGAAACTAGAAAAAGAACTTTCAATCTTGGGCATTTATTTGAAAGACTGTTGAGAGTAAGTCTATGAAATTGGCACAAAGATAGTTGGTAAGGAAAAGGGTGTGTGGGCCAGAATTTTGTAAAAACTTCAGAAACATTCCACATGCAGCTCACAGTAGGGATTTGTTACTAGGACACATGATCTCAAGTTGGTCCCTAGCAATGTGTCCTTCAGAATCATTAAGCAAGTATAAAAAGTATTTTCTGGATCTTCCCAAAATGGAAACAGCTTCATCAAACATATATCAAATTTGACTTTATAAGGTTCCTCATACATACAATGGGAATGCCAACTAATTGCTGTTCAAGCAACTAGATTTAATTTAAACAAAATATGAGAAGAGTTAAGCAAAACAACAGAAGCTCTACCAAAAGAAGCAAATGGGTGGAAAATGAAATGATCTTGAATTTGCATTATCCAGTGTTGCTTGGTATATATTATTGCTTGCTCTCAATAATATTATCAAAAGGCTCAAAAATAAAAGAATAGTGTGCATAGCGACTTCATTTTTTAATTATTAATTAAAAAAATACTTGTGGAATATGTGGCATTTCATTAATTATAACAAAATTAATACCAAAAAATAATGGGATAACTATGAATATCTACATAAAAATAATTCCCAAGTTATTTTCCATAGAGAATATTTTCTGGTCATTATGGAATAAGAAGTAGCAGAGATCTGAAAGACGCAGAGATCTGAAAGAAGCAGAGATCTGAAAAAGTTGAGTCACTTAGTGACATTTTCAGTTTTCTTTAGAATATCCCAGCACTGAAAAAGTTGAAAAAAGGAATTAAGAAATATTGAATAAATCTAGACATTGCTTTAAGAGATGACTAAAATCGCTAACCGTGCTTAGCCGTTCAGTAGTGTCCGATTCTTTGCGACCCACGGACCACAGCCCACCAGGCTTCTCTGCCCATGGAATTCTCCAGACAAGAATACTGGAGCGGGTTGTCATTTCCTTCTCCAGGCGATCTTCTGGACCCAGGGATCGAGCCAGTGCCTCCTGCATCTCCTGCATTGGCAGGCAGATTCTTTTTACCACTGAACCACCTTTTCATAGTATTTGATTCCGTCACAATATGTGAATGTGATATGTACAATTCACAATTCATTTTGCACTCAAACTATTGCTTGAAGTTTATTGAAGACTACAGGAGTTACTATTAAATAACTCACAAAGTTTCTCCAATTTGAAAATAATAAAAAACTAAAAACTATGATTACTCAAGAGAGGTCTAATGTGGCATTATTCCATATTAATACGTAAGTCAGGTGAAAATCTTTACTATGATGATAGAATTAATAATTTTGCTTAAACAAGAAATGTAAACTTTATGCCATCAGTGTATAATTTATGAATTATGCATCTCTGCTCTATTACTTAGAATCCATGAATAGTGACCCATCAGCTGTATGTGTACATATACACAAAAATAACATTTGGTCATCTCTGATGTTTTGCCAATTTTCTGTCATGTAAAAAGTATAGTCAAACAAATTTTAACATATGATATTTATTTTAATGTGTAACATATATCTAAAATTTTAGCAAATATTTAAATTGTTCTTATGAAGGTGCAGCTCTCAAGTGAGCAAGATGGGACATGTTCTGCTTAATAGCTTGTTAGACTGATGGCATTTTAAACCATCATCATCGACAGTGTGGCATGAGGGCTTCCTCTTGAGCTCTTGTTCCAGAAATAGACCTTTTCTGACTTAATGACAGAGACATTTACCCCCTGTTCATTCAGTGACATTCCTGGAACTCTGACAACCCTTTCCTTTCTCCTCTCCTTGACTGGTTTTTAACTCAGTGTCTGTGAGGCGGAAGTGGAGGTTGGGGGAGCACCCAATTGTGGCCTGTCCGCCGACCCCTGGGACTCAAGCTGCCCGGATGGAGTACTCAGCACCTGCCCCTGGACCCTTCAGCTGACCTGTCTGCTGATGGCTCCCATACAGCAGGGCCCCTCCACCCCAAGTGCCCTATTTCTGCAGGACATGGTGGGAAAGATGGTCTGCTTGTGGTGTTGCAGAGTGACTGACCCTTCTCATTAACCCAGGACCCAGCATGCACCCCTAGAACTAAAGCGTGGAGCACCATCACTGACAACTGCCCCTGAATGTCATGGCTGCAGTGGGGAAGGAGGGGTTCCCCCAAGTGGGGTCTACAGCCAGCTGGCTGTGCCTTGGTTCCTGACCAACACCAGACTCCATATCCAGAACCATGCTCTCCCTTTTGTGGATGAGTTCCCTGCTGCTGCTGCAACAGGCGACCACAAACTTAGTGGCTTAACACCATACAAATTTAGGGGCTTCCCTGGTGGTCCTGTGGTTAAGAATATCCCTTGCCTTGCAATGCATGGGATGCAGGTTCAGTCCCTGGTCAGGGCACTAGGATCCCACAGGCTACAGGGCAACTAAGCCCACACCGCAACTGGAGAGAAGCAAGTGTGCCACAAAGAAGGTCTCAACTAAAACTCAACTCAAATAAATTTGGCTTATTTATTTGATAAGCAAAATGCTTTTTTTAAAACACATGCACTCTGTACAATAGGCTCTAGATTCGTCCACCTCATTAGAACTGACTCAAATATGTTCCTTTTCACAGATGAGTAATATTCCATTGTATATATGTACCACAACTTCTTTGTCCATTCATCTGTCGGTGGACATCTAGGTTGCTTCCATGTCCTAGCTAGTGTAAACAGTGCTGCAATGAACACTGGGGGACGTGTGTCCTGTTCAATTATCGTTTCCTCAGGGTACATGCCCAGTAGTCTATTATACAGAGTGAAGTAAGTCAGAAAAAGAAAAACAAATGTCATATATTAATGCATGGAATCTAGAAAGATGGTACTGATGATTCTGTTTGCAGGGCGGCAAACGAGACAGGCATAAAGGGCAGGCTTTGGACACAGTAAGGGAAGAGGAGGGAGGAACAAACTGAGAGGGCAACACTGAAACATCCCCTTTACCATATGCTTTAATAAAAGAGGTGGCCGGTGGGAATTTGCCGTGTGACACAGGGAGCCCAAATCCAGTGCTCCATGGCAACCCACAGGTATGGGATGGGGCGGGAGGCGGGCGGGAGGCTCCAGAGGGAGGGGACATACATCTACATACAGCCGATTCATTCTGATGTATGGCGGAAGTCATCAAATTCATTAATACTGTAAAGTAATTATTCTCCAACTAAAAACAGAATTTTTTAAAAAACCCATCCAAATTTGTGAACTGAACTGAACGGATACAAATTCATTTGGAAGTCAGAAGTCTACAATGCTTCTCCCTAGGCTAAAGCCAAGGAAGGTACTGACAGGGCCTCCTTCTAGAAGCGTGAGGGTGAGCCCATGCTTTTGCCTTTTCAGGCTTTTGGAAGCTGCCTGCACTCCTTGTTTTGTGACCCTTCCCATCTTGAAAGCCAGAAACGGCATCTTTCTTGCACTGCATCATCTGACCCTCTTTCCTGCCCTCCTCTTCTACTTACTAGGACCAAAGGAAGGATTTGATGTGGCTTGGCTTGATTCCTATGCAGGTCCCCGAACTGGGGTTAGGGAGTGGGGTGGCATTACTGCTCAATTTGAGTCATATATGTGTTCATCCCTCCAACCAGAGAGGTGGGATGTAGTAATGGGCAGCCCTCAGCAGGAGCACAGGATTCAAGCAAGGGAAGACGTTTTCTGAAAGGTCTCAAATGTGCTTTCTGATTTAACAAAACAATACGTATCTACTACAAATATTCATTACCTAAAGTCATGGGAAAATATTAAGAATTCAGAGTAAAAATAATCCTGTCGTCCCCAAACAACTGTGGTTAACATTACGGAATATTTCCTGCAAGTCTTTTTTTTTTTTCCCCAGGCACATGGGCGTGTTGAATATAGTCTTACCAGATTGTATAGGCAATTTTGCATCCTGCTCTTTTTACTTGAAATTATAACAGAAGGATTTTCTCATGTTATTGCCTTTGACTCTGTGCCCTGCACAATCACTTCCTTTCCCACTCAGCTCTTTGGCAGCAGAATTTGTAGACTGCGCAAATAACGGGAAGGAGTAGGGGCTTTTTTAATCTGGGGGAATTTGAGCTAAGAGAGGAGAAAGAGGGATTAAAAGGACAAGCTCTGTGACCTCACAGAGCTGCTAAGATGAACAAGTGACATATTATATGCGAGAGTACCTTGGAAATGGCTTATCAGAGTTATAGTCATTCATCACCAAATACTCTTTTCTCCAATTAATAAATAATTGGGGGGCTGCTATGGTGGCTCAGTGGTAAAGAATTTGCCTGCCACTGCAGGAGGCACTAGTTCGATCCCTGGTCCAGAAAGACTGCACGTGCCGCGGAGCAACAAATCCTGTGCGCCCCAACTATGGAGCCAGCGCTCTAGAGTCTGGGAGCCGAAGCTACTGAGCCCGTGAGCCGCAAGTACTGAAGCCCGCTGCCCCACAGCCTATGCTCTGCCTCAAGAGAAGACACCACCGCAGTGAGAAGCCCAAGCACCGCAATCAAGAGGAGTCCCCACTCGCCACAACGAAGGAAAGCCCGCACAGCAACGAAGACCCCGCACAACCAAAATAAAATTAATGAGTCACTTAATTGAAAAAATAACTGTGCTCATCACAGAGTCTTGAAGTCCAAACGGAAAGTTGTGCCCATCCACCTGCAGGATGGAAAAAGAAAGACTTCCCAGAAAAATCCATGGACTTGGTATGGCAGAGGCTGGGGGAAAGTGGGTGGTGATTTGGGTTTCCCCAAATCACTTTCAGCTTCAGGTGAGGAGCTGATGGTATTCTGAGAGCTGCTGATAGTACATGCATCCAAACCCACAGGCTTTGAAGCTGTTTAATTGAAATTCACATCAAAACCTAATTCTGGCGTAGCTCAACTTGACTATGAATGATGAAAATAAGTCCTTGGGTCACACAAGGACAGTGATTGAGTAGAACTTGTTGGCTGGCACAGAAACAACATTTTAACTGGCATTAGATTGTCTTCCTTGAACAAAACTAAATTTTCTGTCATTCTCTGACTTGGATTTCCTTTTCTCCCAAGAGAACACAAACAAGACCCAGGTACTGTCAGTGACAGAGAAGACAGTTCATATGTGCAACCAAATTTGGATGTGGGCTGACCTGGTATCCAGTGGTCTCTGCTTTCCTTAAAGAACAGAGCCAAGGGAAGCTGGGGTGCCCCATCCTCTGACCTCCCCATTCCTCACCCTGCTCACCCTACCCATCCACAAGTTCTGCCTGGTCTATCTCTGGTTTCTCCTCTGCTACCACTTGAAGCTCATTCTACCTGCACTCCTGCAGGTGGGCCTCACGAGAGCAAGAATGACCTTTCAAAACCCAAGACCCCAAACGCTATTCCCCAGCTCACAGCCCTCCAATAGCTTCCTGTTGGACTGAGATCAAAATCCCCACTCTTTACCAGGGCCCTGGCCTGCCGATGGAATCCCTTTCTGAGCCCCCTCCCGTCTCCCTCCCGCGCACATGCTGCACTCCAGACACTCATGCTTCTGTTTCCATTTCTGAACAACCCAAACTAGCTCCTTCCTCTGGCCTATGCACTTGCTCAAGCCCTGCCTGAATTGCTTCTCCCCCAACTCATCATCCAAGGGCTCAGATGATTTAACTCTTGACTCAAGGTCCAGGTTTCATCCTTAGTGAGACTTCCTTGACACTGTCTATCTTATTGCATTTCTAGGACACTCATTCTTGTTTTTTCATTCACCCATGTTTATCTTCTGTCTCCCCACTCAAAGTTAGCTCCTTGAAAGCAGGAATGCTGTTGGTCTCTGCCAACACAATTTATTAAGAACCTACTGGATATTTACTATTAGTTGAAGGAGAGAATGAATGAACATCCATTTCTGAGAAGACATTTTTTTTTTTGTCAGACATGGACAATGATATTTTGGAGAATCGGCTTCAGTTTCACACTAGTCAATGTCCCTTGGTTTTACCACTAGTTTTCTGCCTATCGCACTTGCCTTTAAGCTATGAAAGGATCCCCTTAACATTCACTAAGGTCAGGCAAGTGAGTATTATTTCTAGTAAGGGAGAGCAAAAGCATGAATCTTACTAAAATGTCAATTGCCCTAAGGTGTGAAAAATATTTTAAAATTCTCCATTCACTCTTTTGTGGTAATATCCTCTGTGAAAACCTTTGCTCCGAATTTTGTTCATTCTTGATAAATGGAAGGAGAGATTTTCTCCAGAAACCATAAAACAGACCCAGGTAAATGGGGTTTATGAGTTTTAAGCACCTTCCTAATTTGCAGTCCTTGGTCAGTTGGAAGTAAAAGTGGAACAGAGGGAGAAAAGGGCTAATTTAGTGTCCAGAAACCTTCTGAAAGAGGAGGGATCAAGGCCCCAAAATCTCCTTGCATTCTCAGTCACTCAGTCGTGTCTGACTCTGTGACCCCATGAACCATGGCCCACCAAGCTCCTCTGTTCATGGGATTCTCCAGGCAAGAATACTAGAGTGGGTTGCCATTTCCTACTCCAGGGTATCTTCCCAACCCAGGGATCAAGGTTGCGTCTCCTGCATTGCAGGCAGATTCTTTACCACTGCACCAGCTGGGAAGCACCCAAAATCAGAGTTCAAAGTGCCTTAAGCCTGCCAGATGGACTGCCTGGTGTTTGCCAACATGTAATGCAGAAAGTTAGCCTTGTCTAACTCAATGAAACTAAGCCATGCTGTGTGGGGCCACCCAAGACGGACAGGTTATGGTGAAGAGGTCTGACAGAATGTGGTCCACTGGAGAAGGGAATGGCAAACCACTTCAGAATTCTTGCCTTGAGAACCCCATGAACAGTATGAAAAGGCAAAATGATAGGATACTGAAAGATGAACTCCCCAGGTCGCTAAGTGCCCAATATGCTACTGGAGATTAGTGGAGAAATAACTCCAGAAAGAAAGAAGGGATGGAGCCAAAGCAAAAACAATACCCAGTTGTGGACGTGACTGGTGATAGAAGCAAGGTCTGATGCTGTAAAGGGCAATATTGCATAGGAACCTGGAATGTTAAGTCCGTGAATCAAGACAAATTGGAAGTGGTCAAACAGGAGACGGCAAGAGTGAACGTCAACATTCTACAAATCAGCGAACTAAAATGGGCTGGAATGGGTGAATTTAACTCAGATGACCATTACATCTACTACTGTGGGCAGGAATCCCTCAGAAGAAATGGAGTAGCCACGATGGTCAACAGAAGAGTCTAAAATGCACTACTTGGATGCAATCTCAAAAATGACAGAATGATCTCTGTTCATTTCCAAGGCAAACCATTCAATATCACAGTAATCCAAGCCTATGCCCCAACCAGTAATGCTGAAGAAGCTGAACAGTTCTATGAAGATCTACAAGACCTTTTAGAACTAACATCCAAAAAAGATGTCCTTTTCATTATAGGAAACTGGTATGCAAAAGTAGGAAGTCAAGAAACACCTGGAGTAACAGGCAAATTTGGCCTTGGAGTAGGGAACGAAGCAGGGCAAAGGCTAATAGAGTTTTGCCAAGAGAACACACTGGTCATAGCAAACACCCTCTTCCAACAACACAAGAGAAGACTCTACACATGGACATCACCAGATGGTCAACACCGAAATCAGACTGATTATATTCTTTGCAGCATGGAGAAGCTCTATACAGTCAGCAAAAACAAGAGCAGGAGCTGACTGTGGCTCAGATCACGAACGCCTTATTGCCAAATTCAGACTTAAATTAGAGAAAGTAGGGAAAACCACTAGACCATTCAGGTATGACCTAAATCAAATCCCTTACGATTATACAGTGGAAGTGAGAAATAGACTTAAGGGACTAGATCTGATAGACAGAGTGCCTGATGAACTATGGACGGAGGTTCCTGACATTGTACAGGAGACAGGGATCAAGACCATCCCCATGGAAAAGAAATGCAAAAAAGCAAAATGGCTGTCTGAGGAGGCCTTACAAATAGCTGTGAAAAGAAGAGAAGCGAAAAGCAAAGCAGAAAAGGAAAGATATAAGGATCTGAATGCAGGGTTCCAAAGAAGAGTAAGGAGAGATAAGAAAGCATTCTTCAGTGATCAATGCAGAGAAATAGAGGAAAACAACATAATGGGAAAGACTAGAGATCTCTTCAAGAAAATTAGAGATACCAAGGGAATATTTCATGCAAAGATGGGCTCGATAAAGGACAGAAATGGTGCGGACCTAACAGGAGCAGAAGATATTAAGAAGAGGTGGCAAGAATATACAGAAGAACTGTACAAAAACATGTTCACGACCCAGATAATCATGATGGTGTGATCACTCACCTAGAGCCAAACATCCTGGAATGCGAAGTCAAGTGGGCCTTAGGAAGCATCACTACGAACAAAGCTAGTGGAGGTGATGGAATTCCAGTGGAGCTGTTTCAAATCCTGGAAGATGATGCTGTGAAAGCGCTGCACTCAATACGCCAGCAAGTTTGGAAAACTCAGCAGTGGCCACAGGACTGGAAAAGGTCAGTTTTCATTCCAATCCCAAAGAAAGGCAATGCCAAAGAATGCTCAAACTATCGCATAATTGCACTCATCTCACACTCTACTAAAGTAATGCTCAAAATTCTCCAAGCCAGGCTTCAGCAATACATGAACCGTGAACTCCCTGATGTTCAAGCTGGTTTTAGAAAAGGCAGAGGCACCAGAGATCAAATTGCCAACGTCTGCTGGATCATGGAAAAAGCAAGAGAGTTCCAGAAAAACATCTATTTCTGCTTTCTTGACTATGCCAAAGCCTTTGACTGTGTGGGTCACAATAAACTGTAGAAAATTCTGAAAGAGATGGGAATACCAGACTACCTGCCCTGCCTCTTGAGAAATCTGTATGCAGGTCAGGAGGCAACAGTTAGAACTGGACATGGAACAACAGACTGGTTCCAAATGGGAAAAGGAGTACGTCAAGGCTGTATATTGTCACCCTGCTTATTTAACTTATATGCAGAGTACCTCATGAGAAACGCTGGGCTGGAAGAAGTACAAGCTGGAATCAAAATACCAGGAGAAATATCAATAACCTCAGATATGCAGATGACACCACCCTTATGGCAGAAAGTGAAGAGGAACTAAAAAGCCTCTTGATGAAAGTGAAAGAGGAGAGTGAAAAAGTTGGCTTAAAGCTCAACTTTCAGAAAACGAAGATCATGGCATCTGGTCCCATCACTTCATGGCAAATAGATGGGGAAACGGTGGAAACAGTGGCAGACTTTATTTTTTGGGCTCCAAAATCACTGCAGATGGTGAGTGCAGCCATGAAATTAAAAGACGCTTATTCCTTGGAAGGAAAGTTATGACCAACCTAGATAGCATATTCAAAAGTAGAGCCATTACTTTGCCAACAAAGGTCTGTCTAGTCAAGGCTATGGTTTTCCCAGTGGTCATGTATGGATGTGAGAGTTGGACTATGAAGAAAGCTGAGCACCAAATAATTGATGCTTTTGAACTGTGGTGTTGGAGAAGACTCTTGAGAGTCCCTTGGACTGCAAGGAGATCCAACCAGTTCATTCTAAAGGAGCTCAGTCCTGGGTGTCCTTTGGGAGGACTGATGCTGAAGCTGAAGCTCCAATACTTTGGCCACCTCATGCGAAGAGCTGACTCATTGGAAAAGACCCTGATGCTGGGTGGATTGGGGGCAGGAGGAGAAGGGGACGACAGAGGATGAGATGGCTGGATGGCATCACCGACTCAATGGACATGAGTTTGGGTAAATTCCAGGAATTGGTGATGGACAGGGAGGCCTGGCGTGCTGCAATTCATGGGGTCGCAAAGAGTCAGAAACGACTGAGTAACTGAACTGAACTGAACTGAATGTGGAAAGTGCTCCAAAGCTGCTTCTGGCCTCACAATTCCACTTCTGGGAACAGACTCCACCCCTCAGAAATGTAAATGAACCATCCTGGATCAATTATAAACCCCCATCACCTGGATTGCCCAGGGATGGTAACATGATTCTACCAGATCAATCAGAGTCCTTCCCTGGGACTTTGCTGGAGCCGGAAGGGAAGAGTCCTCCCTGATGGATATCAGCCCAGGGGGGCTTGAGATCAAGTTCCCTGAAGAAAGCCCCCTTGCTGTCAGAAGGAGCAAAACAATCAGAGGCCGCCAGACAAGACACAGAGAGTCCCTCAGGCATCTTGGCCCACAGCAGAAGGAGTTGTGCCCACTTGATAGCCCTGGCCCCACTCAGACTCTTCAGGAGCAGCAGCCAGGGACCAGCTTCCCACCTTGAGTCCTACAGTATTCTTCTTCTCTACCACGGCTTTCTCCAGCAGGCACAACCCTAAAGTACAGGAAAGCTCAGGTTCCCAGTGGCAGCCCTCAGTCAGGAAGGGAAGAGAGTTGGTGGATAAGGGCCCAGCCTCCCTAGCCTGCCCTGAAAGATTTGGCTTCTCCAGGGTCCCTGCCAAGAGCCCAGTTGCCCAAGGGAATAAGTTATCACTCACACATGTCCTGATGGGTATTCTTGCTTCGTTGTTTTACTTTCCCCTACATCCTCACAATCCTGGTGCTGGAGAAGACTCTTGAGAGTCCCTCGGACAGCAAGGAGATCAAACCAGTCAACTCTAAAGGAATTCAACCCTGAATATTCATTGGAAGGACTGATGCTGAAGCTGATGTTCCAGTACTCTGGCCACTTGATGCAAAGAGCCAACTCATTGGAAAAGACTCTGATGCTGGGAAAGATTGAAGGCAGGAGGAGAAGGGGGCAACAGAGGATGAGATGGTGGGATGGCATCACACTCAATGGACATGAGTTTGGGCAAACTCTGGGAGATGGTGAAGGACAGGGAAGTCTGGCGCACTGCAGTCCGTAGGGTCACAAAGAGAAGTAGCTGCCAGGTCACTGCTGGGTCTGCAGCTTCCATCCTACGTGCTAGTCATCCAGAGGAGGAGCCATGGCTTTCCCTGGCTAGCAATAAAGCACTTTCACCCATTATCACTCTCTTCTCAACCTAGAGGCTAGAACAGACTTCAGGCACATTTCATATGGGAGGGCGACAAGGCTCTGGGAGGTGGGGTGGCTGCCAGCACCCCACGGACAGGTGCTTCCCTAAAAAGAGAAAAGAGAAGGACTAGAGCTTTAGCAAGTCCTTGAAGTGCAGATGAGTAACCTCCTGGCTGGTTTCCCCATGCTGCTGAGTGTGTACTTACAGACTGGAACTGGTGACCAAATGTACTACATTTTACTGTTTATTTGTGTGAACTTGATTATTTAATTAGCTGCTTAAAAATTGAGAGCATGACTCAGCTGCAAATACACCTACAGGCACAAATCTACCATTTGTTCATTCAAACCATCCACAAATAAACCCTATGGAATTTGCTTGGATTAAGAGCCCCAAGTCTTCTTGAGATGTCATTTTTCAGTGCTTATTTCACTTTGGGTTGCTAGGAGATAAATTGGTTTTTTAAAAAAGCAATTTGCATAAAGACCAGGAAAGCATTTTAATAATGTCAATATATAGCCAAATGGACTAAAGTGCTAAAGTGAGTATTTTTCACTGGATAATTAAGCCTCCAAATTTAAATGTTATAAAAAGTGATGTACTTGTATTCCGTGGAGGTCTACCCACTTAGGTAGCTAATTATTTCTCAAGAACAACACTGAGTCATGTCAGACATCTTCTGACTAATCTAATAATATTAAGCTACTGGGAGATGGTGGCTATCCCATCACATCATCGGGAACGGAAAGCGGGTACGGTTTTAATTGCAGAACTGTGAGAAATTCATTTTTCTAGTCACTAGCACAAATCTGACAATCTGTCTGGCAGCCAGGAACTAAATTAAAGAAGTTTTCTTTCCCTGATACATATGCTGTAAATCTCACTAATTCAAACTGATGGAGAGGAACAGCCAATCTATTTTGGTAAAAAATATTCACCGTAGGACTTATTTAATACTTTTTAAAATTTCTTCTTTCAAGTTCAAACAGAATCTTGAGTCTGGTACAGAATGGTCAAGACAAAAGTGTTAGCCATTGTTATGGTCTTCATATGTGTTCACAGGACTTCCCTGATGGCTCAGTGGTAAAAGAATCTGCCTGCCAAGCAGGAGATGCTGGTTTGATCCCTAGGTTGGGAAGATCCCCTGGAGAAGGAAATGGCAACCCACTCCAGTATTCTTGCCTGGAGAATCCCATGGACAGAGGAGCCTGGCAGTCTGCAGTTCATAGGGTCACAGAGTGGGACACAGCTGAAGCGACTGAGAATGCATGTATGCAAGTGCTTTCTGAATGCTCATATAAGAGGTTTATGAGAATACATCAGAAACAAATGCACTGTACTGATGTTCAGTTCAGTTCAGTTCAGTTGCTCAGTCCTGTCCAGCTCTATGGATTGCAGCACACCAGGCTTCCCTGTCCATCACCAGTTCCTGGAGGTTACTCAAACTCATGTCCATCAAGTCGGTGATGCCATCCAACCATCTCATCCTCTGTCGTCCCGTTCTCCTCCCGCCCTCAATCTTTCCCAGCATCAGGGTCTTTTCAAATGAGTCAGTTCTTCGCATCAGGTGGCCAAAGTATTGGAGTTTCAGCTTCAGCATCAGTCCTTCCAATGGATATTCAGGACTGATGTTAGCTACTCTCAATGATATTGTCTGGTGAAAAAGTATAATCCACATTATGCTGATCTTTTGAACCATGTGATTTATAGGAACACACTGTGACACCACTTAGAATCAATATATATGAGTATTAAGCAATCAAGGGGTACCAAAGTGCCAAAAGCTGTCCTACTGCACTCTTTCAACATGTCTCTGCAGTTTTGTCCCATTAGTAACCTTAATGAAATATGTTTTTCCCCTAAACATGACCGGGCGGTAAGGAGCCTCAACAACAGAATTGGCCTCAGCCTCAGTGCACTCGAGAGACAGTGCAGCCCAGCGATTAGGAGCTCAGATTCTGGAGCTGAGGTTGGGTGTGGGGCTTAGTCTCGTGTCTATCTGTAAACTGGGAATGATGACGCTAGAAGTCAGCTCATTTGGAACTGTGAGAACTGAACACTCCACTGAAGGTAATGAGTTTATAATAGTCCCTGGCCAATGGGATGTGCTCCATGAGAGTCTGATGTCACCCATACTCTTCCCATCACTGCACCCAATGTTCAATTATCAACAGCAAGAAAGATACAGGGGTTTTGGGGTGGGTGGTGGACATTTGGGAAATTGCATATAACTGGTTTCCATCAGGGATCTCAATCCCCAAATCCCCAACAAGCTGGTCATTTAGTTCTACCTGGAGTAAATGGGAGGTGGCGGGGCCCAGGTGCAGAGGCAACGGACACCAGGCTACATGGATTTGGTGGTGAGATCCCGCCCCAAAGGGGCAGTTGTTGGCTGGCTGGCTGCCTTCACTCTGTGTACAGAAGCACGCTGGGAACCTCACGGACAGAACCCGTGTCCCGACAGTTCTCCCTGCACTCTGACTTAAGACCACAGATTAGACCCCCGTACCAAAGCAAATCTTAGTTGTTACATTGATAGAGTATGTAGGACTTCCCTCGTGGTCCAGTGGTGAAGAACCCACCTGCCAATGCAGGGGACACAGGCTCGATCCCTGCTCTGGGAAGATAACACACGCCACAGGGCAACTAAGCCCCCATGTGTCACAATTGCTGAAACCTGCATGCCTAGAGCCTGTGCTCCGCAACAAGAGAGGCCGCCACAATAAGAAGCCTGGGCACCGCAACGGAGAGTAGCCCCTACTCACCACAATGAGAGAAAGCCCGTGCACAGCAACAAAGGCCAGTGCAGCCAAACAGAAAAAGAAAAAAGAAAGAAAGTGCGTGTACAAGGAGCTGCCACCCGAAAACGAAAAACCCCTCAAATTCAGAGGATCAACCAGCAGATGCATTCACAGCGGTCTTGATTACTCTGCTGTTGTCAACTTCTCTCTGTTTAATCCGACCTCCCCCACCTTCACGAGAATCTTTAGTGCTTGACGAGGAAAGACAGACCTTTGCATTTCATACGTCAGCCAGCTTTCATTTCTGAGCAGGGTTTGCACAGAGTGACAGCTATAATCAAGTCCTAACAAATGACCGTCCTACACAATAGAACTACAAATAAAACTCGAGATGATGAATACGTTTATTGTTCCTTCTTGTTTGCAAACATGTACCCAGTGAAATCTTGATTAGTTCAGAGTTTGGAAAAGCAAAATTGTCTTGCAGCCTGTTTGTGCGCTGGCTGCTTTTCCTGGCACCTGGAGAAATGCCCAGCTCTTTTGGAAGAGCATCTCCCGTGTGTCCCAAGCCTTCCCCCGGAAGAAAACCCTGGTGAAGACGGTGGGCCCGAGGGTCACCACCGCACGACAGACATGGCGGTACTCCAGCCCACGCCAGGCCCTCCACCGGAGGGCTCTGACCCACACGATGAGTGCCCCCAACCACACACTCATAAATTCAGCTCGACTCCTCCTTTGCTTGTACAAAATGGAGTTACTTGAAATTCATATTTAGATCGCAAAGCAAATAAATCATTCCCAACTTCTGCAAAGTTGCCAGATGCTAAAGAAGATAATAAAATCTGAAGATGCAGTCTTCTCATCCTGATTCAGCCACTTACTGTGTGACTTTAGACAACACAATTAGCTGCTCTGGACTTTGGGCTCGTTAACGCAAGGTCTGCTGTGCTTGCCTTAAACGGTTGTTATGTGACTCACACAGGGTAATACAGTAGAAAACTCTTAAAAGGTACAAAGTATCATACAAATATAAGGTATTATCTAATGACCTCATGTGAGGTTAGCTCCTAGGGAATGCTTTGATGATGAAACATAAAATTTAGAAAGTGAGCAGATACAAGAGGACAAGTATTGTGTGATTCCACTTGTAGCAGGCAAATGTGCAGAGAAGCAGAATAGAGGTCACCTGGGATGGGGCAGGGGGCTGGAGAGCTAGAGTTTAATGGTGACCGAGTTTCTGTTTCAGATGAGGCAAAAGTTCCAAAATGGATGGTGGTGCTTTTAACACAACATTGTGAATGTATTTAATGTCACTGAATGACACTTAAAAATGTTAAATTTAATGTTATATGCATTTTCCTGCAATGTAAATAAATAAACAGATGGCTTGGGAGACATCTGTAAACAGGATTATTTACAACAAGGAATTTAACTTACATGTAATCGGAAATGGTTGTATCCATGTTTGGCACGTTCTCTTTCTGCGGTCAAAGTCTATAAGAAGCCAAATCATCCTCAGAAGACATTTACTTTTTGCCTTTTAACCGGTACTACTCATGTTCATTGGGCTTCTTGCAGAATCTGCCTGCAGTGCGGAAGACCCAAGTTTGATCCCTGGGTCAGGAAGATCCCCTGGAGAAGGAAATGGCAACCAGTTCCAGTATTCTTGCCTGGGAAATCCCATGGACAGAGGAGCCTGGCGGGCTATAGTCCATGGGATTGCAAGAGTCAGACACGACTTAATGACTAAGCCAGCAACTACTCCCACCAGGAGGGGAGAGAGGGAGTGACTGGTTAATGGTATGGGTTTTATTTGGGGTGATGAAAATATTTTGGAACTAGAAAGAGGTGGTTGTTGCACAATGCTGTGAATGTTACTAAACGCCACTGAATTGTTTGTTTTAAAATGATTAATTTCATGTTATTTGAATTTCACTGGAATTAAAAAAAAAAAGACGTGATTTCCCCAGCAGAGCAGGTGCAAAAGAAGTTATTGGCAGAGGAGCACAGGGGACAGGCAACTGGGGTTGGATTGAGAGCTGAGGGTCCCCCATGACCAGACTTTCAAGAAGCAGAAAGCCCAGCTGCCATCTGGGTTCTGCTTCAGGGAGAGGGGCTCACCTCACTTTAGCCCACAAGAACTTACATGTTAAGCTTCTGGTTTCTAGCATGTAGTAGCTAACTGTCTTCTCAAATAAGTAGAGCAATAGACTATTTGCTGGATACACATTTAAACAAGAAAAGGTTGAATGCAAAGGTATGAAAAAATGATGTCCCAGCTAAGTGAACACAAAAAGAAAGCAGATGCAATAAATTAATTCCAGACAAAATTGAAAATCATTAAAGGAGGCAACAGGGATATTTTATATTGATGAAAAGTTTAAGCCTGAGCTTTTATACACAACATAGTTTCCAAATCTGTGAAGCACTCAGAAAGATCAGAAGAGATTGATAAACCTGTCTTATAGTTTAACACACCTCTCTCAGAAATTGATCATGAAGACTGAAAGTTTTCCCCCTAAAAGAACACCCGAACCCACATTCTAGAAATTTAACAACACAGTTCAGTATTGTACATCAAAATCTGTGAGTTTTGCTAATGTTTTACACAGAGGGAAAGTCAGCATTTTAAGTATATACATTAGAAAAAAGAAAGATTAAAAATGGATAAACTGGCTGAATAAGTGAGAATAAAACATCAGCATAATCACAAAGAAAGCAGAAGGAAATTATAAAGCCACCGAGCAATACACAGAATAAAAGAATCGAGTCCACAAAACACAATAACTGTTTTTTTAAGAGATTAATTTAAATAGACAAATATATGGCAAGTTTGGATGAAGAAGAGATAGAAAGAGATAAAGAGAAGGTACAATACAAACAGGAGAGAGGATGACAGAGGGTGAGATGGTTGGATGGCATCACTGACTCAATGGACATGAGCCTGAGTAAACTCCAGGAGTTGGTGATGGACAGGGAGGGCTGGCGTGTTGCAGTCCATGGGGCAGCGAAGAGTCAGACACGACTGAGCGACTGAACTGAAATGAACTATCTCTCGTTTATATAAACTGTTCTCCAACAGTAACTGGAGGAAGAAATGGCAACCCACTGTAGTATTCTTGCCTGGAAAATCCCATGGACAAAGGAGCCTGGAGGGCTAGAGTCCATGGGGTCACAAAGAGTCGGACACGACTGAACGATTAACACACACTTCCCAACAGTAAATAAGGGAAAAGGTCCCCCAACCCGTGTTATGAAGCAACATCATGTTAATATCAAAACCCAGACAAGAACATTCAGAAGAGGGAGAATATTGGTCAGTTTTACCCAGAAGTTTCCAGCCTAACACTCCGGCTATTTTTGTCCCCTTGGAGTTTATTCCACTTGCCACCCAGCAGGCTCTGAAGTATATCAGAGTGCGGCACCACCTGTGCACTCTGGCTCTGGTCACCTCATGGGCCTGTCGTCTGTCTTGCTAAGGGTAATCCTGCCTCCGGGCCTCTACACTGGAAGTCCTCCCGCCAGGACCACTCTTCTGCCCACATTCGCACAGCTCCCTCTCCACCTTCATTCAGCCTCTGCTCCAAAGTCCTCTGACCACTTTGCCTAAGATGGCAGTCACTCCCACCTCCCTCACACAGGTGACTTTCTACATCGTCAGTCGCACTGCTGAGTGCTGTGGACACTGAACTGTGTCTCCTCCCATTCCCCCCCACAAATTCATACTGAAGCTCTAATCCCCCTGAATGGTATTTGGCATCAGAAATACCTTTGGAAGGTGATGAGATGTAGATGAAGTCAATGGGTAGGTCCCCCATGAAGGCATTAGTGCCCTTATAAGAAGGACCTTAGAGATCATAAAAGCATCTTGACCAGATAGTGTTTATCTCAGGAATGCAAGAGTAATTCAACATGAGAAAATCTGCAGATGTAACTGCTGTGGGCTGAATAATGCCCACCACCACCACCAAATATGTCCAAGTCTTTACCCCTGCAACCTGTTACTTTCTGTGTCAAAAGAAATGTTGCAGGTGTGATTAAGTTAAAATGTGGAGCTTGGAATCTTATGCTGGATTATCTGGGGTGGGCAGGGGGAGGCTGATACAATCACAAGAATCCTTATGAAAAAAGACAGGAGGGTCAGAGTAGGAGATATGAGAACAGAAACAAAGATGAGAGAGAGAGAGGAAGAGTGGGGAGAAGGGTTGAGGTTTGAAGATGCTAAACTGTTGGCTTTGAAGATGGAGGAAGGGGCCACAAGCCAAGGAATGGGTGCAGCCAGTAGAAGATGGAAAAGGAAAGAAAATAGCTTCTCCTCTGGAGCCCCCAGAAGGAATGGAGCTGGGCTGATACCTGAATTTTAAGGCTTTGACCTTCAGAATTGTAAGATTAAAAATGCGTTGTTTTAAGCTACTAGTTCAGTTCAGTTCAGTCGCTCAGTCATGTCCGACTCTTTGCGACCCCATGAATTGCAGCATGCCAGTCCTCCCTGTCCATCACCAACTCCCGGAGTTCACTCAGACTCACGCTCATCGAGTCAGTGATGCCATCCAGACATCTCATCCTCGGTCATCCCCTTCTTCTCCTGCCCCCAACCCCTCCCAGCATCAAAGTCTTTTCCAACGAGTCAACTCTTCGCATGAGGTGGCCAAAGTACTGGAGTTTCAGCTTCAGCATCATTCCTTCCAAAGAAATCCCAGGGTTGATCTCCTTCAGAATGGACTGGTTGGATCTCCTTACAGTACAAGGGACTCTCAAGAGTCTTCTCCAACACCACAGTTCAAAAGCATCAATTCTTCGGCGCTCAGCCTTCTTCACAGTCCAACTCTCACATCCATACATGACTACTGGAAAAACCATAGCCTTGACTAGACGGACCTTAGTCGGCAAAGTAATGTCTCTGCTTTTGAATATACTATCTAGGTTGGTCATAACTGTTCTTCCAAGGAGTAAGCGTCTTTTAATTTCATGGCTGCAATCACCATCTTCAGTGATTTTGGAGCCCCCAAAAATTAAGTCTGCTACTGTTTCCATTGTTTCTCCATCTATTTCCCATGGAGTGATGGGACCAGATGCCATGATCTTCGTTTTCTGAAAGTTGAGCTTTAAGCCAACTTTTTCACTCTCCTCTTTTACTTTCATCAAGAGGCTTTTTAGTTCCTCTTCACTTTCTGCCATAAGGGTGGTGGTAGGCCGAACAACAGTAGGGACCTAACACAGTAACTTACATTAGCAAATTAAAGAAAACCATCTCCATAGATTCTGAGAGTGCAATCCACACCTGCCTATGACGTGGGCAGGACCAGCCTTCTGTGCTAGTGGCAAGACCATGGCCAGACATTTGTTACAGAGCACAGTTCCCTGTGCAACCGAGTGCAACGGGCAGCCTGGGACTCCTGATTCCGATATTTCCGGTCGGGAATCTTGGCTCACAATGCAGTGTGTAAATTTGGACAAGGGACACCATTCCCTGCATCATTTTTCTCACGTGTAAAGAATAAATCTATATCAAAAGACAGCCTGGGGTTACATGAGGTGGCCCGAGCAGCACTCCTGGAAGGGAGCCTGTACTCAGTAAGTGCTCAGAGCAGCTTAGCTCCTGCCGGCTGCGAGTCCTGGAACGCTGCCCTGAGGGTTTAGGGCAGTGACCACATCACACTGTTGGCTTCACCGTCCATCACCCAGAACCACCAAAGGCCACACTGCCCAGCTTCCTGTTCCATCCAGGGTGGGAGGGGTCTGGACCTCAGGCTTGGGCTGAACCTACCTCCCTCTGCGTGTGAAGTCAGTTCTCTGTCCCACTGGATGAGGTCCCTCCAGAGCCCAACCACCTCCTCAGGCTTCAGCTCACCTGCAAATGTGATTCCAGCCTCTTGTCTGGCATCAGCAAGACACATGGCTTTCCCCACCTCTCCCCTGTATGACTGTTTCCACATTCTCCAGCCTGCCTTTGAAGAGCCTAATGCCAAAAACAATCTAACAACGGCAATAATAACATGCATGGGTTGGGGTCACAGCCCAGGGCAGGCCCTGCCCATCTGTTATTCATTAGCTCATGGCAACCCTGCGGTGGGGCCACAGTGGAGGAAACCAGATCACATGGGCTGAGTTAGCCCCTGGGTCACCTGGGTGACCCCCAGGCCAGAGCTCCTTCTGCCTTCACCACCACCCCCCCACTCCACCTCGGTCTGGGTTTGCACAGCTCAGCAGCAAGTTCACTTTGACCAGCAGCAAGCGGGACCTTAGGAAAGTCCGTACTTGGGGCCTCCTGACAAGGCCAACTGCTCCCAAATGCCCAGAGCCCTGCTGATGAAAATCCACTGTTCAATGGGCCTAATTTTTGTGCTCAGAAAAATAAACCCAGAAAGTGCCTTCCTGCCATTCTCAACACCTCTTTTAACTCCACTCTTCACTAATCAGTCGATTTTTACTGATTTTTCACTTGGAGGTTTTTAGAAACCCAGAAGATTGATTATAGGAAATCAAATTCACTCAGAGGAGCCGAGCCCTGTTTCATCACTGGCCAGGCTCATAATTGTTTCAACAATAAGTGATTTTACCTGAATTAATTTGTACTTTTTCTGTAGGAAAAAAAAAAAAAGGAGAGAGACAGAGAGAGGCTAACACTGAGTAGTCTTGAAATTTACATACCACTGTTGGAACCTTTATTCCAAATTATTTCTTTGGTCCCAATGATCAGCCCATTATTGACCGTGTCAACCACGTGCTTCTGAAAGTGGAAACTCCTAGGGAGTCTTGACTCTCTGAACCATCACCTTGCTCCCCTTTCCCGTGTACTCTCTGTCACCTGAAAAGTCACTCACTTTATGGGTGCAAGGATGTACTCATCTTGGGTTTTCCTTCTTAAAAAAAAAAAAAACAAACAAACAAGGAAAAAAAACATTGTTTCATTATAAAAGGTAACCACAGTCGAGAAAATCTGGAAAAATGGAAAAAAGAAAACAAAAAACACCCATAATCTGAACCAGGTAATGGTTACTGTGAATGCCCACGTGGCGGTCTCTGCAGATGTCCAGCTGAGGGCCACCACTTCCAAGCAGGGAAGGCTTCCTGTTCGAGGTGTGCACGTGTGTGTGTGTGTGTGTGTGTGTGTGTGTGTGTGTTTCCTCCTCTCTTCACTCTCGCGGTTGATGCTTCCTGCTATTCATTTTTCATTTTTTTGGTCTTGTTCTTCTGCGCTTCCTTCCAGGCAAAGTTCTTGAAGAGATGTTATCTGCCATTATACAAGCTCTCGGATTCCACACACGTAGGAGGAAAAGACTGAAGAGCAAGTGGAAACTTCCCCTCTCCTTGAGGGAAGCTGGCCTCCGGATGGACAGGATTCACCCACGGGGACCGCACGCCTCCCCGTAGTGTCTCAGTGCTTTAAACAGCTTGCTGAAAAATCTGCAGTGAAGCCTCCCCTGAGTTTGTGCAAATACAGCATTGTAGCCCAATACTTCAGGGTGAGCACTGGTCAGAGGCCCTCAAACGTGAATTAGAACCCTGATTGCGATCTTTCACAGGTGACTCACTGCTCAGAGACACATGTAAATGTGCGCCTCGGTGTCCCCATCTGTGCATGTGAGACATCTCTAAGGACCCCAGGGAGCTCCCAGCCACCGCAGTCCTCTAGTGGGGGCTGTGACAGAGACACCCACCCCAGCTGGGCCCCGCCCTGGACTCCAGGACCCATGCTCCCCTGAGGACAAATGAAGCTTCAGAGCCTCATTCTGGGATCTGCCACGTGTCCAGTTCTGACATCCCTACCCCACTTTAGGAAACTAAAGTCCAATCTACTTAGGCAGCAAAACCAAATGAGCTTCTGCTCAGAGCTGGGCAGCATCAGGATGTGCGGAGCAGCGGTCCTCGTCCTCCCCAGAGCAGCCGGGGAAGCAGACAGGACAGCACTGTCCCCATGCCCGCTCTTACCTGTGCCCTGGGCCCAGCCCACGAGCGGATCTGCCTGCTTCCCTGGACCTGGCCTGCACCTGCGACCTCCTAGTAGCCAACCCACACTTCCACTCCCACCTTGGACGGTGCCCTTCTTCCTTTGAGGCTTAGACTTCTGCTCTGAGCCTGGGTCTGGGAGCCTGAGACCAAGATTTCCAGGAACTCTCTCCTCCCAGCTTCCCTGAGTCTGAGTTGCTCTCTCCTGCTGAGACTCCACCACTCAAGGCTAGGCCTCCTGACCACCCCACAGCCTGGGAGCATTCCCCCAGCACAGGGCATCTGCTTGGACCCTCTCTTTCTGAGCTATTCCTTCCACCACAGGCGCAGTGCCCCCAGCAGCTGCCATACCCTGCCCCTCTGGCCATAACTGAGCAGCCTAAGGGGCAACATGTGTCCTACGTTAGGATTGCCAGAAAAACACAAGATGCCCAGCTAATCTGAATTTCAGATAAACAATGAGTCATTTCTTGTATAAGTATGCTGCCATGCAATATTTGGGCTTCCCAGGTGGTGCTAGTGGTAAAGAACTCACCTGTCAAAGCAGGAGACATAAGAGACTTGGGTTCGATCCCTGGAGAAGATCCCCTGGAGGAGGGTATGGCAACCCACTCCAGTATTCTTGCCTGGAGAATCCCACGGACAGAGGAGCCTGGTGGGCTACAGTCATGGGGTCACAACAGTGGGACACGACTGAGGTGACTTAGCACACATGCACAGATGCAATATTTAGGTATCCTTTATCTTTGTTGGCTAAATCTGGCCACTGCACCCAAGCTAGACCAATCAAATTCTCTCTGGCAGGATTCTGAACCTAGAGTTCAGCAAGACTATAAGCTGATATCTCGGGGTAAGAGTGGGGCAGTTAGACCGCACCAGATAAGAGAAGAGAGGAGTTAGGTCTGCAAAGAGAAGGAAGGAAGCCAAAGGAGCTAAGAGGCAGCCACCTTCTTCCGTGTCATGATGGAGACCTCTCCTGAGAACTGTCCCGTTCCTGGCATCAGTGCCCTAGGATGCCCTGGTACCCTTATAATTAATGCCCCTCCAGTGAAGGCTCTCGGGCAGCATGTTTTAGGCATAGTCTGTTCCCTGGAACCGAGGCAGACTAGCTGGTGTGAAAGACGCTTTGTCTGCTGCTTTCCACCCCAAACACCAAGACAGTCCCCTCCACATCCCAGGCATCGCTCTAGACTCCTCCCTCCCCTCCCCGCACCCCTGCATCCAAGTCCCGTCTACTCCATCTGCCAGGCCTACGTCAGCTCTGTCTCCTCTCTATCCCAGTGCCTGCCAGCACCCTGCTTCTGGCCCCCAGCACTTCTTGCCTGGATTAATACAATGGCTTCCTATTTTTCTTTCCTCTGGCATTCTCTACCCTCCAAAGCAACTGTCCTAAGACATAAGTCTGACTTGATCCGCAAAAGCTCCACATGAAACTCTTCAGTGGTTTGCCCTCCAAAGGCAGAGAAGTTTCTCAGTGACCTAACTTCTAATGAGTCTTCCAGGATCACCTCTTACCTTGTTGACTCCATACCCTTTAATGGGCTCTGGCTACACTGACCAGCTCTCACGTCCTCCTCCAGACTCTCCCTCACCTCAGGGCCTTTACAGCTGCTCCTCTTCCCACTCGTCTTCACCTGGCTTCCTCCCGCCTTTGGGGGACCAGCTCATCAACTGCCCTGACGCCCTCCGCCCACCTCCTGTGCATGCGTGCTAAGTTGCTTGAGTTGTGTCTATTGACTTTTGGCAATGCCATGGACTGTGGTCCACCAGGCTCTTCTGTCCGTGGGATTCTCCAGGCAAGAATACTTGAGTGGGTTGCCATTTCCTTTTCCAGGGGATCTTCCCAACCCAGGGATGGAACGCGCATCTCCAGGAACAGGAGAACAGGAGTTCCAACTAGTTCCAACTAGTGTCAGTGTTCCAACTAGTTCTCCAGGTGGGTCTGAGGCTCACCACCGTTTGAGAACCACTGCTACACTATGACTGAATATTCATGTGTCGGAAATAGTTTGAAAGCCTTGAGGGGATTAGAAAAGCATAGCATCATCACCAGCAGATACAGCAGCTGGCACTTGATCATCTTGGTAAACGTCTGGAAGGAAAGGGAAGAAAGGGGGAAGCTAGAAGGAGGGGCGGGAGGAAAGCAGGCAGGCACGCTCGGTCTTCCTGACCCTCCAAGCGTGTCTAGACACAGCAGCCCCTTTTCATGTTTCCCTGGCTCCCCCACCACGTGCTCTGAGTCTGGCCACAGAGACCGTGCAGGACTTGGGCTCTGGGCACCTGTCACCACGAGTACAGAAGGGGCCACAGGACTCACTCAGCTACCAGTGGCCTCCACAGTTCTTGCATGCAGTCGGGTGCTTGAGGAGGCCCAAGGAGCTCTGAGTTCACACAGATGGCCAGAGATGGTGCTGCTTGTTAGCAGGAAGTGGCAATGGCTCTGTTGCTCCCACCCCCTAAGGGAGCATCAGACCATATCTTTTAGCCACACCTTCCATCTGCGGCAGGATGAGGGGCTCTGAGGCGAGTCCCTTTTTGTTTTCAGTGGCACACGCTGACCACGGTCCCTGATGGTTCATGGAATCCTTGATGTCCTGTTTCCGGTCTCCACTCCCCAGGCCTGCTTCTGAGTCAACGAATCTCTAGTTGCCAGGCCTGAGCCGTCACCAGTGTGACCAAAAGGAGTGGGCAGAGGTCAGCAGGAAAACCCAAGAAGTGAGTCATCCATGGGGGGTGGCAGCGATGTCCTCTGATGCAGAAGCTTCTGGAAGGGATCTCTGACTGCCTGCTACCAGCACCCCTCTCATACAATGAGAAGGCAGTGAGGGGATAGGCTCAGGCCTGTGTTCCCAAAGAGAGGAGCTGGGAGGAAGTGGGGGACATTGTCTGCTACTGAGTGTCAGCCAGTGGGCCCTTCTGCAGAGGAAACTGCAGCCATCTTCAAACTGGCAGCCCAGATGGCCTGGTCCAGCTGTAGCCACAACCCTCCTCATGCCCCGAAAAGTGAGACCCTCACTGCCGAACTCTAGCTTGGGGACATGGGGGGAAGGGGAAGGGATCCTTCAAAGGAAGAGGCTCCCTCCCACTTTCCCCTGCTTATTCACAATAATGTCACACTTGAAGAGCTCTCTACCGATTTCAAAGCCTGTATCTCACCTAATTTTCGCCAATATCCCAGGAAGACAGAAGCTTTCAATACATCCTGTAGTAGATGAGAAAACCTGGGCTCAGAGAGATGAGGGCACTGGATGAGGAAGGAAAGGAGCAGAGAAGGGAACTTCTCTTCAGATGCACAGGCCAAGTCTCATCCCCCTGCCCAAGTCCTTCACTTCATCTGGCCAGGGCAACACTAACAAAACAAACAATCAGAAAAGCCTGTATAGAGAAGGCACTGATGGAGCTGGTCCAAGTAGAGAGAAGGCTCCAGAGGCTTTCTTAAGTGTCAACAACCTTCTCGGCATGTGGGAAAGAGGCAGGAAGGGTCTAGATGCAGGACTGGTCTTTGGGCATTTTCTGGGTGGTTTTATGCTGCCTGCCCTCCCAAAGGTTTATGCAGGGAAATGCATTCTCCTCTCTCTTCCCTCAGTCCACCTCTTCCCTGAACCCAGGCAGACCACTGATCTCAAGGGAGCCCCTCTACAGGCTGGTCAGTAACTCAGGATCTGTAGCCTTCATTTGATAAGGTGAGCTGAGCCTATGCAATTCCTTTCTCAAAAAGTCAGCATGAGAAAACTAAGAGATGGGGGCAGTTGGCTGTGGAGATTAATTGTGAGTTTGTGTAGAGGGGGCTGGGGAAGTTGTGATGGGTCATGTGTGGCTGGTGATGGAAAGGAGACTGGGAACCCAGGGGAGGGAAGAGAGAGATCTGGGCAGATGCAAAAAGAGATGGAGGGGGGTCCTGGGAAAGGCCACATGACTGTCCCATCACTGTCCCCACTCTGGTGAGAACCACTCAGCCTGGAGACCCAGATTCCTCAGCCTTCCATGCTGCAGTCCAACAGATCTTCCTTTACTAAGGCTGCTGCGGGTGAGTCTAAATCCTATTTGAATTATTTATAATCGAAGAAAAGGAAGCACTCACTGCTAAACCACCACTTTCAATATCCGTGAAAACCAAGAATCACAAATAATGAAGAACTTGAACCCAGACTGCGCAGGGACACCCCAGGATCCCAGTCACAGTCCTCACGCTGATGGCCTTTGATATGAAGAGCTCAAGAGGGCAAGACACACACTCCATCTTTAAACACAAATCAGTCTATTGCTAAATACAACCCCATGGAAAAACCTAGAAATCTCCTGGCATCTCATTAGCATTTCAAGGAAGGATTACATGAAGCATTGTCTATGAAAAAATAAAAAGGTTTGATTTTATAAATGTGAGATGCTGAATATCCCCCAACCCTGGCCATTTCTATTTGGGTCTTTCTTGAAATGTGCAAATAACAAAAGCCTAGCTGATGACCTGAGCCCCTGGGAGCAACTGCTGAAGAACACAATATATTTGCCAAATCCAAAAGCAATTTTGTTTTCGCTTTCTTGCTTGGCCAGAGGAGTTGGCATGTGTAACTGTTGATTCAATTTGGCTCTCTTGTTAAAACATAAAACTTGGAAAAATTAAACGTATTTGTGAAATCTAAGCATACTTTTATCTATTAATATCCATATCCTAATTTTTAAAATTTAATTTTCAGTTAAAAATAACAGCTAATGTTTATTATATGCTTATATGTGCAAGGAACTTTTAGCAAATAATCATCTTTAATCTTCACAGTAACCCTATGGGACAAGTATATTATTACAGATATGAGAATAATTATTACATGGGGACCTCGCAGGAACTTGCCCAGGACGCACAGCCAGGAAGTGGCAACGCCAGGCCTCCACCTCGGAGGCCCAGTCTCTCTCAACCTTTCAGCCATCTCACCCCAGGGGAGGTTAGCTAAGGAAACAGATGATTGCTTGTTTGTTTGAGGTACAGACAGGGAAGATAATTCAGGAATTTGTAATTGCTCATCCCTGCTGGGGGATATTAGCTAGACATTAGCCATGACATGTGAATCATGACACTTGTTTCCGGCTGAGTTATTACCTCCTCACAATGGCGCTCACCAGCTTGCCTGCTTGCTTTAGAAAATACTGGAAAAAGCCAGTCCTCGCGGCTTCCAGCTGCTCCCCACTGTCGATGACTCAAGCAGAAATCCAGGGACCCCCCTCCCCATCCTGCACTGTTAGTGGGCGATCCCTGGCTTCAGTCCTACATCTGTAGGGTGAGTTGTGGCCGTGACACATTTTTTAGGGAGGCTGATGTATCACAGGCAACTATTCAGACACCTTCTGGGAAATCCTGAGTGTGCATCCTTGGGGCAACAGCAGACGCTCAGCAACCCTTGACAGAATGCGTCCTGAGGGTCTTCAGAGTCCTCTTGTCTTTGCTCTGGACAGGGGCCCAGGGCAGGAACTGGCCTCTAGGAGCCTTCTTTGTCCCTACTCTAGATGCTCTGTGGGATGCCTAGGCCACGCATGCAGGGCCTGCCCTGGCCACTCCACTCCCAAGAGGGAACTGGACAGATTCCTAGTGAGATCCAGCAGGAAAAGACCTGCCCACGTGCTACCCCTCCTGCTGGGCCAGTCACTGCCTGTCTTCTGTGCTTCAGCTTCCTTATTTGTCCAAATGGGTGGCAGTGGCCTCAGGGAGGAGAGGGGGATTTAGCTGTGACTCAGTGAGACAGAGACACTTACTCTTGGGATGGGATCCAGGGGAAACCTAGGGCCTGCCTCCTGATAGATGCTCCACCAATATTCCCATCTCATTTCTGGGGATATACAAAGCCTTCACTCTCATCAGACTCCCCCGACTGCTCAGCAGGTAAAGAATCTGCCTGCAATGCAGGTCAGGAAGATCCCCTGGAGGAGGAAATGGCAACCCACTCCAGTATTCCTGTTTGCAATTTGGACTGAAAATTGTCATTCTTGTGCTTTAAAATATAGGAGAGGAACCACTTTTCAACTACTTTAAAAAAAAAAGAAAAAAATCTCAACTACCAATACATCCCTCCCCACTTTGTGTGCTACTCTGGACAGATTTCCTTACTCCTCAGACACCACCTGGCACTTTCCTGCCCTTTCTCATTCTGCCGCCTCCTGTCTGCCCTTTGGGAGTCAGCCTGAAACCCCTTGTGAAGCCCCTGCTTCTGGAAGCCTCTCTAGAAGTCATGCACCCTCCTGTGTGCTCCCCGCAGGGCACTGCATTACTCTGACTTGTATTGATATGTGACCCACTCAGTCATTCATCGAACGAACCCTGAGGGCTGACTCTTTGCCCCCAAGATGCTCAATGGAGGACCAGAGAAGACATGTGGCATCTCAGGTGGGTAGAGGGCACAGGTGAAAACCTAACTGAATCAGCTACCTATATCCCCAAACTCTCTCCATCCAGTTTATATTCTTGTGCATATGTCTAAGTTATCGATGTATAGAATTTCATTCCTTTTAAAAGAAAACTAACGCTGCTGCTGTTTCCATGGAATTCCTATCAAAATACACATGAATGTGGTACGAATGAGACTTTCGAGTGAGGTGTGATTGCTAAAGGGCACGTGGAGGATTCCTTCTCTCTGCATTGTGTTCCCTGGGCTCATGCTCTCACCTGGCGCTCCGATATACACGAAAGGTATGAAGGGCTCCCTTGGGCAGAAAGGGGGCAGAAAGAGGCTGGGATAACTTCTCACGTGTGAGTGCTGCCTGGGGGAAGGCATTAAAATGATTTGAATAAAAGTACCACCACTCCCCGGGCTTTCCAAGTTGCTCTGGAGGTAAAGAACCCTCCTGCCAATGCAGGCGCCGTAAGAGACGGGGGTTCAATCCCTGGATCGAGAAGATCCTCTGTAGGAGGGCATGGCAACATGCTCCAGTATTCTTGCCCACAGAATCCCATGGATAATCCATGGGGTCACAAAGAGACACGACTGAAGTGACTGAGCGTGCGTGCAGGCGCACACACACACACACACACAAACACACACATTGTGTGGGTTAAAAAATAAAAAGATGGATTTAATTCACTTATCTGGCTTCATTGGTGGCTCAGTCAGTAAAAAAATCCACCTGCAAGGCAGGAGACCGCCTATACAGGAGACCCAGGTTCAAAACCTGAGTCAGGAAGACACCCTGGAGAAGGAAATGACAACCTACTCCAGTGTTCTCGCCTGGAAATCCCATGGGCAGGGGAGGTCATAGGATTCGGACACAACTTAGCGACTAAACTGCCACCAATTAATTCATCTACTAATGAATCGCCTACTGTATGAGTTTTGTATTGGGGAGTTTATTGCGCCTGAAGGGTTTTTGTATCTGAGGACAGACTCTCCTGGTGCTCTGAAACTCAACTCCTAGAATCCCAACAGACACCTAACAAGGAGTAGGAAAGAGATACTCCTTCTAACTGAGCACTTTTGTAGAATTTTTCCCCCTTAGAATGAAATATATTCAAGAATGACAAGATGTCAATAGATTCCTGTTTTCAGACATCTCTCCGAAAATCCAAACCCTGGTCCACATCTCTGTGTCTATCTAAACAGGTAATTATACTTTGTGTATTAAAGTCTTCTATCTCTGACCTACCCAGTGCACAAAAAACAGTTTAACCTTTAAACCAAGTCATGTACACCATTTTACTCCTCGAAAGATGAATTTATGTTATTCCGTCAAATCAGTATCAACCTGACCTTTAAACACATCAGTGTTTCTTGGAAAAATATTATGGCTGGCATGCCGACCGAGGTAAACAATATTAGCTGCTCCTACCCAGCACCAAGCCATGCTGCGCAGAGGCCTATCAGAATAAGGGGGCGGAAGGCAGCAGGGCCCAGAGCTCTTCTGACAAACTCCACGGGAAATGAAGAACAATGCAAAAGCACCAGAGCTGGCAGATATATTTCTGTATTACTGTTCCAGAGACAGCAGCTAAGGTGAATCATTTCCCACCACCTACCACTCCAAATTATTTCAAATTCTGAAGGGACCCTATTTATTTCATTGGTAGCTAGCAATTTACTTAGCTGAAGATCATTATATTTATGTGTCTGTGAAATTCTCACAATAATTACACATTTGAGCTGTCTCCAATGTGCTATACGTAGTCTCATTAGTCATATCCTTGGAAGGATATTATCACATTTTGTAGCAACCTTCGCAATGTATGTCTAAAGCGCCCAACTGGATGTGAACTTTGATTCTCGTGGTTTTCTTACATATCTGATTTATCTAACAGCAGGACAGCCTGCATTCACAAGCAAACGCTTACAGGACGCGAAGAAATTGTCTTAATTTCTCTTTTCTCTAGATCGCTTCAGTACGGCAGCCGTGGAAGATATTGTATTGGGCAGCAGGGAGAACAAAACTAGCTGAGATCTAAAATTACTTGAGGAGCTTACCAGAAAGTTCCATAATGGGAAATATTTATAAGCCAGTAAGCTTCCTTCCCAAGCATAAAGTCATTGAAGGGTAAGGGGGAAGCAGTGAAAATTTCTGGTATTCTCAGGCAAGTGTCCCCAGGTTGAATTCTCAGGACAACCTTTGTGAGGCTGCTCAGTTTATCTAAAAGGTCTATTTTGTTGTTTTAAAGCCAGAGATTATTAGAGAGACCCAACCAGCTGGTGGTTTTGCCCATTTCTGCCTTCTGCGCGTTTATTTCAGAAGAATCCACTATTACTATAAACAGAATGATTCTCAGAACATCTCTAACCTTGATAGCAAATAACCATGATAGAAGAGTAATTCCCCTCCCGAGCAATGATTCTAAGAGAAGATGGCAACTCATGCCCCAGAGAACACTGTAGGACCATTGATGGGATGAGGCGGGGGGTGGGTTCTAGGACACGTGCCATGATCTACCAGGGCACTTATGTGTGTGATCATCACATTTACCATCTTGCCTCCCCCTGAGAGATGGTAAACCCCATCAGCATACAGGCTGTATCTACATATGCTCCCCTTCACATCCTCAACACCTAGGACAGTGCCTACCACACAGTAGGGGCTTGATAAATATTTATTAGAAATTAAGACATGACTGAGGGCATTAATCCAGACCAGCTATATATATATGCCTTTCACCTTCCGATGGGCAGTGTGACTATCTGATATTCAAAAGGAATGAGGCTGAGAAGCTATGCGACTTTCTCACACGTGTCTGAAGCCAGAGTCTCCAGACCATCATGCTCCGTCACATTCCATTTATTGAACAGTGATTTAATGAGCACCTACTACATGCTAGGAACTATGCTAGGAACAAGTCACACAGAGCTTCTGGTCTAATGAGAAAACAGACCTCAGCCAGAACTGCCAAGAAAGGCGATTCCCAGAGTAGGAAAAACAGTCATCCAATAAGTACACAGTAAAGCCAAGAGAATGTGCTGCCTGCCACTCCTGCTGTGCGACAGTGTAGCTGGAGCTTGGTGGCCTAGGAGGTGACTTTGAGGGGCAAATGAAATGCTTTATTTCTCAGTTGTGATGACGGTTTCATGACTATACATTTTCACGACTATAAGTATATATCACCAAAGTGTACACTTAAAAGGAGTGAATTTTACTTTATGAAAGTTGTTATCATTCAGTCACTAAGTCATGACCGATTCTTTGTGACCCCATGGGCTGCAGCAAGCCAGGCTTCCCTATCCTCCACTATCTCCTAGAGTTAGCTCAAACTCATGTCCATTGACTCAGTGATGCCATCCAACAATCTCATCCTGTTGTCCCCTTCTCCTCCTGCCTTCAATCTTTCCCAGCATCAGGGTCTTTTCCAATGAGTCGGCTCTTTACATCAGGTGGCCAAAGTATTGGAGCTTCAGTTTCAGCATTGGTCCTCTCACTGAATATTCAGGATTGATTTCCTTTAGGATTGACTGGCTTGATCTCCTTGCAGTCCAAGGGACTCCCAAGAGTCTTATCCAGCACCACAGTTCAAAGGCATCAGTTCTTCAGCACTCAGCCTTCTTTATTGGTCCAGCTCTCATATCCATACGTGACTCCTGGAAAAACCACAGTTTTGACTATACAGACCTTTGCCAGCAAAATGATGTCTCTTCTTTTAACACACTGTCTATGTCTGTCCTAGCTCTTCTTCCAAGGAGCAAGTGTCTTTTAATTTCATGGGTGCAGTCACTGTTCATAGTGATTTTGGAGTTCAAGAAAATAAAATCTGCCACTGTTTCCATTTTTTTCTCCCATCTATTTGCCATGAAGTGATGGGACTGGATGCCATGATCTCAGTTTTTTAAATGTTGAGTTTCAAGCCAGTCTTTTTACTCTCCTCTTTCACTTTCATCAAGAGGCTCTTTAGTTCCTCTTTGCTTTCTGCCAATAGAGTGATATCATCTGCATATCTGAGGTTGTTGATATTTCTCCCAGCAATCTTGATTCTAGCTGGTGATTCATCCAGCCCAGCATTTCTCATGATGTATTCCGCATATAAGTTAAGGAAGCAAGGTGACAATATACAGCCTTGACGTATTGCTTTACCAAATTGGAACCAATCCATTTTTCCATGTCTGGTTCTAAGTGTTGCTTCTTGATCTGCATATAGGTTTCTCAGAAGGCAGGTAAGGTGGTCTGGTATTCCCACCTCTTTAAGAATTTTCCAGTTTTTTGTAATAATGTAAGCTATACCTGAATAACCAACTTTAAAAACTAAAGCAACTTTGGAGGCTAAAAACAACAGTCCTTGGTTATCCTCCTGGATACTCTGGACTGGGAATCTGGGCTGACAGAGCAGGTGTGCTTATCCTGGGGCCTTAGCTGGGAAGAGCTATAGGGTGGACGCATCCAAACAGCTGAGGAGCCCCTGCTCTCACATGTCAGGTGCCTGGGCTCTGTGCTGCGGTGATTGGAAGGACGTCACCTGAAGCACCTCCATTCAGGCAGTGCTGTGGACACTAAGAATACAGCAGTTAACCTAATAGACAAATATCTTTGTCCTGGTGGAGTTATCAGATGGAAGATAAACTGTAAATAACGAACATTATAAAGTAAACTGATGGTATGTTGGAGGTAATACGTGCATGGAATGAAGAGATGGAGAAGAGAATATTCAGCGTGAAAGCCACCCGCTCCAGTCCTGATATCTTGCTCTAACAGTGCTGTACAATGAGCAGCTTTAACTGCATTTCCCTGGTTACTAGAGCACTGAGCATCTCTTCAGAAGTGTGGCAGACTGCTAGCTGCTCACCAAATGCAGTTCCTCTTTTTCCTGGGTCCAGCTGGATTACACTTCCCAGCCTCCCATGCAGTTGGCTGCAACCTCAGAGTTCTAACCAGTAAAAGGTGAGCAGTAGCGTCCTCACCAGGTGGCTCAGTGGTAGAGAATCCGCCTGCCAAGCAAGAGACACGGGTTCCATCCCTGGGTCAGGAAGATCCCCTGGAGGAAGAAATGGCAACCCTCTCCAGTATTCTTGCCTAGGAAACCCCATGGACAGAGGAGCCTGGCAGGCTACAGTCCTCGAGGTCACAAAAGAGGCAGACACGACCGAGCGAATAAACAAGCGTCCTCACCATTTCCAAGACCGACCCATAAAAACCTCTTTTCTTCTTCCAGCTGCCCAGTTCCAAGAGCAGCTTTGCCAGTTCCACTGTGAAAATGGCAGGGCTTCCCGCAGCTGGGCTCCAAGCTGCTGTGAGGAGAGAGCCCCACCCTGCCCCCACCTACGGAGAACATGCGCCTCCTTTACAAGAGCAAGAAACAAATCTCTGTCTGGGGCCTCGGAGTGACAGCACAAGCCCATCCCAACTAAGATGCTAACGCTCCTGCTGCTGCTGCTGCTGCTGCTGCTGCTGCTGCTAAGTCGCTGCAGTCGTGTCCGACTCTGTGCGACCCCATAGACGGCAGCCCACCAGGCTCCCCCGTCCCTGGGATTCTCCAGGCAAGAACACGGGAGTGGGTTGCCATTTCCTTCTCCACTGCGTGAAAGTGAAGTCGCTCAGTCGTGTCCGACTCTTCGCGACCCCATGGACTGCAGCCCACCAGGCTCCTACGCCCATGGGACTTTCCAGGCAAGAGTACTGGAGTGGGGTGCCATTGCCTTCTCCTAGGGTTTGTCTTCTGAGCATCGGCTGTTCAGACCCTCTGCCAGACTTAGGGTGGACTTATTTCTCCTTTCTTATTTATCTGTGCTGCTGCTGCTAAGCCGCTTCAGTCGAGTCCGACTCTGCGACCCCACAGATGGCAGCCCACCAGGCGCCCCCATCCCTGGGATTCTCAGGCAAGAACAACACTGGAGTGGGTTGCCATTTCCTATTTATCTGTAGTGAGTCCTTAATAGCCTTGCTACTCAAAAGGCGGTCTGTGGGCCAGCAGCATAAGCTTCACCTGGGATCTTGTTAAAAATGTGGGCTCTCAAGCCCCACCTGCACCTGCTCAAACGAGCCACCTTTTCCAAAGATCCGGTGATTCCCATGCACCGTCAACCTTCGTCACCAGCAAAGCCCCATTAACAATCCCCGGGAAGTAAAACCGGAATGTGGGTAATAAATCTAACCTTTGTTTTCTTCCTTTGTGCTCAGTCTGGTGTTACCTGTTCACAGGGGGTCACAGGCAGAAGCCTCACTCAGCAGCTCAGACAACAGTTCCTGGCGCAAAATGGCCACACTGACACCTCAGCCTCCAGGCAGAAGCAGAAGACTGCCCTCAAGATTCAAGATGGCTGCAGCGGGCCGTGCGCAGAGAGGCTGCGCCTGGCACTGGATCCGGAGCATGCACATTGCATTTGCCCCGCCCCCTTGATAGCCCCGCCCCTCCCCTTCCCCCAATTAGATCCCTGCACAGCAGCCACGCCCACTGGCTGGTGTGGAAGAATATGTGCTCACTTCTCTCCATCCTGTGATCAAAGAATGAGGCTTTCATTTGTTTCTGAAGCCAATTCACTCTCCTTCTATTGGCTCAGATGATACAGAGCAGAAGGACCTTTGCTGGACACCGTCTCAGAATGTTGGGAACAAGCTGAGCAGCACTGCTTCACATGTTCTGCGGTAACTGTGGTTGTTGTGTAGTCGCTAAGTCATGTCCAGCTCTTTGTGACCCCGTAGAGTGTAGCCCACCAGGTTCCTCTGTCCATGACATTTTCCAGGCAAGAATACTGGAGTGGGTTTCCTTTTCCTTCTCCAGGGGATCGTCCCTACCCAGGAGTCGAACCCACGTATCCTGCGTTGGCAGGTGGATTCTTCACTACTGAGCCACCTGGGAAGCTTCTGCAGTAATTTTTCATCTTTTATATGCATTGAATTCATTTTCTTCCAGCCTGCTGCTATCTTTGCATTTTTTGGCTCTATCCTCCCGTGTACATATATATATATATATATTTTTTTGACGTTTCACATTGTAGTATTTACCGAAATTTTAGTGTATGCTTGTAGGACCTCTCTGTATTTTAAGAAGTTCTTCTCTGAGATCACACAGACATTATGCTATATTTTCTTCTAGAAGTTTTAAAGTTTCTTTTCACATTTTGTCCTTCCACCTGAAATGTGTTGGTCTGTGGTGTGCCGCTAGGCTCTCCTTTTGTTTTTTCATATGGATAATTACCTGAGAGCCATTCATTGACTCATCCTATTCTCTACTGGATTGTAATGCTACCCAACCATAGGTCACATATCAAGTTTCCATACATGAGGGGTTCATGCCTCTGGTCTCCCTACTCAAATTCTTCTGTTGTGTAACCTGTTGTTTTCTTAGGTAACCATATATTGCAACATATTTTGTCCCCATAATGAGGTTTTTCAGTAACTGTCTAATAGTCTGCCATCCTTCATTTCATTAGGCTGTGAGATTTTTTTCAGTTTTGTTCTGTTGTAAATAACTCTGGAGTGAATATCCTTCACACCATCTTTGCTCAAACACATATTGATTCAAGATAAATTCTTTGAGCGAAATTAGCAAATAGGCATACTTTTCAAGCACTGGATAGATTTTGCCAAGTTGCCCTCCAGAAAAATTGTACCTATTTATATTTCCACCTGTTTCCTGCCACCTTCCTAACATTTTAATTCATCAGCATTTAAATCTCTGCCAATTTCATGGGCAAAAATCTATGAAGACAGACCACTGTAATTCATGTACCTTTTATGACAGATTGCTGATGAACATTTTTATGCCTATTGGCCTTTGTATTTGTTTATTTTAACATGTATGTGTGAAACCATCCTGTTCTAAGCCTATCTGTGTATAAGTGCGTGTGTCTTTTTCTTATTTATGGATAAAGCTCTTTGTATATGAAAATGGCAACTCTTGCTTATGTAGATTGCAAATTCATTTGTAATTTACACTTTACTTTTGCTTCTGGTAGTATCCTAACGTGCAGAAGCTTTAAATGTTAAGATGATCAAGTCTAGCGATCTTTTCCTTTACTATACTGAGAGGAAAAAAAAAGATTCTACCCCTAACCATTCCTTGATGTATTCTTTTGGTTCTTTTAGACTTTGTTTTTCACATTTTATTGTTTAATTCCCTTGCTAGTTGTATTCAGCCTGCATGTTTCAGCTGTGTCTTTCCTGTCTTCTTTCGCATGGGGAAATCTCCCCGTGTGTTGCGCTGTGCTAAGGCTCTCAGTCATGGCTGACTCTTTGTGACCCCACACACTGTAGCCTGCCAGGCTCCTCTGTCTATGGGATTCTCCAGGCAAGAATACTGGGGTGGGTTGCCATTTCCTTCTGCAGGGGATCTTCCTGACCCAGGAATTGAACCCGTGTCTCCTGTATCTCCTGCATTGCAGGCGGATTCTTTACCCGCTCAGCCCTAGGTACCTTCCCTCTTGCCAGTTTCACGATGGTGATGTTTCATGGTATGTGATTCTTCCATGAATGTCGTCTCCTACTGTAGCATGCAAGCCTGGTGAGGACAGCATCCCTGTCTCTCCTCCACCTTTGTGTCCCCAGCACCATCAGAACGTCAGGCTCCTGCTTCCACTCATGTGCTGTCCCTCTAGCTTTGTTTAGGGCATATGATAATTTCCACTTATTCCTATCAGCCCTTATATCTATTCAGCTTAACTAATGTACATATGTGTGTATATAGTTTTATACTTATAGAGTTGTATCCTATCCAGCCTTTTTATGAGTCTGCAGCCAGTTGAGGATCTGCCTTGGCTCATTTGACTGTGTCATTCTCTTCTCAGCTTAAAAGTCAACATTCAGAAAACTAGGATCATGGCATCCAGTCCAATCACTTCATGGCAAATAGATGGGGGAAACCATGGATATAGTGAGAGACTTTATTTTCTTGGGCTCCAAAATCACTACAGATGGTGACTGCAGCCATGAAATTAAAAGACACTTGCTCCTTGGAAGAAAAGCTATGACCAACCTAGATAAATAGCATGTTAAAAAGCAGAGACATTACTTTGCCAACAAGGGTCCATCTAGTCAAAGCTATGGTTTTTCCAGTATCATGTATGGATGTGAGAGTTGGACTATAAAGTTGAGCACCAAAGAACTGATGCTTTTGAACTGTGGTATTGTAGAAGACTTCTGAGAGTCCCTTGGACTGCAAGGAGATCAAACCAGTCAATCCTAAAGGAAATCAGACCTGAATATTCATTAGTAGGACTGATCCTGAAGCTGAAACTCCAATACTTTGGCCACCTGATGCAAAGAACTGACTCATTTGAAAAGATCCCGATGTTGGGAAAGATTGAAGGCGGGAGGAGAAGTGGACGACAGAGGATGAGATGGTTGAATGGCATCACCGACTCGATGGACATGAGTTTGAGGAAGCTCTGGGAGTTGGTGAAGGACAGGGAAGCCTGGTGTGCTGCAGTCCATGGGGTCGCAAAGAGTCGGACACAACTGAGCAACTGACCTGAACTGTTCTCTTCTCAGCAGTAATTCTCTAGGTAGTGCCCCTGGGCTTTATAAGTAAGCAAACACAATATCTAAAAATAATTTAGTAGTCTTATGTCTACTAGTCATAATTCACATTTTTTATTTGTTTATCACATTGGCTAAAGCTTCTAGAACATGTAGTTCTTTAATAAACAAGAAAGAAATTATACAAAACCAAAATAGAAGATGGTTATATTGTATTTAGATTGCAATTTCTTTCAATTATAAATTTCAAAAGATATCCAGATGGTCTCCTGATGTGCACACAAAGATGATTTTCATTACTCTCATATTCTCGTACTAAAAGTAGCCTCCACCTCCCCCCACCCCCACATCCCAGCAGCCCGCCCTGGTCTCCTTTTGCACCACTGCAGTGAGTCCGGTGTTCTGGTGGGAAGAGAGGGTCATGCCACTCCTCCAGCAGCAGGGGTCAGTGGACAGGCACACAGCCCAGGTGCCAGGAGAGCTGGGACCCAATCCCAGCTCTGGCCCTGAGATGGCATCCTGTCTGGGACAAGCCACTGCCCCTCTACGGGTCTCATTTCCCCACTTTCTTTTTTTTTAAATATAAATTTATTTATTTTAATTGGAGGTCATTTCCCCACTTTCGAGTCAAGGCATCCACCTTCTAGCTTAGCAGCCTGGGACTCCAGGCTTGTGTTGGAACGGCCCTTCAAAGAGTGTGAGTCTTGCCACATTCTAGCCCCGATCTCTGGGCAATGTGATCCTTGCCACTGCAAATGCAAGCCAAGTGATGCTTTAAATAAGCACTGACTTGAAAGCCTGCTGCAGCAAGGGTATTAAGGATATAAACCTTAGAGAATATCCTGTGTTAGTTGAGTTGAGCCTACATAGATCTCAGAGAGAATAAACCCTAAAGCACGCAATGTGCCCAAGACAAGTGACATCAGGGAAAGAGAGGCAGAGGAAGCACTACCGAGTCCGGTGGAAATAGAGACAAAGGTTCCAATCCTTCACCGCTACCCAAGCACCACCCCTCTGCAGAGCCTTCCGCATCCTGTCCAGTCATCCTCACACCGAGACTCCTAGCAGCAGGGCAGAGCTCTCCCAACCGCATCACCCCTGCTTGAGGACAGGGAACAGCCTTGCCACTTTTGCCTTCACTGAGCCCTTTCAAATGCTCAGATAGTGACATAATATTTTCCTTTTTTGAAATCATATTTTTTAATTAGAAAAATATCAAATGCTTATTTTAGAATATGAGAGCTTCCCTGATAGCTCAGTTGATTAAAAAAAAAAATCCCACCTGCAATGCAGGAGACCCCAGTTCGATTCCTGGGTCAGGAAGATACCCTGGAGAAGGGATCGGCTACCTACTCCAGTATTCTTGGGCTCCCCTGGTGGCTCAGCTGGTAAAGAATCCACCTGCAATGAAGGAGACCTGGGTTGGGAAGATCCCCTGGTGAAGGGAAAGGCTACCCACTCCAGTATTCTGACCTGGAGAATTCCATGGACTGTATAGTTCATGGGGTCACAAACAGTTGGACATGACTGAGCGACTTTCACTTTCAGGAGCTAGAGAAAGGTATAGGAAAATCAGTCACTCATCTCATCCAGAAATTAAACATAATATTTTCAAAATTTTTAATTGGAAGATAATTGCTTTTCAATATTGTGTTGGTTTCTGTCATACATCAGCATGAATCAGCCATGGATATACGTCCCCTCCGTCTTGAAACTCCCTCTCGGTTCCCACGTCTCTAGGTTGTCACAGACCCCCAGGTTTGAGCTCCCTGTGTCATACAGCAAACTCCCCCTGGTGATCTGTTTTACAGGTGGTTGTGTACACATTTCGGTGCTCCTGTTTCACTTTGTCCGTCCTTCTCCATCCCCACCGCACCCATGAGTCTCTTCTCTGTGTCAACATCTCTATTTCATTGTAAAATTTCTCATATTATTATTTTCTAGGATATGATTTTTAGTGGCTACATAATTTTTCATCTCATACCTAAGCATTTTTCCATTTGCCAGACGTTTAGCTATGGTCTTTGAACTGTTATAAATGACTCTGTAATAAGCATCTTTTCCCCTAAATCTTCGTCTAAGTATCTTATTGATTCCTGAGGATGTGTTCTTAGATAGAGGATTGTTGGGTCAAAAGATATGAATTTTTATTAGAGCTGTTCATATATACCACTATGTTTCTTACAGAAATGTACCAATTCTGTCTGACGTTATCCATCTCAACAAATCCTTGCCAGCTTTCGGTATTTAAATTATAATAATAAAAATCTTTGCTCATTTTATAGTGAGAAATGGAAACTCATTGTTACTTTAATGGGCTTTTCTTTGATTACTAGTGAAGCTGAAAATTTTCTCATTTGGTTACTGTCCATTTGTAATTTATCTTTTGTGGATTTTCTATTCATTCCTTTTTTCCCTTCCTCTCTCCTTCTCGACTTCTTTTCCTCAGACGTTTAGTAAAACTGTGCTGAGCTTCTATTTGCCAGACCCTGTCCAGGGACCATGGTGGACATGGGGGAGCAAGATACAGCCAAGGACTCAACACCCCTGGGGGAGACACACCCCCGCAGGACACTACTGGACAGTCCATTACTGTGAGGAGGCAACCATGTGTAACTTTGTGAAATTATGGTGAAATATACAGGATGTAATATACACCACTTAACCATTTTAAGTGTGAGTATTGCCAAGTGCAGCCACACTGTTGAGCAACCAGCCTACACAACTTTCATCTTGCAAAACTGAAACTCTGTCTCCGTTAACCAACAACTCCTCATCTTCCCAGCCTCTGACAACAGCACTTCTGCTGTCTGTCTCTGGGATTCTGGCTCCTCTAGGGACCGCATATGAGTGGACTCATACAATATTTGTTCTTTTGAAACTGGCTTATTTCACTTAGTGTCATGTCCTTAAGGTTCATGCATGGTGTAGTGTACAATATACAGTGCATCAAGGCTGTCAGTCTCAAAGGAAATCAACCCTGAATATTCACTGGATGGAGTGATGCTGAAGCTGGAGCTCCAATACTTTGGCCACCTGATGCAAGGAGATGACTAGCTGGAAAAGACTCTGATGCTGAAAAAGACTGAGGACAGGAGAAGGGGGTGACAGATGGCATCGTCAACTCAATGGACATGAGTTTGAGAAAATACTGGGAGATAATAGAGGGCATGGAAGCCTGGCATGTGGCAGTCCATGGGGTCTCAAAGAGTCGGACACGACTTAGTGACTGAACAACAAAAGCAATGATGTAGCATGTGGTACGATTTCCGTCCTTTTTAAGGCTGATTGATATTCCATTGTATATACAATATATACATATTTCATATTTTCTTTGTTCATTCATCCATTGATGGACACTTTGGTTGCCTCCACCTTTTGACTATTGTGAACAGGACTGCTATGAACTTCAGTGTACAAATGTCTCTTCAAGACTCTGTCTTCAGTTCTTCAGGATGTATACCCAGAAATGAAATTGCTGGATCATAAGCTTATTCTATTTTTAACACTTTGAGGAATCCCCACACTATTTTCCGAAGCAGCTGCACCATTTTGCATTCCCCTTAACAGTGCACAAGCCTTCCTATTTCTCCACATCCTTGCCAACACATTTTCAGTTTTTTGGGGGGTAGTAGTCATCTTGATGGATATGAGGTGATGCGGCGGTTTTGATTTGCGCTTCCCTGGATGATTAGTGATGTTGAATGCCTTTTGAGGTGCTTGTTGGTGTTTATGATATCTTCACAATGGGTGATTTTTAACATCGCATTTGCCATCATTATATGAAGCATAACCAGAGGTGTTGGGAGAAATTGTTGTCTTTCTGTATTAGCTCATTCTATTTTGGTGATGTCTTTAACATGACGCTGACTTGAAATTGCCTCTGTGATTGGCCAGTTTCAAAATGAGAGAGAAGGCTTGTTTCAGTTCCTCCACAGGCTCTGAAACCTTAAGGTGTGAGGCTCTGAGGAGAGCTGATAGGTAGGTTTGAAGGGACTCTGTAGGTGTGAGAAAAGCACTTTAAGTACATTCCAGCTCTTCACAGACCCATGATGAATGTTATATCAGCAAATATGTACCCAGAGATTTAATGACATATTAAAGAGAAGATTGGAGGTCAATTACTTTGAATGGCAGTCCACACAGTTTGAATTTACAAATAATCAGTCCCCTCTTTGCTTTGGCTCTGGAGATGGGGTGCAGAGACACATTAACACCAAATGTCTCATCCTCGCCTCAGAGTGGACACACACGTGAGAATCGGCTGAGGGGAACCTGCGCGGACAGGCTGGAAGGCTTTCTAAAGCAATGATGATTTTCCCTCTTGGTGTCATCAATCCTCAAGCCTCAGCTTTCAGAATTTTCTGCAGTGACTTTTTTCTTCTCAGGTGGACAGACACCATAGTCCTGCATCTCGTCTCCCAGCCGTGAACTGTGGCAGGCTCAAGAAGAGCCAATTGATTTCAGGGTTTATGGAAACAAAACACACTCTGGCTGTTAAATCCCCTCATCTCGCAAGAGGCCCTGTGTGACTCTAAGAACTTCCCAGATCATAAGGAAAGGATACGGGACAATGCCTGATGCCCCTGGAGACTACTGGCAGGATGCTCCCTCCCCTGGAGCTGGGGGCAGCGCTGGGCGCAAGTCAGGAGCTGGCAGCGACCAGACAACAAAGCAGCTTTAAGCAGCCTTAAAGCAGCTTGCCGAGTGTGTGTTTCCTGCGGTCTGGAGGTTGCTTGTGGTCTGAACCCAACCAAAAGATCTGGTTCTTAAAACTGTCCTGAGAAAAAGCATCAGTGGCTGGCAAAGAATCCGCCTGCCAATGCAGGAGGCACAGGTGACTTTGTTTCGATCCCTGGGTTGGGATGATCCCCTGAAGGAAGGAATGGCTACCCACTCCAGTATTCTTGCCAGGATAATTCCATGGACAGAGGAGCCTGGCGGTCTACAGTCCATAGAGACACAAAGAGACTTGACTGAGTACAACCCTGCAGGAAGGGGTTGGCGGGTCTCTGCTGGTCGGGCTCAGTCTGGAGGTGCCCCCCAGGCCCTGAGGTCCCCAGGCTACCCTTCCCACCTTGGTATTGTGGGCTAATCTGTTTTTAATATTTATGTTTTGTTTGTTTTTGTTTTGACTTTTCTGGGTCTTAGTTGCAGTACACGTGATCTTCACTTGCAGCACATGGGATCTAGTTTCCTGACCAGGGATTGAACCCGGGCCCTCTGCATTGGGAACATGGAGTCTTAGCCACAGGCCCACCAGAGAAATCCCTTGTGGACTAATCTGAAGTAGAAGTTTAAGAGGAGTGAGATGTGGAAGGAACGTTCTGCAAGGTGAGAGGTACAATTCTGCAGTTATATATATGTTAAAAAAAAGAGGCCAGAGAGCAGTAGCTGACTCCTTATGAATTTAATGGAACAGTCACCAGGAAACCTGCGGACACTGCAGAGAGGGTTTTGTGAAAGGAGGCTTGAGTGCAAGGGAAGACACTGACCCTCCAACAGCAAGGATGGGGATCTGAGAGCAAGCCACCTTTTTGCACAGAAAGATAAGGAAGGGCGGGCATTCAAAGGTAAGAGTACAGACGCACAAAGGCTACATAGGAGCCATCACCGTGGGGAGGCCAGGGTGACCTGGAGTTTGGAGAACAAACATAGCAAGATGAGGTTTCCAGGAGACAAGCCAGACCATTTAGATCGCAATCTCTCCAAACTGGCAAGAGAGGACTTATTCCAGAAAGCCTATGTGGAGTCTTGTCCCCCTGCCCCCAACTCTAGCTCCACACACCCAGCTCTGCCACCACGTAGCTGGCCCATGTGCGGGGACATTCCCATCAGACTGTGTGCCCTCATGGGGCCAGGCCTCATTCTCTGCTCTCTCCAAGCCCAAAGACAGAGCAGTGGCTGGCACAGAGTAGAGTTACAGTGAAAGTTTGGGAGGAAAAAAATTAAAATAGTTGCAATCCCACCCCTCTCCAAAATAAAAAAAAAAGTTTTTAAAGTTTCTTTTGAGGGAAATGGGAGGCCATTAAAGGGTCTGAGTAGAGAATGGAGAGGTGTCCAAAGACAAAGTGAAATTCAGGTTTGATCCAAAGATTAGTTTGATATCTTGGCTCAATTCATAGTTTAAAGTGTTTGTTTCTATCTAGGGGTTGGCAGGATTGTGCATTGTAAAACCCCAGTGATGTTTTTCTGTTTTAAAAGGAGAAACAGGAGGCAGACTGGAAGATTGAACACAATAGACTTTTTAAATAATTTGAGGAGCATCGCTACGATGCACATAGGAAAGTCGATAATGTCGTAAGTGCACGGCTCCATGTGACCCCACACCCAGAGCAAGAGACGGAATGTTCCAGCACTGCAGACGCCCTGCCTGGACTTTGGAGGGTCTTGGCACCTGGCCAAGTACAGAGCCACTGTGGCAGCAAAGACGGCGCCGTGCCCCATGTACACACAGGGCCGTGTTTTTCCACAGGCTGCCTCCCCTGGGCTGGAGGGTTCCCCAAGCCCAGCTTCTTCAGCTCCGAGGGTGCTCCCGGGTGCTGGGTTCTGTGAGAAGCTGCTGTGGTGGACTCTGGTGGGCTGCCGGGCACCCCCCGCCCTGCCCAGCACACACCTTTAGAGACTGAAGGTCTGCCTGGCCCAAGCTCGCGTCCCTTCCTCAGTGATCCACATCCAGCGTCTGATCAGTGCAGGGGATAAAAGTCAGGCCATCCTGGCCCCAGTCAGGACAATGCCAAAGGGGCATCCTAGCTCAGGGCGCCCTGGGGGACAGCCAAGGCTGTCACGCGGCCAGCAGCATCACATCCCCCTTCCTTCTGAGCTGGTCCCACTTCCTGCCCCGCCTTCCCCGGGGTCTGTTCACAAGGGCCCTCCCTAGTGAACACCTCACACGAATGCCACCTGAGCCTGTGCTTCCTGGGGGCCCAGGCCGCCACCGCCGGCTCCCTTCTGCCGTCCAGCCTCTGTTTCCAAAGGTGCGGCCGAGCTCCTGCTCTGTCCCGGGCAAGGCCCCGGCCCGGCAGGTGTAGAGACCATAATCACCGACGCGCATGTGCGTCCCACAGCGCTGTTTACAAAGCGCTTCCACGCACACTGTCTCGTTTGACCGCTGCTCATTCATTCCTTCGCGTCTCCAGCCAGGGCAGTGCCGGCTCTGGCACCAGGAATCAAGATGTGAAGAAGAAAACGACCCTTCCCTCATGCCAAGAGTCCACAACCTAGAGCAGAAGGCTGATCCCCTAACCAAGAGTTCCCCCCGCTCTGAAGGGATGCTAGGAGAGGCCATGGTGAGGGGAGAAGGGCAGCGATCAGACATCTGGGATTTCCCGGGGGAGGAGCCGCACGGCTGAGCCACCAGCTGCAGGGCAGCATCCCCGAGACCAAACCCAACACCGAGACGCACAGTCAGGGTGGGCGGTCAGTCACAGAACGGGCCACCCTGCGGTCTCTCAGGCTTCACCCAGAATGGCTGAGTCCGTGAGCCCAGAGGCCTCGGCCTTCCACCCACGTGCGGCCTCCCAGGGGTCTCCTTCTCCCCGCTCGGCACAGCTGCTTGGGGCCCCGGGCAGCTGGATGGGAAGAAAGGAGAGAGGCAGAGAAGGAAGGAGGGAGCTTCCGGGCAGTGGTGAGGGGCGGCGTGGGGTGTAGGATTCCAAGCAAAAGAATAACATGATCTTGGCAAGCTGCCTCGGGTCCCACTTCAAGCACCGGATTCACTTAAATCCCTCTTTGCTCCTTTCCAGAGTCAACAGGATTTGTTGAATCTCCAGCAGGGTAACAATCTTGAGGGAACAAGATTTTTTAAGTGTGCATAAGTGAGATGTTTTCCCTTATCTGAATTTGGGGCATATTGACTCTTGGGAAATTTTTCAGTGGCTTGATTGGGGGCTCTGATACTTCTTTAAAACATCTCTGTAGAGAAGGACGATGAATGTCAGATTATGCTTTTAGATGTTGCAAAGATGAAAATACATCTTGGCTATTTATCAAATTAATCACCTTATAATCTAAAGACAAATGGGATTCCTAGGGCAGTATTCAGCCAGTAATTTAATACTTAAGTTTTCTGATCAATAAACCATTGGCCTGTTAGAATATTTAAGGCATGCTTAGAGTCATTCAGAAAAAAAAAATCTATTAACTTCTTTGAAGGGATGTCTTTAATTTACAGTGTCATTTTCTATTTAAGCATTGCATTTTATTTTACATTATTATAAAACAACACCAAACTTAATTTAAATAAAGATATTAAATTTTTTAAATCAGAAATATGTTATAATTTATTAAATGTTTTATTCAACAAGTAAGTGCTAATAGAGCATACACACACACACACTATGGACCACCACACTGTACAACTCCAGGGGGCACCATTCACCTGTTGATCTCGGGAAATGGTCTAGGACCGTGCGAGGCTCTTGGGATACTGTTGTGGATGTTTGTGACCCCAAAATTCATGTGTGAAACCTTAACTCCCACTGTGATGGTATTTGGAGGTGAGGCCCTTGGAGGTCATGAGATGGAACCCACCTGATGGGGTTGTGTCTGTTAGTAGCTCAGTTGTGTCTGACTCTTTTCGACCCAATGGACTCTAGCCCACCAGGCTTCTCTGTCCATGTGATTCTCCAGGCAAGGATACTGAAGCGCATAGCCAGTTACTTCTCCAGGGGATCTTCCTGACCCAGGGATCGAACCTGAGTCTCACACATTGTAAGCAGATTCTTTACCATCTGAGCCACCAGGGAAACCCATGTCTAAACCTCACTTGATGGGGTTAGTGCCCTTATAATAAGGCTCTCTCTCTCTCCCTCTCTCTGTGCTATGTGAGCAAGAAGACAGCAAACCTGGAGGAGAGCTTTCCCTAGAACCCAACCGTGCTGATGTCCCAGCCTCCAAAACTCTGAGAAATAAGAGTTTGCTGTTTAAAACACACCAGTCTAGGACACTTGTTATAGCTTCCTGAACTCAGTGGATGCCATGGTGATAAGACACAGTCCCTGTGCTCAAGGAACACGCAGTGAAGTGTGAGACCATCTGGGGAGGGGAGCCTCAGGGTACCAAGGAGCAGGACCGGAAAGAAATGAGCCCGGGGCACTCTGGACCCCAGAGAGGGCACCAACCCCGCCCAACATGGGATCTGGGAAGTGCCAAGAGGGACTCCAGGAATATTAAAGCCACGAAAGTCTCTCTACAGACTCTCTAGCTGAGAAGTTAAAGGATTTATCCAGGCTAACCCAAGGAGCTTTAAAAGTAGAGTCACAATTTACTGCCTGTCCAAATGTAGCGTGTTTACACTCGCGGGTTAAAGGTTATGCGAGTTATTGGTGCTTTAAAAAAAAACTTCATAGTAAAATATATTTGAGACCATGCAATGATAAGAAACATTTGGCATGTTGAAGGGGGAAAAAATGCAGCTGTTGTAGAATTCTCCCCTATAAAAACATCTGACTCTGTGAACTGGGCTTGGAGGAAGCGAAGTTTCAAAGAAGTCCATTTGGAGTCACGCATAAACTGGGTCTGCTTAATGCAAAGAGTGCATGTTCTGTCGTAAATGATTTCCACCTCGGCACCTTGGACGTGGAAACACAGCCAGCGTCCCTCTCCAGCTAATTTGTTATTGTAGCCTCTGATGTGGGTTTGGGGCAGTTGTGTGAAATCTTCCTAGAATTCCATTGCTGCAAATCTTCAGAGGGAAAAACAGCAAACAGGTGGCTTTGGAAGTCACTGCCATTTGTAATAGATCAGTGTGTCCGTCCTCACCACTGCTGACCAGGAAAATGAGATGCAAGCCTTCAGTGATCTGGAGTTTTTTCCAGTGGTAATGTCGGATCTTTAGATGCAGCGTGGAAGTGTGGAAAGGAACACCCATTCTGGAAGTGTCTTCTAGGAGAACGTAGAGAGCGTGCATGTGTACGCAGTTGGTAATGGAGATGCAATTCTTATTTAGCATCTTTGTTTTTAAAACCATTTTTTAAGATGTTTATAGGACTAAAGGCAGGGCAGTAATCCTAGCTGATGTCTGCCGAGTGCTCCTGTGTCCCAGGTAATGTAGTAGCCAACCTACACTTTTGGTCACAGGAGAGGCGTAGCTGCGGGGAGCGGGGTGGAACAGACTGCTATATGCCAGGCACAAGGTCAAGTGCTTTTCATCCATTATTCTAGCCGATCCTCACAACAACCTTTTGAGAAAAACACAAATACAAGCTCCATTTTACAGATTTGAAAGCTGAGGTTCAGAGAGGCTCCTGAGTTGTTCAGGATGACTTCTACAGGCCAGTTCTCTACTGCTGAGTTCCACAGCCTCTGCTTGGCAGCTCTGGGCCATGTCACGTGCTCAGCGGCTCAGTCATGTCCAACTCTTTGCGACCCCTTGGACTATAGCCAGTCAGGTTCCTCTGTCCATGGAATTTTCCAGGCAAGAATCTTGGAGTGGATTGCCACCTCCTGCTCTAAGGGATCTTCCTGACCCAGGGAAGAACCCACATCTCTTGGATCTCCTGCATGGGCAGGCGGGTTCTTTACCACTAGCGCCACCTGGGAAGTCCTAGCTGGTGCGGGGCAAACTCCAAGTGTGTGCTCAGTCGCTCTATCATTTCTGACTCCTGTGCAACCCCATGGACTGTAGTCTGCCAGGCTCCTCTATCCATGGGATCTCCTAGGCAAGAATACTGGAGTCGCTTGTCATTTCCTTCTCCAGGGGATCTTCCCCACCCAGGGATCGAACCCTGTCTCCTGCATCTCCTGCCTTGGCACTTGGATTCTTTACCACCGCGCCACCGGGGAAGCTCAAACACTGCAAGGGAGCAACCCCTTAAAGCCTTGGAAGTTCCGGTGCTGTCAGACCCATTGATGTTGTTCAGTCGCTCAGCCGTGTCCGACTTTTTGTGACCCCATGGACTGCAGCACGCCAGGCTTCCCCGTCCATCACCATCTCCCGGACATGTCACACCCATAAGTGCAATTAAATCGTGTGCACTGACCAGCCACTGAAAAGTACCAAATGTGTGGTGTGTAAGAAGCTCTCCAGGAACAAGACTGCCTGAAGTTTGCAAGAAACATTTTGAGTAAAACAATTTGCAATCAGTAAAACCCCGGGGTCTGAGAAGCCTATTTCTTCATCTTTCTTGGAGAGATTGAGGTGACTTTAAATTACCCAACAAATTAGTTCATTTTAATGTCAGAATGTATTAGGGGGAGGGGGATTCTGAGGTGAAAGAAAAGTAAGTGTAATTGCTTCTTTTTTTTCAAAATCACATATTACTTTGTTCATTATGAAATAATGAAGCATTATTTAATCCCATTATGAAATAAATGAGATTGAGTAAACAACACATCTGCATTCATGCAGTGATAGAAAGTCAGGAAATGTTTGTCCCACTGACGCTTGAAAGTATCGGCTCCATTTTTCTCAGTAATGAAACTGTAGGTGTTTTCATTACAAAAATGTTTTATAAGAAATACAAACATGGCTTTATTAAATGAACTGTTAGGGGACCTTTCCTACTGAAGTCTTTCCTAGATGGTCGTGTTTTGAAATGTAGATTCCTGTCTTCAAAATGAAGCCATCTGTAGGCAGAGATCAATATCTAACAAAATCATCAGTGAAATGAAAGAAAAAAAAAGTCAATAGACTAAGGTTAAGTCCATGAAAGCCCTATTTCCATATGTACACCTGCCCTCTTGTGGCATTCATCTGTATGGTCGCCTACTATGCATTTTTAAGACTTGGATTATTTTAACCAATATCCTACATAGCTGTCTGTCGTCACACCTAACTACAGAGCCTTATCCTGGAATAGTTATTCTTTCCCACAGGCATTTATCTGCTCGACCTTAGAGACTTCAGGGCATGCTCACATTTGGTGAACATAATACTCGGGAAAAATTCTAATTAATTGGCATTTTGCTCCTTGGTCCAGCTGCTAAGGCTGCTTAAAAATTTACCCCAAAATATAAACAACCATTCAGTGAGTCAGGAACTCAGAAAGGGGATGGTTTCTCTAGGGCCTCATGTGGAGACAAAGACCTAGAGCTGGGAACATCTGAAGGTGTCTCCACTCGGACTGGCTGCAGGCTGGGGTCTCAGGTTCTTCCACACTGGGCTCTTCACAAGGGCCAGTTTGGGCTTCTTCAGAGCATAGAAATCAACCCTGAACATTCCTTGCAGGGGCCGATGCTGAAGCTGGAGCTCCAGTACTTTGGCCACCTGATGAGAGGAGCTGACTCATTGGAAAAGACCTTGATGTTAGGAAAGATGGAAGGTGGAAGGAGAAGGGGACGACAGAGGATGAGACGGTTGGATGGCATCACTGACACAATAGATGTGAGTTTGAGTGAACTCCAGGAGTTGGTGATGGACAGGGAGGCCTGGCGTACTGCGGTTCACGGGGTCACAGAGTCAGACACGACTGAGCGAGTGAGCAACAACAAGCGCAGAGCATCAGAGGCAGAGAGAGAATGTCAGCAGAAGCTCATCCTTATGACCTAGCCTCAGAGGTCAGATATGGTCACGTCCACTCATTCTATCTGTCACAAGGAGCCAGCCCTGATTCAATATGAGAAGGGACAGCATATTGTCCCCTGAATGGGCATGAAAACAGTGATGCATGGATCTTTGGGGACCGTCTTGAAGACTGACTGCATACATTTCAATAATGAACCAGCACTGTATTTTATCTGTTTGTGGGATATAACTGCCTTCATCTGCTGCCCATAGTCCTAACGTGGTCTCCAGCCAGCTGTGGGTCAGCATTTAGGATTGAAGACCCCTGTTCCTCCAGGAGAAGGACCGAGGGAGAAGTCCCAGTCAGAGTAAGTCATCCCAGGGAAGAAGTGAAATCGTAGAGAATTTAGTTCTGGAAGGAAAAAAGGGAGGGCAGGGGAGTGGCTGTAGACCCCGTCCCAACTCCCTACCCTCACCTCCACCTGCACTTTAAGAGGATTTCATCAAGGATTTCATCAATGCAAATGACTAATACAGATGAAAACACACATACCTCAATTTCATTAGTAACCCCAGAAACAGACATTGGAGCAACAATCAGATACCCCAGAAGGACTTTTTCAGACAGGAAAGGTGTGGTCAGCATGCTTTCTCAATGGATGTGACCTCATTTAATCTGAAATTTTACTGTTGTTTATAATTATCTGAGTATATCTCAAGTCTTAATTCAGATTTTTTTTCAATTTTTAAGAATATGAGTATCTTTTGGTCTTAAAAAGAAATTGTCTGTATTCAGAAATACCAGGGCTTCCCAGGTGGCGCTAGTGGTAAAGAATCCATCTGCCCATGCAGGATGCGCAAGAGACCAGGGTTCGATCCCTGGATCCAACCCCTGGGTTGGGAAGATCCCCTGAAGGAGGAAATGGCAACACGCTCCAGTATACTTGCCTAGAAAATTCCATGGACAGAGGAGCCTGGGGCCACAAAATATCAGACACAGCTGAGCGACTGAACACGCCACAACTGTGAGATGGAGATTTCACTCCTGATCTCACACTCTTTTTTTCATTTTTCCGAAAGCAGACACCCCAGGGGCAAGTCTGGGGAGTGTGGGGATTCTGAGAAAATGCCACTGGACTTGGGCCACGAACAACCGATGAAAAGGACTTTTCCCAGGACTCCTCCTTCTGATAGGGTGTGGGAAAGCGTTCGAGATAGAGAGAGCCGCGTGACCCAACGTGGTGTCGATGAGCACCATACGCTTGGGAAGTGATGGGCGCTTAACGCCCAAAGGTGACCAAGGGGGTGGGTGGTTGAAGCTGCACGTGGAGGTTGGTGCTAAAGGCCATGACGGGGAGGTGAACTTGATTCGCTGATGGGAGCCTCCAATGTTTTTTAAGCGAGGGCACCATGCAGTTGGGTGTGTTTTAGGGTCATCACTCCGAGCATGGTGGCCGTGGAGGAGCAAGCACATAGGACAATAGAGGACTACATGGGAAGGATTAGCCGGGCAGTTGTGGTGAGAACGGAAAGAAAGGAATTATTAACGAGATGATCCTAAGGTGGAACTGCAGGATGCTGGGGGTGAGAGGGAGGGCGGAAGGCATCTACCTTCAGGCTTTGCTGACTATATAGACAGCGATGTCTTTAACAAAAATGTGGGCTACAAGGGGGAGGAGTGCTTGAGCTCACATTTGGACTTCCTGAGTTTCCATGTTTATGGGACATATAAGGATACCGCCCAAATGCAGGCCTGCCTTGGGGAACATTCATCTCATTAAAGTTAAATCACGTTTCCCTGTCTGCATGTCTCCTCCCCACAGGAATGTAACCTCCCAGAGGGAAAGATTGAAGGCAAGAGGAGAAGGGGATGACAGAGGATGAGATGGCTGGATGGCATCACCGTCTCTACGCACATGAGTTTGGGTGGACTCCAGGAGTTGGCGATGGACAGGGAGGCCTGGCGTGCTGCTGTCCATGGGGTCACAAAGAACAGGACACGACTGAGCGACTGAACTGAGAGGGAAGCCACTCTCCTTTATCTCGAATCTCCTGTGCCCCGGGAGAGGGTACAGCCAGTTTTGCTCCATCAGTGGTTGTCTAGGTAAGTAATTGAGCAACAAAATGCATGCAAGGAGGAGGGAGGGGGCGGTAGAGGGCGAAGAGCAGGCTCTGAGGACCACCAGTGGAAAAATTGGTTGGAAAAAAAGGGAAGCCAGGGAAGGTACTGGCAAGGAGCAAAAGAGAGGAGGCAAGAGATCCAGTCAGCAAATGCATCGACCCCAGTTCTTCCAAGTCAGCAGACAGAGCGGCAGCAGCAGCAATGAGTCCCTTGGACTCAGTCCCTGGATGGAAAGCCAGCACTGGCCTGCTCATCCAGACCGTGTGGGCTGCAACAAGTCAGGACTGGTTCTGTCCCCTTGTGCAGTCTGCTCTCTGTAAACAGCCCCCGTGCGCAATCTAGCTCGTATCACCCGAGCTGTTTTCAAAACAATGGGAAATGACCAGAGAGAGGACTCATGCACTCAGTCCCTTGCCACACCTTTCATATCATACTGATGGAGAAAAAGTTTCCTAAGTATTATTAATGACCTGAAAGATTTCACCAAGTGGAGAGACCTGATGAGGGATTAATTTTTACTAATGGAGCTCCTAGGGACAGCTGTAAAAATCAACAGTCCTCCAGATGAAAGTGAGACCCTCGGTCCTCTGACACTTAGTTGAATTTCTTGGTTTTTAATGGATTTGCTTAACGAGGGAAGCCTCCTGTGATGTTCTTTGTTCTGGGGACTAGGAGTTGCTAGACAATTAACTAATTGTTTTACTGATCGATATCTAATTTTTTGCTGTTGTCATAAAATCAAAGTAGCAGCAGAAAATGTAGAAAACGGGAAAAAAAAATCTCCCCGGACCCTGCCCCCATCACAAACGTCTGATCGCAATTGCACGTTTCCAGTCCTCTGCCCTCAGCAGATAGTTTTGTAGTTGTAAACACTGAGGACATTGTGCCCTGCTTTTTTTCACTTAACATAATCTGATTCTCTTTTATGAGCAATGAAATTTGATACGAGGTGCTGCTCACACAGTTTTTTTTTTTTTTTTGAAAGACCATCATTGCAAGGATTGGTGAGTATTTTCTAAGCCCCATCGACTTCAGAGAATCAGGAAATTAAACTTTTTATTTATTGGTCTTTGACTTTCCCATAAATGGACACAGTTCTACCTTGTTTGACTGCGCTGTAAAAGCAGGCACTGGCTGAACAAAGGCCACGCCGATGAGTAATTAGGCAGCAGGCAGAGACCGGGCAGTGCTTTATGGGCCCATTAGTACTTGCCCAGCTGCTTTCAAGGTTCCAGTCTGCAACTTGGGTGTTAGGTACCTTTAGTTTCTTCGGTTTAAAAAAAAAAAAAAATGACCTACGTGTTTTTTGTTGCTGTTGTTTTTGTCCAAATATTCAAAGACATGAACTGATCTCTGCAGTCCTTTAAAGGAAAGGATAAACGGTGCTTGTTACATACGTGATTTTTTTTTTTTTTTTTTTTTTTTTTTTACTGTGCTGGGTCTCTGTTGCTGCTCGGCTTTCTCTAGTTGCAGTGCTTCTCACTGTAGGGCCTTCTCTTATTGCAGCTGGAGCATGGACTCTGGGGCATGCAGGCTTCAGGGGTTGCGGGTGGTGGGCTCAATATTTGTGGTTCCCAGGCTCCAGAGTGCTGGCTCAATAGCTGTGGTACACAGGCTTAGTTGATCGGAGGCATGTCGAATCTTCCCGGACCAGGGATCGAACCTGTGTCTCTTGCATTGGCCAGCAGATTATTTACCACTGAGCCACCAGGGAAGCCCTTGTGTTTTGTTTTGTTTTGTTTTTTTAAGCCATGTTCTGGCCCCTCTCTCTATGAAATCGCCATGACGGGTGGGACCCCGTGCACGTGTCCTGACAGCTGGGGGGCCTGAAGACCCTCACTACTGCTCAGTAGAGCGGGGCTCAGGTCCCTGTGTTCCAGGCACCACCCAGCTTCCATTTCGGCCAAACCAGCTGCACCCCCAAATTGCTCCATAAATTTCCCGCCAGCAAGGTTCCAGCCTTTGAGGTGGATTCTGTATGTTGGAGGGCGTTGTCGCTGCCTCCTATGTGAGCCCAGAGGATATCCTCCCGTGGCCGCAGTACAGCTGGGGCGGTGGGCGGGCTTGGCTGATGGCGGCGACACAGTGTCCCCGGCCGGGACCCGCAGTCCCCCTACTGGGGCGTCATGCATCACGAGGAGGCCACAGAGGAGGAGGGGGTGAGGTGGATTCTGGGGCCGCTGGACGCTGCCTGGATGACTCGGACTCTTCTGGTGCGTGAGTGTGCGACACCGGCTGACATCACCATTGTCAGCAGCCTGTTGGGCTTTATTCACAGGTTCTGGAGCCTTCTTTATGCCAGGCCTTCCCTAATACCAGCTGCTGGTTCCTCACCCACATGAACCAGCCCCAGTTCTGGGCTATCATGAGGGAGTGGAAGCTCTGTGAGAAAATGGCCCAGTTGGATCCTAAACGGTTTGCAGAGAGCCAGCCTAAAAAGCACACCAACTGGAAAGAGAAAGGCTCTTCAGAAGCCAGGCAGAGGCCCCAGGCGAAGCAGAAAGAGGAGAAGAAGGCGGCTGCCCTGCTCCTGAGGGAGGAGCTGGGTGAACGTGGGCAGGTGCTGGTTGCTGAGCTGAAGGCCAAGGATCCCTCTGCTCACCTGCCCGAGAGTACCTTCTTGTTGGATGGATTTAAGCGCGAGTACTCCCATGAGGACATGCTGTCTGTGGTGCTGCTGCATTGGGGAGCACTTTGATCAGGGTGGGATTCCCTGGTGGCTCAGACAGTAAAGCGTCTGCCCGCAATGCAGGAGACCCGGGTTCGATCCCCAGGTCAGGAAGATCCCCTGGAGGAGGAAATGGCAACCCACTCCAGCACTCTTGCCTAGAAAATTCCATGGATGGAGGAGCCTGGTGGGCTACAGTCCATGGGGTCGCAGAGTCAGACAGGACTGAACGACTTCACTTCACCTGATAAGGGTGGCTGGTTGCTGCGGTACTCCGAATACAGCTTCCCAGGCCTCCCTGAGCTGCAGCCTTGTCACTGGACTGTTCCAAGCCATTGGACAAACTGAGGAGGAACGCCTTTGCCAGTGTCTTTCTCTACGGAACCAACCACAGCAGCTCCATTTCTGGAATCTGGGTCTTCCAAGGCTGGCACTTGCCTTTCTGCGGAGCCCAGATCGGCCTGTGGACCACAAGTCACGTGTATGGTGGAGACTGGATATCAGTAATGAGGAGACCCAGATGGTGGTTGGAGAATACTTTTCCTGGGAAGGGGCCTTTCAGCACGTGGGCAAAGCCTTCAATCAAAGCAAGGCCTTCAAGTGAACATCTCTTGCCGTCGCCTAGCTGCTGTACCTGCCCTTCAAGGAGAATGGAGGTCATTAAAGGAAAAAAAAAAAAAACAAGCTGTGTTCTGAATCTAATTAATCTTGTGTACACTTGAGTGCTTGGGGACTTGCAGTATAGATGGAGTGATTCATTCTATAAAGCCGTCCCCAGCTTTCTGGAGTGTCTCTTTCATGCTGAGCGGGGATGGTGGTCTGACCTCCACACATTTTCGTGACATCCCCAGAGACTATGTGGTTATGACACGCTCCTCTGAGAGCCCACTGGAGTTGTTCGTCTTAACCAGAGTCCTAGGGGGAAAGCGGTTTTTGCCTTGGGCACTTTTCCTCGTGAAATGTATCTTTTCATATATATTTAGTCCAGAGCAAAAATTGTTATCTTCTCTACCTGTGATCACAGCTATTAAATAAATAACTAAAGGGAATCTATCTTCAGAAGGTAAAAACTGGGGAGTTCTTTTCCACCAGTGTGACCTCAATAAAACATTGTCATCTTTGTAGACCCATCTTTACTTACCTGCTGCAGCTTTGTAAAGCAAAACGGTCATTGCCACTTCTAGGATGGAAAATGTCCATTTTATTAAAATTCAGAAGGTTAAAAAATGCCCAGATCTGCAAACACTGGTTTTAGTAGTTGGTGTTTTGAAGCACTCCCTTGTTTGTCAGCGCAATACAGTATTGGAGAAGGACAGACAGAGAACTAAATGTTGTGACAAGGTCAAGGTGAATGGAATGGATGTGAGCCTGTCCCCAAGGCCTTGCAGCCTGGGAGGAAGATGAAGCAGATACTCAACAGAGCAGTGGGCTCAAGGCTCAGAGGAGGAAAAAGAAGCGTTACCCTCAGCTTGGGGTCAGGGTGGAATGGCATGGTCTTCCCTTAGCAAGGCTAGATGAGGGGTCAAGGCCACGTCAGATCCAGGACCCACCCAGTGTTCCTCAGTTCTCTAAGAATTAATGCAATCCACTGTTGGTACAAGAGAATTACAAGTTGGAACCTGACTTTGTGAAGATACAATGGCAAAGAGTCTTGATAAGTAGTGGGCACAACCCACAGCTCCATGTATCCAGGATAAAAGACCTAGAAGGGGTCACCCTGCCAGCCTCATTGACTGGCCATTGGAGCCTTCCAGCTGGCCAGCTAGAGTGCCCATGTGAAGTACTCACCCTGCTCCTGGCACTATGGAAAGCATTTTGCATGTATCCTCTCATGAATACGATGGTTAGATAGCATCACCAACTTAATGGACACGAATTTGAGCAAACTTCGGGAGACAGTGGGAGACAGAGGAGTCTGGCATGCTGCAGTCCATGGGGTCACAAAGAGTTGGACATGACTTAGCGACTGAACAAGAAAGCATCCTCTCATATGATCCTTAATCCTAGGAGGCGAGTTCTATAAGTAGTTCCAACAAAAGAATGTGAAAACCATACTTAGGAGTAACTTGTCCAGTTCTACAAAGGTAATAAATAACTGAGCTGGGTACCGAAACTGCTCACCCAGTAAGCTAAGACCACGCTTCATAACTGCCCACTGCAAAGGCATTCTGGATACTCTTTTGAAAGTCCCTTCCAATAAAGCTGTATGCTGGGCAGGTGTATCTTGGGCCTGGGGGTACAGCAGAGAGGTGGAAGGGCACAGTCTTCCAAACACTGCCAGCATCCAGGCCTGAGAACCTGGCCATGTCCTGGTGCCATCTTCTGCCCCAGCGCTCTGCCTGCTTTCTCGCATTTTCTCCTGTTTTCCTTGCCCACCAGCCAGCGCTCCTTCTTTGAGGGACTAATGAGCTTCGGAGCTGGAGTTCCATTGCATCTCAGACTGGCCCCAGTTTCCAGGGCTCTTTCAACCACTTTCCTTGGCAATTAATTTCTAGGACACTCAAATATTTACTCCTCATGTTGGCTCAACTATTTTATAAAGGTGATTTGTTAAATGAATACCAAATTAGATCCAGTTTGGATACCTTTGTAAAGGATCCAAATATGTTCACAAATACACTTTCCTCAGTCCTGTGCTCCGATTCTATAAACCTGCTCCGTGCGTTGAACCACCATTGTACTACTGTGCATGCACACTCAAGTGCGCACGTGTGTACGCGCGCACACACACACACACACACATACACACCCCGTAGCTGCTCCTGTGCATGCTTGGGTGAGTTCCTCTCCTTTCCTCACCTCTTCTGCAGCATCCTCAGTCCACCTATTACTTCTCCAAAAGCTCCGGTGTGCTGACAGTGCGTTTCATTGGGTCTCACCAGCAGATCTCAGCCCTGGAATCAGCCAGGGCTGGGTGAATGTACTGATCTGGGTGGGACCCAGGCTCTGGCACTGCTGAAGGCTCCCCAGGAGATGAGATGGACAACCGGCCTCAGGAGCCTTGGCTGGCCTCCTCATGACTCCGTCTCCTCACTCCTGCCTGCAGGAACAACTTCACCGTCACCGTTTTCTCCTGTCCCACGGCTGACCTGTTGAACCTGTTAGGAAACCCCAATGTAGGATCATGGGTTCTCTAAATCCAGACCATCCTCCAGCTGGGGCCCTGCCCACCTTCCCCAAGGTCCCACATCAGTCGTCTGCTAGAGGGAGACACACCGTCCACCTCCCTGTGAGGAAGTGGTCACTCCAGGGGGACTCAAGTCCTCCGTCTCCACCTGAAGATTTCTCTCATCTCCTCCCACCCCCTCACGCCACGTACCCCTCACCCAGAGGCGCTACCCCTTTCCAGGCGCACCCTCCACCAGCCAAGTGCCAGCCTCGCCTGCTCCTCCTCCATCTTCGGGCATCCTAGTCCATCCATGTCCATTCTCTCCTTTGCCTTGGCCTGCAAGCCCTGCTTTTTCCTATGCTAATACAAATCCTGACAAAGGAAAAAGTGGGGAGGGGACAGGGGCTGGAGGGGGACTCTGAAGACAGAACCAGAGAGGTAGCCATGTGGGAAGGACTCAGATCAGCATCATTGGCCTTGAGGATGGAGGAAGGGGCCACACACTAAGCTTCCGGAAACTGGAAAGGGAGAGGAAACAGATTTTTCCCCTGGGGCTTCCAGAAGGTAGGACAGCCCTGCCCATACCTTGAGTTTTGCCCACTGAGAGCCATTTTGGACTCTGACCTCCAAAACTGTGAAGATAATAAATCTGCATTGTTTTAAGTTAAAAAAAAATATATATATATCCTTCTGCTGACCTTTCCTCCATCAAGCTATCATTCCATCTTTTCCCTGCACACCCAGCCTCACCCTGAGTTGACCCTCTCCACCCAGCTGTCTGCCGGACAGCTTCTTCTGTCTCCCCCAGGCACCTAGAACAGAACCCAGCTGCAACCACACTCGTCACCTTCTCCCCCAACCCAGAGCCTTTGTTCTATCTTGAATAGCTCGATTTATGTGAACAAGGGCTCAATGCTACCTAACTTTACCCAAGAGCAAACCCTGTAACTTCAAACTCCCAATTATAAGGTGGGAAAACAGCAGACCTAATTCCGTCTGCTGAATAAACCCTCACGATTACTCTATTAATTCTTAATTTCACCTATCATTATGCTTTCAGTAAGTCAATGAATAAAACCAAAATAACTGCTTATATCCATAAGTAATCAAAATGTATTTAGTGCTTTAGCAGTTTGTTTTTCTAATTTTCCTTTAATTAGCTGAGAAAGAATTAAAGTCAATTCCTCATCCCTCAGATAAAAAATTAGACTCATCTTTTGCCCTTACACATATCCAACTTTTAATGTACACAGGATATACAAATTCATAATTGTTCTGTAATGTAAAATGTATACAATATTAAACACATTTCTATGACATTTATCTTATCTCCTGATCACAGATAATATAGTTATAATTATGCCCTTTCAAAGTATTTTCGCCTGATCCACACTTAATCGGCATTATTAGCTTGAAATCCTGGCTACTGTGTGCAGGGACTGCAGGATGTTTTTGTCCTCTGATAACCTAGATGAGGTGCATTTTGAGCAAGTATGGGTCTGTTTCTGCTCACCCTTGTAGTCCAATGCCCAAAGAAGGGACTTGAAAAACAGTCACTGAATGATGGATAAACACATAGGATGTTTGGGAATGTCTTATGTGTGTTCACATTGGTATCCATGAGAACGTGGCCCACAGAGAAGGGGGCAACTGAGAGGGGTGGGGACAGAGTCACATTAGAAATGAGCTGGAAATCAGCCCTGATTCTGTTGGCCGACATATCCACCTGAACCATCACCAACTCAGTGGACATGAGCCTGAGCAAACTGCAGGAGATGGTGATGGACAGGGAGGCCTGGTGTGCCACTGTCCACGGGGTCGCAGAGAGTCAGACACGACTGAGCGACTCAACAAAAACAACAGGTCCTGATGGAAGAGGCTGAAGTCTGATGGCGGTATGTCAGCAGAGCCAAATCCTTCCTTTAGAGTTCCAGAATGTCACAGATATTAGGCATTGGGGTTTTGATACAAAATATGCTTTGGAGGAACAATACGATTTCTCTGGCGGGCTTATGTTGAGACTTCCCCATCCTCTTTTGGAACCGCGTGTGATGACATTTGTTGGAGAAGGATTGGACACACCACTCATGGCTGGTAACAGTCACGGAAGCTTAGCGGAAGGTTGTAACAGCAAGGGAATGTTTAAGACAGCTTTGGTGTTTCTCTTTCAGCCTTAAGGAATAGATAGCAATGTGTTCTTGAGCAGAAGAGACTGTTCTGCTATGATCTCGGATAACCCTGTGAACAGCTATATGGCACCTGGGTAATGACTGAGTTGTTCTTTCTTCTGGGAACTAGGGCTGTCTGCTACCGATGATACAGCCTGCCTGGGGCCCAGGCGGAGTAGAAACGATAGTCCTTGTATCCTAACGTTCTGCTCCTATTTGGTGGGAGGTGGGAGACACTCCTGAGCCTATATCCTCCAATTCGGGAACTCGGGGATCTGTTCGATTTTGATGGAGAGAGAGAATGCATTTGAAATTCTCTTGGTTGCTGTGTGCAGAAATCATACACTCCACCTCACGAACTCACCGATTTTATAGAGCCGTCGTCAGGCGAGTGAGTTTCGGTTTTCTTCATTCCCCCATTCATCCAGTGAGTCAGGCTCTGACAGGGGGTTGATTTGTTGTTTAATATTTGGGGGGATTATTTTGGTATAGCCGCAACGTGTTTACTCAAATACTGTGTGTTAAATGAGATGTTTTCATTTGTTTTGATAGGTACTTATAAAGGCAACGTACCGCATTTCACACTTACACAGCCCTTCCGAGTTCACAGCGCGGCACCCGGATTCCTGCAAAACCTCCCCTGTTTGGGACGCACCAGCCTTCGTTTCACCCCGAGAAGAGCAAGGTCTGTGCAGTGCTGTCAAGCCCCAGAGCCCAGAGCTGAGCTGAAGGGGTCTTCCCCAGTCACTGGGACCAAAGATAGTGGGTGGCAGCAAAGAGCTCAGAGGAGGAAATTTTTTCTTCTTGCTTGTTTTATGGTTCTTAGGGTGTTACCATAACAGCATGAATTCCTCCCTGAACTCAGCAGAACATATGGGAAAACCTATACTTAGCTTATCATTTCAAACCCTTCCTCCCCCACACCCTTCTTCCCCTCCAGGAGGCCTCAATATGGTACCAGTTCTGTAGGTAAAATAAAAAATGCTGAATTGAGTGAAGTGGTCGCTCTTCCAGACTCATGGGCGAGCAGTGATGTGTCCTGAGCTTTGACTGGAGTTACAATTGAGCACTAACCTGCAAAGACAAAATTGTTCTCACAGGGGTTGTTGTATTACACACAGAAGGGGAAACACAGCCACCACATCGGACTCAAGGGTGGAGCCACCAGAACAGATATGACTGTGGCCAAAAATGGCCAGAAAATATGCAACACAAAGAGAGGACACAGAGAAATCCTTACAATTGGTCATAAATGTCAAAACAGACCACACGAGAAGGTGCTTCTCTGCTGAAAAACAGACAGTGTTTATGAGTTGATCTCATACAGGAAATCATCACACTGCTCTTTTAAACCATCGAGTCTAAGGGTCTGTAGATCAGATTTTTACAAGTATCAGTTAGGATGTCAGATCGTTATGCTCGTGCCCTCAACACTCACAGTAAGTAACTGAAGCTTCCTGGTTTGGGTCTCGAATGGATACAAGGCAGCATCACTCCAAACATTATTGAATTCTAAGCCATCAGCTGTTCTTTTAGTGTCTAAGTCATTTCTAGGATGGCACAAGTCCAAGTCTAATTCATTAAAACAGAAGAAATCTATAAACACCTGCATGTAATTGATTAGTAAGTTGGGGTTTCTTTAACTGGTTGTTTATTCCTCTGTTAAAAACAACACACTAAAGCAAAGAACCAACAATGGCACGTCATTGACATTTTGCCAAATTATTAGACTTATTTTTGTAAAGTGGGTTGTTTTACTTGGGATGTCAGCTTCAGAGCCCCTAAAACCTACCCTCTGTGTAAGTGCTGTACTCTTTTGATCTTGTTCATTGGACTGAGAATTGTGAGGGCCTTGGACAGCGTTGCTTTTTACATAGAAATCAACTGAGTGAAAAAAGACGGGTTTTAAGGGCAAATTATCTAATTTGTGTTTCTGGAGATGTTAAATACACTCTTCACTCCCAAAGAGTAGAGGCTGATCTTCCCCCATTCTGATGTCCCTGCTTCACAGAATTGCTGATAATTTTTAAATTTCATCACCAGTACATTGAATGTGGTGGGGTGGGGGTTGCTTTTCTTTTTCTCAATTTTTAATTGGAATGTAATTGCTTTACAATGTCATGTTAGTTTCTGTTGTACAGCAGGGGATATGCGTCCACGCGTCCCCTCCCTCTTGAGCCTCCCGCCCCTCTGGTCGTCACAGGGCGCCAGGCTGGGCTCCCTGTGTTATGCAGCAGCTCCCCACTAGCTGTGTTTCACACATGGTAGTGTATATGTGTCAGTGTTATTCCCTCAATTCGTCCTCTGCCCTGAGCTTGAGAGTCCGGGGCAGTGCAATCTCCGAGAGGCTTGCAGGCACTCGCTTATTTTGATTATCTGCATCCAGGACCCAAGAAATAGGACTGGACACCAGAAGCCGCTCAGGTGTCATAAAATCCGCCTGTAAACAGAATCTGGCGTTCAACCAAACAAAAACAAGGCATCTCTTCGAAAGTGGGGACAAGAGAGATCACCCACTTTCCCTCAAAACAGGAACAGTAAGTGGGAATACCCATGATCACTAGTTCAAGATATATAAAATGTTCCTGGATAGTCTCTCTATTTTAGTGTGTCGTTTTAAATTTTTAATTTTTTTTCTGTTTGGCCACTGGGCTTCCCAGGTGGCACGAATGGTAAAGAACCCACCCGTCAATGCAGGACACGTGAGAGATTTGGGTTCGATCCCTGGCTCGGGAAGATCCCCTGGAGAAGGAAATGGCAACCCACTGCAGTATTCTGGCCTGAGAATCCCATGGACAGAGGAGCCTGGCGGGCTACAGACCATGGGGTCGCAAAGAGTCGGACACGCCTGAAGCGACAGCACATTTGGCCACTAAGTCGTGTCTGACTTGGCTGTCCATAGGATTTTCCAGGCAAGAGTACTGGAGTGGGTTACTATTTCCTTCTCCAGGAGATCTTCCTGATGCCAGGAATCTTTTCAACCCAGATATTGAACCTGCGGCTCCTGCCACGGCTCCTGCATTGCCGGCCGGTTCTTTACCACTGAGCCACTGGGGAGGCCCTATCAGTGAATTCTACCAGAGGTAGGGCCGAGGTGAGCTCAAACCATCCCTCTTGGATGGGGCGTCACTACCGTAACTTCAAAGTCAATACAAAGAGTATGGAATATTTGATTTGTCAAACATTATGTCGTTTTCAGAGCAAAAAATTATTATTCACTCGATTGCCTAGACATGGAATCATATATTACAGAATGAAAGCCAATGTTTAAGGGTTTAAAAATTTACTCCTTGCAAATTGTGGTCAGCAACCTCTGAGCCTGCCCTGCCCGTGTCCCCCACAGGCCACACAAACGTGGATGTGACGCAGCAGACACACCCTCGGGGGGGGATGTGACCAATATGGACAGAAACCTAGTCTTTCAGGTCAGAAGACGGCTTTGAGGACACCTGTTTCCAGTGCTCTCCTGAAGCATAGGAGATACTTTAGGTGGTTGACTGCGGCAGCATTCAATAATATATTGGGTTACATATTTTTAAAAGTTCTTTCTTTTTCTATTCCGTTCTAAACTTTCTGTTTGAATTGGGGAGAAAGCCTTGGGTTTGATGATAGTGTGTCTAAATCTCCAATACTAACATCACTTTTCAAAAATCTGTGGAGAGCCCTCAGACAAGAAGTCTTGAGGAAGCACCCTTGAGGTGTTCGGGTGGAATTTAATCACTCTGGGTTAGTTTCCTGCCCCCCCCCCATTGCATTTACTTTTAGTTACTTTCTATTGATGACAAGTGATCTTGACTTTCTAGGAGATGAAAGGGAGGAGTAAGGTGTGCATGTCAGGGATTTGCTCCAAACATGGTAACTATTCCAGGGGTGCTAGCATGAAGGCAGTAGGTTTTGGAAGAAGCAGCACCCAGGACAGGCTCCGCTGGTAACTCAGCTGGTAAAGAATCCACCTGCAATTCAGGAGATCCCAGTTCAATTCCTGGGTCAGGAAGATCCCCTGGAGAAGGGCTAGACTACCCACTCCAGTATTCCCTGGTGGTTCAGACGGTAAAGAATCTTCCTTCAATGTGGGAGACCTGGGTGCGATCCCTGGGTTGGGAAGACCCCCTGGAGGAGGGCATGGAAACCCAGTCCAGTATTCTTGCCTGGAGAATCCCCTGGACAGAGGAGCCTGGCGGGCTACAGTCCGTGGTATCCCAAAGAATTGGACGTGACTGAGTGACTAAGCACAGCACAGTACCCAGGACACTTGATGGAGTTGTTTACAGGGATTATCTGCCAGAGTTGGTCCACATGACATTCTTTGTACCAAACAGTGAGTCAGATCTGAGTCTGCACCAAAGCAAAAGTATTGAGAGTACATGGTTTCTTGGGCTGAGGGGGCAGGGCACGGCCCCAGGGAAATGGCAAGAGAGGAGCTAAGAACGCTTTCCCAAAAGCAGAGCTGGTGGCTACACCCCAGGCAATACATCCTGTCTCTCAGCCACCCTCACACCAACAGTGTGAAAAGAACATATGCACTGCTCACAGAAAACTCAAAAGCACTCAATGTTTGCACCACGCTAGAAAGGCAAACAGACATTGCAGTGCCCAAGGAAGCAAAAGTCAGAAAAATAACATATTAGAATGAGTAAAATTATTATCAGACAGAATTAAGCATTTCATTGATAAATAAAAGCCAAACAGAGACCCTAAAAATTAAAATGTTGTTTGGTCATAGGACAATTTTAGTACAATGGCTAAATAGCAGAATGGGTCGCAGAAGAGACAATTTGCAACATAGAAGACAAAAGAAAACATAAAGGAATATCGGAGAGTCAAAGGAGATAGGTCCAGAAGTTTCGATATCCATCTAAGAAGCATTCTAGAAGAAAAGCGGGGAAATGGAAGAGAGAAAATAATTGAAGGAAATTTTCTATAGCAAAAAAAGTGAAGTGAAGTCACTCAGTTGTGTCTGACTCTTTGCGACCTGTGGACTGTAGCCCACCAAGTTCCTCCATCCATGAGATTCTCCAGGCAAGAATACTGGAGTTCAGCTCAGTTCAGACGCTCAGTTGTGTCCGACTCTTTGCGACCCCATGAATCGCAGCATGCCAGGCCTCCTTGTTCATCACCATCTCCCGGAGTTCACTCAGACTCACATCCATCGAGTCCGTGATGCCATCCAGCCATCTCATCCTCTGTCGTCCCCTTCTTCTCCTGCCCCCAATCCCTCCCAGCATCACAGTCTTTTCCAAAGAGTCAACTGTTCACATGAGGTGGCCAAAGTACTGGAGTTTCAGCATTGGCATCATTCCTTCCAAAGAAATCCCAGGGTTGATCTCCTTCAGAGTGGACTGGTTGGATCACCTTGCAGTCCAAGGGACTCTCAAGAGTCTTCTCCAACACCACAGTTCAAAAGCATCAATTCTTCGGCCCTCAGCCTTCTTCACAATCCAACTCTCACATCCATACATGACCACAAGAAAAACCATAGCCTTGACTAGACGGACCTTAGTTGGCAAAGCAATGTCTCTGCTTTTAAATATGCTGTCTAGGTTGGTCATAACTTTTCTTCCACGGAGTAAGCATCTTTTAATTTCATGGCTGCAGTCACCATCTGCAGTGATTTTGGAGCCCCCAAAAATAAAGCCTGACACTGTTTCCACTGTTTCCCCATCTATTTCCCATAAAGTGATGGGACCGGATGCCATGATCTTTGTTTTCTGAATGTTGAGCTTTAAGCCAACTTTTTCACTCTCCTCTTTCACTTTCATCAAGAGGTTGCCATTTCCTTCTCCAGAAGGAAAAAACACCTTAAAAAAAGGTATAGCAAAAAAACCTTAAAATTATAAAATTTAAAATAAAAACCCAAGGATTCTCAAATTGAAATAGCCCACTGAATTTACAAGTATGCATATCATGTAAATGTTAGACTTTATTAGCCAATTAACAAGGTAAGTATAAACTATATATAGTTTTGTAGCCAGCAAAAGAGGCTATACACATAAAACACACACACACTCACACACACACTCACTCACGCACACACACTCATGCACACACTCACGCACACTCATGCGCACGCATGCACACACACGCACACACACTCACGCGCACACACTCACACAGGTAAAGCTGGTAAAATTTGAATAAGGTCTGTGGCTCGTACCAGCATAAATCACCTGGTTGTGATATTTGTGGCAGGTAGCATTCTAAGGGGACCCTGTTGACCCTCATTTTTATGTAATCTCATGGTCTTGAGTATGGGCAGAACCTGTGAATATAAAGCAATGTCATTCCCATACTTAAGTTATAGAGAAATGGAGATTTTCCACATGTAATTAAGGCCCCAAGTTCATTGATCTTAAGTCACGAAATTTGCATTTTTGCCACAATAAATTACAGAGAGCACAAGCCTTCATCAAACACAGAACCTGCCCCACCATGATCTTGGGCTTCCCAACCTCCAAAATTGTGAGAAATCAATGTTTATTAATAATGAGCAAGCAAACGAAAAAGATACGGAGATTATCCCGGGTGGGTTAGATCTAGTCATGCGGTCCCTCGAAAGGGCACAGGACTCTTCCTGGTGAGAGAGGTTACAAACGTGAAAGGGATTTGAACTCCTTCCCTGGTTTTGGAGTCGGGGAGACCATGCAGCAAGGAAAGCGGTAACTTCCAGGAGCTAATAATGTGAAAACCATGATGTAGCTACACAGTGGTATTTGAAAGAAACAACCTTACCTGCATTTACAAGAAAACAAGAAAGGCTGCAAAGAACTGAGCTATGCTTTCAGTTTGAGAAGCTAGGAAAAAATCAAAATAAGCTCAAGAACAAAATTAGTAAACGTGAAAGCACAAATTATCAAGATCAAAAGCAATCAACAACAGCAAACATGTGGATTTGGTGAAAGAGCAAAGATATGTGAGCAACATTCAGCTTGTCAAAGACGGGACATAACTTTAAAGCATGAAAGAGAATATACTAAAGCACCACAAATTTTAAAATCCATGTGAAACAGATGACTTCCTCAAAAATAAAACTGTCCAAAACTAGGGAAAAAAAGAAATAGAAGCTCCATACAGACCGATCTCCGTAAAATATATTGAAAAGACGTTCAAAGATACACACCTGTAAACTACAACAGGTCCAGGAGATTGCATGGCAAATTCTATAGACATTTGCAATTTATATAAGCAGTGTCAGAGCACAATAAAGATAGGTTTTAAGATCCTAAATAAAATATTCACATATCAAATCCTGGATTTAGCAAAAGAATAATACATCATAACCAGCTTGAGTTTGTCCTCGGAATGCTAAAATGGCTCCATGTTAGAAAATCCATGAATCTACATTATTAACAGAGTAATATAGAAAATTTACATGATCATCTCAATAAATACCAAAGTTTCATTTGCTATAATGTCACCTCATACACAGTAAGAACTGCAACAAAACTGTTTAAATCATTCAATAATCTCAAACAAAAGGAGTCCTGAGCAAGGCGTTGTTTTGCTCTCTCTGTCTCAACACACACCCTTAACAAAAACCAGTGGTTCCAGAAGCCATTAAACAAGAGATTCTTACATTTTCCTACATTAATATACATGCAAGGCTAAAATATGGTATACACCACACTAGTGCAAGATGTTAATAACAGAGGAAAGTCTCAGGAGTGGGAATATGGGGGAGAGAGGGTATATGCTTTCATTCCATCTTTGTAAACTGTTCTAAGAAGTGAAGTCTACTAACATAAAAATAAATGTGTCTAAGTTTCTATATCAACAAAGAGGAACAAAAAACAACCAGCTATAGAAAACATTTGCAACATGGTTTCTATCTGTCTGTCTCATAATCTGCTAGTGAAGTGGTAAGTTGAAGCACGGCCTCTTTGAGAAGTTTGAACTAAAATTTAAAATCCACATACTCTTTAACTGAACAAGTGTATTTCAATGAGTTTAACATACAGAAATATCACAGCTGAATGCAAATGTTTATCTATTAATGAGTTTATTTCTAATTGTTTATAGTAGGAAAAGACTGTAAACTACCTAAATGATTATCAAAAGATTAAGGGACTATGACATATCCGTGTAATGAAATACCAACCAGCCATGTTTGCAAAAGAGAAGTAGATTTGTAAGTACCGAGAGAGAATGCTGTATTCATGAGAGTGGTTGGTGGCGGTGTGGCAGAAAGCAGCAGTGGCAGGTGGGACCACTGGTGTTTGTTAAGGGTAGGTGTGTTTGAGAGACAGAGAGGGAAAATCCATGCCATAGCTTACCAAGAGAAGGCTGCATATTAAAAGAAAGTCAACAGGCAGATGAATAAAGACGATGTAGTACTACTCAGCCATAAAAAAGAATAAAATAATGCCATCTGAAGCAACATGGATGGACGTAGAGATTAGCATACTAAGTGAAGTCCGTCAAAGACAAATACTATACAATATCACTAATAAGTGGAATCGAAAAAAATGTGACAAATGACCTTATTTACAAAAAGAAACATACTCACAGACACAGAGAAAAATTACGGTTATCGAATGAGTGAGGAAGGGATACATTAGAAGTTTAGGGATTAGAGGCTGCAAACTACTATATATAAAAAGACAAAGAACAAGGTCCTACTGTACAGCACAGGGAACTATATTCAATATCTCGTATAATAATAAACTATAATGGAAAGAATATGAAAAAGAATATACATACATATTATATATATATACCTGAATCACTTTGTTATATACCAGAAACTAACACGATACTGTAATAAACTATACTTCAATTTTTAAACAGTAATAACTTTTTTAAAAGGCCACAGAGCTGGCGCTGGGAGAGAAAATGGAGACTGGGAGTCAGGAATGTGAAAGAAAATACTTTTTACCATTTATTTTTATTTAATTTGAAACTTTCCCCATGTACATATACTTAAAGATATATATCTTAGGGGGGGAAACCCAGGAAAGTAAGAATACAAAAGAATATTCTTACCTAGGTAAAAGTTGCCTATCTCAAAGTCACAACAACAGTCAGATGTCAGAGTGACCCATTAGAATCAGCCCCAATAAATTCAGACATAAGAAAGCGTATGCACTATCTGTGCTAATGTTCAAATTGTACCTGATGCAAAAAGATGGGGAGGGCCCTATAAATTCTAGAAATTATATAAATTATCATATTCACAAATGATATAGTTATCCACATAGAAAATCCAAAAGAATCAACTGAAAATAAAATTTTATTTTTATTTTATTAGAATATTTTTTTAATTTATTCTAAGAAGTTTATCCAAGTAGTTAAATACAAGATTCACATATAGAAATCAATAGCCTTTTTTATGCATCAGATAAAACTAACCAAAAAGTATAACTTAAACACACACACACACACATACACACACATACATTCAAAATAGCCACATTTCAAAGTACACAGGAATAAACATAGAAAAGAAACATCTCGTACTTTTGTGAGAAAAATCATACAACTTTATTAAAGAATATAAAATAATATTTGAACAAATGGGGAGATATACCATGGTATAAAGATGTCAATTCTTTTATAAATTAATATCTCAATTCAGGGAAATTCCTATCAAATTGCCAGTGGATTTACTTGAAAGCTTATTCTAAAATTCACCTAGAAAACATATGTAAATAGAAACAAGTTAATTTTGATACAGAATGAGGGCCACAGTGTTCCATTCAAAGGGCGATAGAAATGGCCCCTGAGTGGGAAAAGATGGTCCACTTCACTAACAGAAAAATGCAAAATAAGATAACAAGATAGTTTTTGTCCTTAGATATCCTTCAATATCTAAAAGATAATTTTGGAGGGGGAGAGAAACAAAAACCCACAGATACTGTTGGTGGAAGTTTAATTGGTCCAGTCTTTTTTTAAAGGTGATTTGGCACATTAAAACCTTGTGCGAGTAATTCCCTGGTGGTCCAGAGGTTAAGACTCCATCCTTCCAGTGAAGGGGTTGCAAGTTCAATTCCTGGTCAGGGAACTAAGATCCCACATGCTGCACAGTGCAAACAGTTATACAAATAAACAAGAACCATGCATAGGGTCCAATCCAGCAGTAACAAAGGCAACTTTCAGAGCTGACTCCAGAGTACATGTGAACACCCACCCAAAGCGCCCGATCAAGCATGTCATGTAGCACCAAGCCTTTCCAGTTCCAAACTAGAAACAATTCAAGTGCTCATTAGGAAGACAGTTTTTTTTAAAACATCCAACTTAGGGGATATAGTGCAGTAGTTTAAAAAGCAAACCAACCTATTCCTATTGACGTTGCAAGAACTTCAAGATCACTTATGTACAGCAAGAACGCATGTTCTATGTAACAGTTTATGTTCAAAATCTGTACATAGCTGCACACATACGTATGATTGTAAATGTACAGAACAGAAACAAACGGTGAGCTTTTTTCTGGGGACAAGGATTAGAGATGCAGTAAAATCGGAGGGGACTCCAGCTTCCTCTATTTTGCTTGAAACTTCAAGATGAAAATGTAAGCCTATATTAATCATGTACTTTTAAAACTCTCCCTGAAGTTAATGTGGCAATTTTTAAATTTAAGCACATTTTCCTTTCAAACATATTCATTTAAAATGTGTATATCATCAAATATCTTCATTTTATAAGGGCCTGAATATTTTTCAACCTTATTAAAACGATTAGAATATTTTCAAACATTACAATATTTTCAATATTAAAACCATTAGAATAGAATTTTCCTTTCGAACATATTCATTTAAAATGTGTATATCATCAAATATCTTTATTTTATAAGGGCCTGAATATTTTTCAACCTTATTAAAACCATTAGAATATTTTCAAACCATTACAACATTTTCAATATTAAAACCATTAGAATATTTGGGGGAGTGGTAAGGTTATCTGTTGCCATGCTGGTTTCTCTATATAAGGACTTTAATCTCTATGTTTATCACTGCAAGAAAACATCATTTCAGCATTAAGGCACATGCAGTCTACATTCTCTAAATAATTCTAAACAAATCTGATATCGAACATCAGTGCTGCATCAGAAAACACATACTTGTAGAATGTCCAACGAAATACCAATATTGCAAAACATCAAGGATCTTTTGGAAGGGTTAGTGGAGAACTGGTCTTTTTGTTAATCAGGAATCTTACTTTTGGATTCTTTTTCCAAAACTCTGTATAGATTTGCTGGGGCATAAATTTAAAAGTGTTCCATATCTCATGATGATGTCTTGGAAAGCGTCTGAAAATTGGGACCACCACAGCTTCCTTGTAAACATATGATATTTGGTTATTTGAAAAGCCATCGAGACAAGATGGAACATAGTCACATGCCCAAAGATTGAAATTTCTTGAAACGTGTTGCCTTTTTTCTGGGGAGATCTTCTTACGTCCCAAGCCCTGGAGAAGGATCACAAGCAGATTAGGAGGAAGATATTCAAGACCACAGTTTGGAGGTCTTTAATAAAACCACCTCCACGACATCTTGTGTTTAAATGACCACTCTTACAGGAGGCATCCTTTATCAACTTTTGGGAGGCTGTAAACTGACACAACCTCATGATCTTCGCAGCCTTCATACTCCCACGCAAGGGGCTGGGCTTCTAGGACACGGAGGACTGAAGCAGAGAACCCCAGCCTGGACAGCCAGGAAGCCTGAGTAGGTTCTCTACACCCAGGCGGCTGTATCCACCCCAGGCTGCATCCCCAGCACTCCGTGGGAGGGCTCTTACTCCGAGAGATCCGAGGATTCTCTCCCATCCCAGAGGATTCCCAGTGAAGGAAGCAGCACGTGGGTCTCTACCCACAGGCTTCCTCCTCAAATCTTACTAATGTGGCCATTAGAAAATTTACAAATTACATATGTAGCTCACATATCTATTTCCATATCTGTGTTAACCACCACTAGCCAGCGCTATCAGACTTTGTTTTTTTCAGTGATGGGGAAACACCATCTCCAGGAAGAAGATAACTGCAGTTAGTAGGGATTCCTTCATATCATAAAAACTCCCCATCCATTCGTTTGACGCCGCCTTGTGGGTCCTGGCTCTGCGGTCCAGAGACACACATAGGCAATCCTTCCTTCTCATGACAGATCTTCACAAAAAAAGCTCACAAATTAGAAGGTTTATGGGAAAGCACTTTGGTAAGCATGAAATTCACACACAAGAAAACCTAAGCAGAAGGGAGGCTGGTGTGGATTTTGAAAGCCAAGTGGGAATCTGAGAATTTACGCTTTCCCCCCCCGCCCCGCCCCCGGTAACCTGTTATGAGGCTTTAATTTTACTCCAATTTTGAGGCCAGTCCTCAATCTTCACCAGGTCTCAGAAAATCAAGAGCCCTGATGTTGCTGTTCATCTTTTTAGCAATGTGGGGAGAAATACTCACAGAGTCAAAGTAGAACCCAGAGTCTTGAAAGCTGTGACGATTGTCATGAGCAGAGAAGGGGAAGTTGTTATTTACTGCTTGCTGGAAAAGAGCGAGGGGAGAGATAAAAAGGCACACATTGGAACCACAGCAGGCTTCCAGAACCTGCCTACAGCGGCCTGGAAGGAAGACGGAGCAGGCAGGTTGACTGCTAAGTGAGAACTAAACGCTTCCACAGTGATGGAGCAAATAGCAAACACTGGAGGGGTTAGGTGTGTACATCAGCTCAAGGCTTTGAAACTCCACTTCATTGCCAGCTTTCTTAAAATTATAACAAGGTTTCTTTAAAATACCTTATTGAGAGGCAAGGAAAGGGAAGTCAGTAGGCATGGAATTGAAGGCTGGAAAGGAATTCTGAAGCCATCTCCTTCGTCTGGCCAATAAGGATCCTAGTAGACCAGAGCTCTCTGGTCCAGGGCTGCTAAGTGTGAAGTCAACCCTGCTTCTACCACCGGCCATTTGCAGCCCCTTAAGCAGCTCATGAGCTGGCCAGGGAGGTAGAACATGCGTGTTAAGAGCTCTGTTCACAGAAGAGTAATTTCATCATCTGGACCAGGAGGTAGTTCCTTCTAGAGAGTATTTGAGGAGCCGTGGTGACCAATTATGAAGTGAGGATGCTGCCAGAATGTCGGGATCCAGGGAGATCTAGTGAGCAGTTCCCTCCAAGCAGTACCACCCCCTTGGAGAGCCACGGGGGCGCGTGGCAAGCGCCCTGGACCCACCTTCTCCCGCAATTTGTAGATGGGCGGAAGCTTCTCCTCCACTTGCCGAGATAAACGTGGACTGTGGGACTCTTTCAACATCGTACTTGTGATGGATTCTGGCATCTTTTGTGTTAGTCCAATGTGAGGGAACTGGAAAAACAGCACACACGCCTTGATTAAAACCAGACACATCTGACTCTCAAAGCCAAGTATCAGGGCTTCCTCTGTAAAAGGATTAAAATGCAATTTGGGTGCTTCTGGCATGCGATGGAAATGGCATAATTTTCGTAATTTTCAAGTATCCTTTCCAAGACAAAAAATATTGTCATGGCCCAAGGCCACCACTGCCGGCCGTTTCAAGTTACAGGGGCCACCCTGCTGCTTGGAGCCTGGAAACGGTTCCACGGCCTGGTGAGGGGGGTGCGGTCCCACGGGAGGGAGCCAATGAGCTCCAAGGAGACAGAATGTGTTATCTGAGACCTTCCTGGTGGTCAGGGAGTGCCCCACACTCGGGGCCAAGCATTCAGCCCGTGTTCCCAGGGGTGAGCCAACCTCCTGCAGGTAAGGGGTGCATCTTAAGGCCCAGGAAGGTGAGAAGGGTCGCGTTGAGTCTCTACAGAAAATGCAGAATGGTAGAGGGTGGGAAAATTATTTGGATGCCAGGGGTGAGCTGGGAGTGGGCTTTCGTATCTCCCTGTGAACAGGCAGGAAGGAAACAGGACTGGGTCGAGGAAGGTGGTCCCAAAGACGGTCTAGACTAACCCCATAGGGAGCTCCAGACACGGAGTGGCTTCTCAGAGTCGGCCTGATGGAGTGAGGGGACTGGCCCCTTGTGCGCTCTTGCCCATCAGTCACTGGGTAGGAGAGGAAGGTGTAGGACCCAGGAAGCAACTGACCTTGAGGAAGCAGCTCTTTTCAGCCAAGGAGTATCTAGGGTTGGACCCCTCCACCCACCAAGCCACGCTCTCAGCAGCTAGGCCAGGAGTCCATTCCCAAAGAGGGATGTGGGTTCTGCTTGATAGCCACTACAGCTCACCCCAATTTTACATAAACATCACCTCTTAAAAGCCACTCCTACAAAGTGGCCTTTGAAGTGGCGATCTCTAGGAGAGAAACCAAGATACCAACTGAATACAAATAAGATACAAACAGAAGGCAAGACCCCCAACTCTTAGCGAAAATTCTTGCAAAGGGAGGTAACATAATGTGGTGGTGGGTCACAGACAATAGACTCAATGTCCCTGGGTCCAATCCCAGCTCTCTCTCCTAGAAGGTCAGCCTTCCGCAAGAGACTTATTTTTCCAGTTTCTTTATCTGTAAAATGGGAATAATAATAACCTACTCGATACAGTGCATGCGTGCTAAGTTGCTTCAGTCATGTCCAACTCTTCCCAACCCCATGGACTGTAGCCCACCAGACTCCCCGTCCATGGGATCCTCCAGGCAAGAATACTGGAGTGGGTTGTCACGCCCTCCTCCAGGGGATCCTCCGGACCCAGGGGCTGAACCTACGTCTCCTGTGGCTCCTGCACTGCAGGTGGATTGCTCACCATTGAGCTTCTGGGGAAGCTCCACCTGACTGAGCAGATGTGATTAAAAGAGAAAAATGCTGCACCCAGAGAGTGTTCACTAGCTGTCGACAGGTTCTATTCTTGCTCACAGCTGTCCCCTCCCTTATCCCCAAGCCCACTGTCGCACCAAAGGCCAGTCCTTCCTTGTCTTCGGGATTACAACGATATTGGTTAACACTGTTGTTTTCTCCCATTCCTTCTCAAGTCATGATATAACTGTACATACAACTATGGCTTTTGTTTAATCTCCACACAAGAGCGCATTTAGTACGCTACTATTTATGTCAAAAGGTGGAGAGATTATGTCGTCTGTATGGTATACTCAGTGGGGCATTGTTGGCAGAGAAAAAGCAATGGTTTATACAACACATAGCAATGCGGAAAAGAAGAAACAGGATGAGATCTGTAACCCGGCACCATTTACAGAAATAAATAATCCATGCACACAAAACAACACTACATAATTTACAAGAGCACATCTCAGTAACAGAGTTGCCATTGAACACGTGTGAGTGGCTGCCCATGGGATGAGCAGAGCAGGGACAGGGATCAAGGGCAAGGAAGTGACCGCAGGAGCCAACCAACATCACGTGGACCGGCCCTGCTATGGATGAATGACAGGGTCACTTTGGAGGAGGGCACCAGGGAAAAGGAAGGCTTCCTTGCCATCGTTTAAACATTTCTTAATTGAGTGCCTCTATTCCATTGTCTCATTTTCCACAACAAAAATAATCGTCTTTGTTTTTGATTAGAGTTAGAATACTTGCTCATGGTGTTAAAAGTTCAGACAATAAAGAAAAACACAAGGAAGGAATCCCATGCAGATTGTATCGGGCTTCCCAGGCCAAGGCAGGAGATGTAGGAAACATGGGTTCCATCCCAGGGTTGGGAAGCTCCCCTGGAGGAGGCCATGGCAACCCACTCCAGTATTCTTGCCTAGAGAATCCCATGGACAGAGGAGCCTGGTGGGCTACTGTCCATGGGGCCGCAAAGAGACACGACTGAAGCAATTTAGCACGCACACAGGATCGTGTTATAAATGTGATTTCAAAAAATTACAAATACCTTAAAATTTTTAACAGTTAACTTTTGGGAATTCCCTGACAGCCAGTGGTTAAAAAAAAACAAAAACAAAAACAAACCCAGTAACTTGTGGTTACCCTCTCCATTCTCTTCTTGTCATCCCAGATAAAATAATAATAATAACAACAATAGCTCCCATATATTCCTTCACAAACACCAGGACCTACAAAGGGGACTTACACTGTTATACAAAAATCGGACCGTATAACTCATACTATTTTGTACCTCGCTTTCCTTTTTTCCCTTTTTTATTGGAGTATAATTGTTTTACAATATTCTGTTAGTTTCTGCTGTACAAGAAAGTGAATCAGCTGTGCTGCTGCTGCTAAGTCACTTCAGTCATGTCCCATTCTGTGCGACCCCATAGACGGCAGCCCACCAGGCTCCCCTGTCCCTGGGATTTCCTTCTCCTATGCAGGAAAGTGAAAAGTGAAAGTGAAGTCGCTCAGTCGTGTTCGACTCTTAGCGACCCCATGGACTGCCGCCCACCAGGCTCCTCCATCCAAGGGATTTTCCAGGCAAGAGTACTGGAGTGGGGTGCCATAAGCACACATATATCCCCTCCCTTTTGAGCCTCCCTCCCACTTCCCCATCCCACCGCTCTAGGTCATCACAGAGCACCAAGCTGAGCACCCCGTGCTCTACAGCATAACTTGCTTTTCTTGCTTAACATTGTCGTTCTTGTAGTTCAGTCGCTCAGTCGTGTCCAACTCTTTGCAACCCCATGGATTGCAGCACACCAGGCTTCCCTTCCTTCACTATCTCCTGGAGTTTGCTTAAATTCATCACTTAACCATATACCATAGAAAATTTTCAAAGTCAACCTACCCATTTCTAATTCATTCTGTATGATATATACATTTTTAATGGTTTTAAAGCAATTTTTAAGTAAGTATAAGTAATACAAAGGGCCTCCAAACTCAGAGCCTTTCCTTTCCTCTACCTCCAATCTGCTTTTCCAAGTTACGGAGAATCAGGCCATGGGTAGGGAGTTTTTCTACATCCAGAAGGGTTCTTCTCACCAGCTGAATGACTTGAGTTCATTTGTATTCTGCAACACTATGGACTAAATCACTGTAAAAAAAAAAATGGCTCTAGCATTTTAATTCCACTCTTTTAAAATATATATTTAATGGCTATAACATGATAGCTGTGAAATAAACCCTTCTGTTAGATATTGTAACCGTGAAATATAGCTTTTTAACTAGTTGGCGGTGAAATTTTTGCTGCATTCAATCACTCAATGACTGAAATATTAAACAGGAAGGTGAACGTGTGTGCAGAGTGCCTTTTCTACTCGGCAACAGCCAGATCACCACCGGCAAGGTCAACTGTGAAATGACTGTCACCTCCAATGTGGCAATTACTGTCTCCCAAATGGGCTGCTGCTGACGCAAAACCAACAATTTCTTTAATTTTCCCAACTCGTCTACAAGTTACTTAGGGAAACTTCATGTCAGCTCTGTCCTTTTTATTCTCTTAGGTGCTGGCAGCAGAAAGGAGACCCACACCGTAGGCTCTGGTTAGACTTTGGGGAGATAAAGTCTTCCTTCTTAAACTGGTTCCTGGTACATTCCTAGGATCCCCAGCAGGAGGAGCCATGCTCTTTCTTGATGTCTCCCTTATTACACAACACTGACTGGAGTAGCAACATGGCTGGTTTAAGAAACACTTCCCGAGGACTTCCTTGGTGGTCCAGCAGTTAAGACTTCACACTTTCAGTGCTTCCACTGCAGGGGACATGGGTTCAATCCCTGGTCAGGGAACTAAGATCGCACTAAGATCGAGGCTTAGTCAAAGAATAAAAACCGTCCTCCAACTCCCTTGCAGCTAAATTGGACGCATAACCCTAGAAATGAAAGCCTAAGTCTGTGGGTGGGGCTACTGGGAAAGCGATTGTTTTCTCCCGGAAAAGGTGCGGATGCAACTGACAGGCGCCTTCCATCCTTTTGCAATTGGACTTCCTCCTCATTTATCTGCCTGAGCTGACACCACACTGAGGGTGACAGGAGAGGCTGAGAAGAACCTGGGCCTCCAAAGACATCCCAGGGCATCTGCACCAGCCCTGAACTGCCTCCTTCTGCACTGGTTGTTGATTCCAAGCAGGGCCCTGGGGGGCCTCCAGGCCCAAAGCCATTCTGTGTCCCCCCATTTCTTTGATGACAGGAAATAGGTTTCCTTCAACCTCCAAGACTTCCCT